>NC_050573.1:348835879-349186249 GCF_011100635.1 Trichosurus vulpecula
GCTTCAGCCCCACATTTTAAATCTGTGTGAATTTTATGTTTCAGGTATATTTCTCATAAACAACATAATAATGGATTCTGATTTCTATTCCCTTTTTTAATCCTTTTCAATTTTATAGGTCTATCTCATTCTCATTCACATTTATGTTTGTTAATCATGTATTTCCCTCAATCCTGTCCTCTTGTACTTTTTCCTGTCTTGCTCTCACCCCACTCTCTACATATTAAGAGGGAAAAGAGGAAATTTGCCCATCACATGCTTTACAAATGAAACAGCCTGTTTGTACTCTGTCACCCCACTCCAAGTCCCCCTTTCCACTTCTGATACCAAGTTTGTACTCTTTCTTTATTCCCTTTAAAGCTGCTCTTCATGCTGTCTTCTGTGACCCCGTAGCTTTTTTTTACTATTGCTTCACTTATCTCATTTTCCCTGTTAAACCTTTTTTCTCCTTCTCCTTCTAGGGGGAGGGGAGGCATTTGGGGTTAAGTGACTTGCCCAGGGTGACGCAGCTAGTAAGCATCTGAGGCTGGATTTGAACTCGGGTTCTCCTGACTCCAGGACCAGTGCTCTATCCATTGTGCCACCTAGCTGCCCTCAATTGAATATATTTCTTTAAAGTCATTTTTATATTGGGGTGGGGGGATGGGGAATAATTGTGTTCAATCTTCCATGATTGACTTCAGATGAAAGTGAAGTTCATGCAATGTCCATCCTCTGTGTTTAACTATTTTTTATTTTATGCATGTCTAGTATGAGGTAACAATTTCTGTATTCTTCCTCAATTCTTTCCCAATATATTTCCTTATCCCTCTCATTTCTCTCTTCTTGTGAGACCATCAAAACAGAACAAAACCATCCACAAGCTCATCTGTTACATTTACCTTCCTCTATGATCTTTTGGTTATATATGTTTTTTGAGAAGACATATTTCTTAGATATCCTACCAGCATGATCCTCACATAGCTCCTGCCAATCGAACAAATGTGAATAACTTTCTATGTTTCTCTTGGTACCTCAATTTCAATTTCAAAATATCAAGTCAAATGAACAAGCATTTATTAAGCACCTACTACATGTCAGACATTATGCTAAGCAATGAGTCATTACACTAAATGTTATCTACTCCTAGGTATTCAATTATGGATTTTTAAGCAAGAATCCCTGAAAATCCTCTACTCCGTTGAAGATTCATTTTCTCCTTGTATTTGCTTGTAAGACTTTATGCTTTACCTTATAAGAATATAATCTTCCAAGCTCTATTCTTTAAATATCAGTTGCTAAGTCTTAAAGAACCCTGACTATGGCTCCTTGGTACTTGAACTCTTTCTTTTTGGCTGCTTGTAAGATTTTTTTCCTGGAATCTCTGGACTTTGGCTATGATGTACCTGGACATTTCATCATGGGGTTTCTTTCAGGATGTTTTCAACAATATCAGAAGCCGTTAACACTAAAGCCAGCTACCACACATCAGTGTTAACTATTTAACTTGAAAAGGCTACAAATCAAGAATAAAGTAGAGGGAAATTTGGTGCTTGATTTTTTTTGTTCACAAATGATTGTGCACTCGATGTACCCTCTAAAGCTGAGATGTAATAAAGTATGGATCAATTCTCTGCTGCTTGTGCTAATTTTGGCCTAACAATTAACACCAAGAAAACACAGGTTCCCCACCAGCCAGCACCATACCATCCATGTGTGGAACCATCAGTTACAGCAAATGGAGAAATTTTAAATACTGTTGACGTGTTCACTTATCTCATAAATATACTTCCCAGGAATATACACGTAGACAATGAGGTTGATGAACACATTGCCAGAGCCATCTCAGTGTCTGGGAGGCTCCAGAGAAAAGTGTGGGAGGGGAGAGGTATTAGGCTGCCTACCAAACTGAAGGTTTACTGAGTATTGTGTTCATCTTGTTGTTCTATGCCTGTGAAACCTGGATAGTCTACCAGGGCCGTGCCAGCAAATTGAATCCCTTCCATTTGAATTGTCTTTGGAAAATTCTGAAGATCAACTGACAGGATAAGGTACTAGACACTGAGGTCCTTTCTTGATCTAAACTTCCAAGCACAAAGAGCACAGCTCTGATGGGCTGGCTATGTTGCTCAAATGCTAAATGTATATTTGCCTAAAAGACTATTTTATGGAGAACTCATGTAAGGCAAGCATTCTCATGGAGGTCAGAAGAAGTGATACAAAGACATTCTTGAGGTCTCTCTAAAGAACTTTAGAATGTATTGTGAGACATAAGAGACACTGGCAAAGGACCACACAGTATGGCATGCTGGCATCAAAGAAGGTGCTGTGCTCTGTGAGCAAAGCAGAATTGCAATAGCTCAAAAGAAACATGAGATGCACAAATTTAGAGACATCTTCACTCCAAATGTTCATATGGACTCTTTGTGCCTAACCTATGGTAACATCTTCCAAGCTCATATTGTTCTGATCAGCCACAGTTGGACACACATTCCCCTGACTCCAACATAGTGACATCATTTTGGTTTTCTTTGAGAATGAAGGACAACACTTAAGGGATTCTTTCCTTTTTGTTTTATCCTCTGGATCTATGAGTTTTGAGCCATTTTATTTTATGATTTCTTGAATTATAATATCCAGGATTTATTTTTGAAGGGGTGGAGGGCCATGATTTTCAGATTGTTTAATTATTCTTAGGTTATCTCTTGGATTATTTTCCAGGTGTGATATGTTTTATTATATTTTATATACTTCTCACTTTTTTCAATCTCTTGTCATTGTTTGAATATTACTTGTTTTCTCATGGAGTTATTATTTTCTGTTTGGCTTGTTTTAATTTTTAGGGCATTCATTCTTAGGCAATATTTCCTACCACCAACTCTAAGATATCAGAACTCCTTAACATCCTTTCCTACCTAAGTATCCCATTTTGTACCTCTTGTTCAAGGGAACTAAGAAGATTAGGACCACAAGTGGTTAATTATGGGAATTGAGAGAAAACCTTGTTGTATTGTTTTAACCTAGTTAGCCCTGAGTGGCTGGCAAGCTGGACCATCTCTGCCTGCTATGTAGAGACCCTTAACTAAAGACCTAGGCTATGCTGACCAGAAACTCAGCCAAATATGAAGACTGTTACAAGAAGACTTCTCACAGTTATATATCTCAAGCAACTCATATGTCGTATTTGAAAATTGGGCTAGTACTAATCACTTATTATTTCCATCTTCTTTTGATTGTTTACAGTTCTTTCAGCGTAGAGAGCAAAGTGGGACACTTCCTTTTCTGATTTCTTTCTTTCTTTTTTTTTTTGCAGGGGGAAGGCAGGGCAATTGGGATTAAGTGACTTACCCAAGGTCACACAGCTAGTAAATGTGTCAAGTGTCTGAGGCTGGATATGAACTCATCCTTTTCTGATTTCAAGGAATTGTACCTGTTCTCTCTCCCCTCCAAACTTAAAAGGTCACTAATCTTTCCTCTAATTAGAAATCAGAGTACCTATTTTTGTATCCTGGTTAATTGTTTCATATTAATTAATTGATTTTACTCTATTAATTGCTTTTAATGTATAAAAGTCCATCTCTTTTGGTATACAGGGTCCAGTACCAAAGCTGAGGAAGGCAACAGGTTCAGATTGTTTGGGCATTTGCCATACACTACGTAATAAAGCTATGTGCTCAGAAGCTTGAACATTTGTTTCATCAGCCTTTTCATCTTTTAGCTGCCAGACACATACCACATTTCTTCCAGCTATCCTCACAACCCTTATTGCTAAGACTCTTTTTATTTTCAGACTCTGTTTGGATTTTTTGTGGCATTGCTCTTTTTATTTGGTGGTGGAATTTACCCTTTCGGCATGTCTTGGGTGTTTTATTTCTTTTTTTCCTTTTTCTTCTATTTCTTTTTTTTAATTTAGTATTTTATTTTCCCCAGTTACAGGAAAAAACAATTTTAACATTCATTTTTAAAACTTTCAGTAACAAATTCTCTCCCGTCCTCCTCTCTCCTACCCCCACCCACATTGAGAAGGCAAGGAATTCAATACAGGTTATACATTTGCAGTTATGCAAAACACTTCCATAATAGTAATTTTGTAAAAGAAAACAGACCAAAAAAGCAAGAAAAAACTGATAATTTATCAATTGAGAAATGGCTCTCATTTTTATAAATTTTATGCAGTTCTTCATGTTTTAGAAATGAGGACTTCAGTTACTATTGCTAACTCTATTTCCCTCCACCCCATCCCCCCCTGTTCGATTAAGCTAGTTT
The DNA here is from genome assembly GCF_011100635.1 of Trichosurus vulpecula. Taxonomy (NCBI): domain Eukaryota; kingdom Metazoa; phylum Chordata; class Mammalia; order Diprotodontia; family Phalangeridae; genus Trichosurus; species Trichosurus vulpecula. The sequence goes on from NC_050573.1 coordinate 348,840,125, forward strand.
AGGTTCAGATTCGGATTTGGATTCACTCTGGCAATAAGACACACTCCCAACAGAATAAAGTTTTTATTGAAAGACAGGGAAATGCTACATTGAACCCACAACAATTCCTAACAAACACAGCAACAGGGACAAAGACACAGATGACATAGATGCATCACCTCTCAGAGGAACACCAGCACTTAATCCTTTCAAAGCTGAGGGGATCCCAGTTTACACAGCTCGATCAAGGCCCCTAAAAGGAAGGTAGTCCCAGGCAAAGTGTCCTCTCCATGGGTGACATCCAATGTGATTTACCCATGTGGTGATTTTTATAGGACCCTGAACAAAGAACAGGAAACTCCTAAGACAAAAGATAGGAAATAACTCCTCTCCTGCTGGAGAAACATTCCTGAAGACATTAACCTAGCCAGTTCTTAGGAATGAGAGGGGTGGGGATGGCTCCCCTCTCTGGTGGGAAAAACTTTCTTTGTCTCAGCAACAAGGGTTGTGAGGATAGCTGGAAGAAATGTGGTATGTGTCTGGCAGCTAAAAGATGAAAAGGTATTTACCGCTCCCCTGACCTGTGCTGTAGACTGTGAAAGATTGAAAGCACTCCTTTCTGCCCTGGAACTGTGAGGAGGGTCCCCCACGCCATTGTGAGTATGAGCTCTGCTGTGCTAGTGCTCTCCTCACCCTGAGACTGCCACCCAGATTTGTGACTCGGATTCAAATATGGACAACGCAAAAGATTTCTGCCCCAGTGCTAGCAAAAAGATCTCTGTAATTTCCTTCTGACCAATTAATTGTTCAACTCCCTTACTGTCTGTGGACTGTGAACTCTGGAAGCAGCCACTGCCCCTGCCACTGCTAATTAAGTCAGTCCCAAGGCCTGCTCTTGGTTTGCCACAGGACGGTTGCTAACACAGGTTCTTTGATCTGCTTTTCTAAGGAAAGCAACTTTAAGGGATTTACAATCTCACTTTAATCAAACATACATATATCATTCACTTAGTTCAGGGGGAAAAGTCAGCACCTCAAACTTCAGAGCAAATACAAACAGAAATTACAAACAGAGAAAATATAAACAGAGCAAATAACACAAATCAACAGACTGACTTCTAGCTGTCTGACCAAAGCTATACATACATAGTTACTGGAGAGAGAAGCAGAAACATCTGGATTTTCAAAGCTGGGGAGCTCCTTAACAGCTACCAAAAGTCTCCACAAAATCACTCTTTCAATGAGTGAGTCCCCCAAAAAAAGGCTAACCTCAGAATATATATACACTTTTTCAGGGTCAGAGCACTTCTCTCTCTCAAGGGTTTCACACCTCTTGCAACTTAACTAGCAAAGGGGTGTGGGCCTTCCTACAAACAAAGGCAAAACTCAATCAAAGGCACTTGATTGCCCCAGTGCTGAGAAGCACTCCAAAACAAAAAAAACCAAAAAGTTCCACTTTTCTTGCCCTTATACCTAGGTACAACAGACCTTTCCTGCTGACCTTCTTAGTTGTCTTTGGAGTTTTGGGTTGAAAGGTCTGAACCTGATGCCTGCCCTAGCTTTTCTGGGGCCTAGTCTGAACTGGTGCAGCCTGTGCTAGACTGTCCTCCTCTGTCACCATGTTGTAACAGACCTTTCCTCCTGAATTTTCAAGTTGTCTTGAATTGGATATTTGTTTTACTTTTGGTGGGTTCTGCCACTCTAGAATTTGTTTAAAATCAATTTTAAAGGGATTTGGAAGGATTTGGGGGAGAGCTCAGGTGAGTCCTTGCCTTTGCTTTGCCATCTTGGCTCCACCTCCCAGGTATTTTCTTTGATATCCTTTTAATGACAGCCTCGGTGTCTAAACTGGGAGGGCAGGCTCAGGGCCAAATTCCATCCATGCACTCCCAGATGGCATGGTTCTAAGTAAGGTGGCCAAGGTCCTAACTTAAATTGGAATTGATCTGTGTTCTGTTTTGGTTCTAGTACAGGCTCCCTGGATGCTTCTCAGGGCCATTTTTCTTCTGTGACCAGAGTTTCAGTCCTGGTTTTGAGGCTCTTGTCTGCTGCTACAGGAACTCTTGGATCACACCCCAAATGGGCTATTCCTGGGAGCTTTTCCTCTGAGTGTGGGGTCTTAGGAGCTGGTGCCTCCTCCTCCACCTTTGTCACAGTGCTCTGGGCTCTTTACCTTTGGGTTCTACCAGGGATCTCTCTCTTGCTACGAGGCTTTTGCCACAGGGTTCCTGATGCTTACCCCTTGAGCTCTACCTAAGACCATTCTCTTTTCTCCTGTGGCTCTAGGACAAAACTCATATTGGTCTATACCTAAGGTCCTTCTATTGACACTGAGCTCAAAGACTGCTTTCTACTTTGGGTTCTTGCCAAGGGAGTCAAGAGCTTAACTTACACAATGCCTTCTCCAACTTACATTTATCCCTATTTAAATGCATCTTATTGAATTCAGCTTATGGTTTTCAGCCTGTCAAGATCTTTTTCCACTCTGGTTCTTTAAATCATCGTGTTAGCTACCCTTCCTTTCTTTATCATCTAAGAATTTGATAAGCTTCTCATTTATCCTCCATCCAAGTCATTAATAAAAATATTAAACTCGGGACCAAGAAAAGATGTCTTTTGTCACTGCCTGAGATCTATTTCAAAATTATATTGAACAATTAATGATATAACTCTGAATTTGGTAATTCAACCATTTCACAAATTTATCTAACTTTATCATCAGTTAGCCCATATCTCCCATTTATCCACAAGAAAGGAAGAGAAGATTTAGTCAATACTGTACTTAGCTAAATCTGTAGAGATAAAATATGTCTGCATCAATCCCCTGATATAATTATCTAGTAACTATATTTTTAAAAGTAAATAAGTTTAATACAGCATGAGTTATTCTTGATGAACCATACTGAATCTTTATGACCTTTTCCTCTTTATCTAGACATTCACAAATAATCCCTATAGCAATATACTCTAGACTGTTGCCAGGAATTAAATTTAGATTCATTGGCCAATATTTAATTAACACCATCTCTTTCTTTCTCCTCCCTCTCCCCTTCTCTATGCCCTTACAAATACACTGAAAGTGTTTAAACAACTGAGAATGTACTTAGAAACTTATTACTTCATTTTTATTCATCTTAGTTTTCAATTTCCTATCAATCATTTATCTTTGGTCCTTTACCTTCCAAAGATCATTCTGCTTGAAAGAGAAGTCAGTATCAAAATAAGAATTGGTTGAGACTTCTTTCCATGATCTATTATAATCCTCACAGACAACAAAGAGTTCTTTCTTTTAGAACTAGAAAAAAAAACTTTGTTTTTAGCATTTCTAACCTTATCTTTAATGTGCTATGATACATTTTCTCTACATGCTTCCTTTTCTGCACTTGCTTCAATCTTTTCTAATTGTCTTACTTAAATCTAATTTGGTTTAAGAATTCCATATGTGCCTACAACTATCTCTTTGATCATCTTTTCCATTTTTTCTTCTCATTGGAATGACTTTTTTCCTTCAGATTTTCATTTTTAAACCTCTTCATCTCCTGAACTATCTTATCACAGAGTTTTAATCCATAGGATCCAATCTTCTCTTTCTCTTGTTATTTATCTTATTTTCATTATATCAGTATATATTTGTGTGTATGTGTGGAAAGAGAGAGAGAGAGAGAGAGAGAGGGAGAGCACCATGCATGAGAAAGATGGACATAGAGATAGATTTAGGTAATCTGGATAAGTGCCCAAATTTATGTTAAAACTTAACCTTGATTACTAAAAATATCAACAGTAAAAATGATTAGCAATTCCTTTTATATAATTTTTCCTTCTCCTCATCCTTGATAATCAATCATACTTTAGCTGTGACATATTTCAGCTATTCTCTATGAAAATCTAGATACTACTCAAGTACAGAGATGAGTTTTATTGGAAGGTATTTGAAATTATTGAAATTTAAGGAATAATAACCTGAGTTTCAAAACAGTGAGTGTCAGCACAGTCCAGATGATAAAATGATTTCAATATTTATGTAATTCAATGTTATCTTATTACTATTCATTTCACTGAAGTTTTATAAACTAGCTGGTAACTCAATTATGCTATCCTCAGAGTCTAAACCAAATACTCATTTGGTTTGGTTTCTGTTTATGTGTGCTTATGTTTATATCTCAGAAATTTCCATTAATTGATTCAATATTGCATAAATAATCATATACTGGACCCTCTGTGGTCTCAAATTTCTAGGATATTTTAAGCCATTTTGTCAACTACAATTTTTTTTGTGTGTTCAGAGCATCCACAATGTAGATTATACACATGTATCAAGAGACTCTTAGAACTGATAACACTCAGGGGTTTTGGAATTCCTGTTTTGTGATTCAAGGGTAGGGTAAGTATGCATGAGAAGGACATGTCCAAGTAGAGGTGAGAAATCCTATGGGACAAAGAGAAACATGAGAATTAAACTAGTTGATGCCATACATTCTCAGACATGGAGGGAAAGAAAATCAGTTAATGATGGCTTCACTATGCTCTAATTCTGTAACAAAAAAGGTTGCTTTTATTTTCATTAAAAATCTTCAAGCTGATTTCTCTCTTTTACAGCTCTGCACAAACTGCTCTGAACTAATTTCTTGCTGTAACCAAGATTTCAGTAATGTAGTGTCAATATTTGGAGAAATTGTTTTAATACTTCAAAATTCTGTGACTTTATCAGTGAGTTAGAACTCATTAGAAGTTATGTTCCCTAACTATAGTAATAACCATTCTGTGGTGAATAGGGGGCCAGGACACAAAGAAACAAATTCCCAAGACAAAAACAGAACTCAGCTAATTTTTATGTTTTTAAAGATTCAATTTTCAGATTCTATGTCACCTAAGTTATTGACATCCATTTCTCCAGAGATGAACTCATATTGTGAGAAGGCAAATATAAATGAAGAGCAGAACATATGTCACAAATTATCTTAAAATATATAGAGAATTTAACTCGTAATGGCTTTCAAGTATAAGTCCAAGGGAGCATCATCAATGTCCTAATATAAATGGAATTGTGTTCAATTCTCTGGGTATGTGAAAACTGAGTCTTACGCAGGTATCACATCTGGCTTTTTGAGTGCTTTCATCGATATTGAAGATTAGTCATTTTTCTAGCAGCATGGACAAACCTCACAGTAACTGGAAGTACAAAGGAATTCTGTAAAGCAAAGTTATTCCCACATCCCAGTAAATGAACCAAAGTAGAAAGGCTTGAAGAATTTTTAAACAATGAATCAGCCTATATATACATAAATATAAAAATTTGCTAGGTTCTGTCCACATCACAATCCATATAAGGAAAGCCCTGGATTATAGGTTGTTTGTTAATGCCGTAGGTATGAGTGGGAAAGGCAAATCTGGACTAGAGCTAAGTTCTAGTTAGGTTCTTCAGAGAAATTATATTTGCAAACCCTTCCTCTTAACCTATCTATAAACCACAGGCATATGGATATTTGTCTGATCTCTTTTGGAATACTCATGAATACCATTGAGAAGGATCTATAATGTTCAAGGTTTCTTGCAATTAATACAATATCAACTATGAAAATGCACAAATAACCTCCCCATCTATGGGAAATTCTTCCACTTTGATATTATACAGAGTAACCTGCTTCCCTACAGCCAAGTAACAATAGCAAATGTATGTTCACAAGTCAGCACCATTGAATGATTGTCTCTGTTGTTGATTTCAGCCAGGAATTTTGCATGATCTTAAGGTATACATGAAAGATTCCATTGTAAATTGATTTTTTGTTCTACCAAGGCAAATGGTTTTGTTTTGTTTTTTTGTAATTACCACACGCTAATCATATCTTGATGTTGTATGCATTGAACCATTCATTCAATTGTATTACTACAAAGATACTGTCTACAATAGAAAATCATTTGCAATCCCTTACTAGTCTTTTCATTTTTCATATTTCCGTCAAGGATACACTTAAATGATACTTTGATGTCAGAGACACGATCTGGGGTTATAACATCCTTTCATATAGAATTGCTTATTATGAGTTGGGTAAGGCAAGATAATCATGCTAACAGTAGCCTTCCATTGTTAAACTGAAATGGTATACCCATATTGCAAAAAATATTTATTTTTGTGTTTATAAAAAATGAAAACTTATCAAGTTTCCATCATTTGGGGAATGACTAAACAAATTTTGGCATATGAAAGCAATGGAATACTATTATGCTATTGTTTTTAAGTGGTAAAAAGTGACAGCTTAGAGAAACCTGGGAAGACTTATATAAACAAACATGAAGTGAAGTAAACAGAACCAGGAGAATAATTTATAACATTATTAAGACAGATTTAAAAGACTTAAGAATTTCTGATCCATCAATGGACTCCAGAGCATCTGCTTAAGAAGGGTGTTCAGCAAAGTCTTCTCCCTATTTCCCATAAGCTACACTGCTTTTGAATTTCTTTGGATCTCACATTTACTCCTTCCCCAGGAAATTGATTAGTAGGAAATCTCAATATCCTACCAATATGAATCTTCCTGGTACTCACATGTCATCAGTACCTTTGGGTCCTCTAACTGGACCCTATGATTTGAGGGCATGACAGTGGACTCTGTGGTCTCTATTTAAGGTAGGGGTTCAGCACAACATTCTCCTTGGGATTTCTTTGGACTTTTCCAACGTGTCTTCATGCCATGTATCATTCTCCCCATTACTCTCCTACCTTCATCCTGATTTTTAGCTTCCTTCTGTGTGTAGTCTTTGCCCATTAGGTTTCAAAGTCCTTGAAAGCATGGACTATATTGGTTTGTATATTTATTTGTATCCTCAGCACTTAGCACTGTGCCTAATATATGGCAGGCACTTAATGAATTTTAATTGACTCACTGAATTCCAGAAGATTCATGATTAAACATGCTACCCACCTCCTGACAGAGAAGTGATAGACTGAGGATAGGAACTGAGATAATTTTTTGGACCTGGCCAGTGGGGAAAATTGTTTTGCTTTACTATGCATATTAGTTATAAGGTATTTTTTTTTTCTTTTCTTCCTAATTAGGGGGAGGGCAGAAGTGAAAGGGAGAGAATATAAATATTTATTTAAAAATGTTGTTGTTTGTTTGTATTTTAGTCTCAAAGAGGACCACAACATCAGGAAGGTGATGCCATGACTTACAAATGAATTAGAATTAATTGAGGTAGTACTGTGCAAAGTCAACAGCCTCATTCTCCTCCAGAGCCAACTGGATCCAGTGGTAAGATATAGATCAGGATGAGTAGAGATGGCCCCCAAAACAGTGTGAGACTTCATCTTAATCAAAAAGAATTAAAAGTTGAATGGTATATTCACTAACGTTAAACTAATCCTTTCAAATATGAGAGCCATTCATAAACAGTTTGCTGTGTTGCCACAGTCTGAGTCCTTTAGTCCCAGGACCAAAGCTTTGCATCTTCTTTTATGAGCCACCATCTATAAGAAGTGGATTCTTTAGAAATAAAATTTTTTGCCAATTTACTTATAGTTCTACTTGCCCTGAACCTTGGTAATCATTGATCTAGTAATTAGGAATATTCTGAAGGATTAGTATCCAGGAAATTTCTCCTAATGGTCTAAATGACCAGACAAATGATTATCCTGTGAAGGAGCCTTGAGAAACAACATACATTTTATCTTCCTTTATACTGTGGTGATAATGTGATTAAAGATCTTTCCTACTCATTCAATAGGCCTCAGGTGGGGGCAGTTAAGAAAGGCCCTATTAGAGGCAAGTCTATACCTTTGTGATTCCAATCAGTGATTAAAGATCTGTCCCACACCCTTTCGCTAAGTAGATGTTAAGCCTCAGGCCCACACCCTTTTGCTGATTGGGCATGAATCTCTCAGGGCCTAAAAATTGTATATACACCCAGAAGGTAGCCATTGAGAACTGAGAATTCAAAAGCCAGACCAAAGAGGAGAAGTAAGAACTCAGGGACAACAGAGCTGCAGAAAGAGTGTGGAGTGGGGAGTGGAAACCAGAGAGCTGCAGAGACCAGAGAACTGAGTGGGGAGAGAACAGAAGCAAGCAGACAGTTAGGATTTGTGAGTGTTTACAGCGAGGCACCAGACTGGTGTCTAAATAAATGTTGTACTTCCTCTGCCTTCCACCTAGAGAGTTTTTCACACTTTGTGATTCCAAACCATACAGGCATGTTCACGGTCACCCTCATGATCATGAGTCTTGCCTTACTGAGATATACATACATACATGCATACATATACATACATATTTACACATACACACATACATACATACACACATACACACATACATACATACATACATATATGTATACTGATCCCTGGGCAATGTCTATTGCCATATCTGAGTGGTCTGAGGTTGGAGACTTGATTTAGGGCCTGGACCCAAAGACAAGATCAAGAGCATTAAAGTACAAAAGCATTGAACGACTTCTCAGGGAATATACAGCATATGAATATTGAGATATATTATTAGAGGTAGTGGAAGAGCATTGTATTCCTAGAGATAGAGAAGGTAGATTGAAATCCTACCTCTCAGTACCTTGTGTGATCCTGAACAAGTCACCTAACATCCCTAAACTTCTGTTTCCTCAGTGATGTAATACTTGGACTAGATCACCTCACAAGTCCCTTCTAGCTCCTGATCTATGAATCTATTACCCAAAAATGAAATCAAATGACATTGTATGGCTTTGAGATTCTAAAAAGCAGCAATAATCACCAGGTCAACCTAGCATGGGCCACCATTGACTAGATATTTTTGAAAGAAGAAAAAAATACAAACACCGTGAGGCAAAGCCACAAACAGCATCTACAGAATGCCCAAAGAGCAATGCAAATGCATCATCACCAATGGTGATGATGACAACAAAACAATAGTTAAATATATACATATATATATATATATATATATATATATATATATATATATATATATGTATTTATATATAAAATCAATTTCATGAGGGCTGAAGAGACACAAATTCCAAGAAAAGGAATACTAGCTAGGGTGATGTACAGTAGGGACTCTGTGTGCTTCAAGATAGTTACTGTGTGAAGTTCAGTCATGAATCATGAAAAATGGCCAATTGGGCTGCAATGAAACTCGTGATCAGGGTGATCATGGTGCCAGCATGATATAATTGTTCTAAGAATTGAATCTAAGAAATGGCAAGGCAGAGGGTTGCAGGCTGGTTGTGCTAAAAGTCATTGTGACGATCAGTTTTGTGTTGATACTACATAAAGGGAAAATTATTCCTTAAAAAGTCAGAAACACTAATATCCAGTGGTGTATTGGAGCTAAATCTATCTGGTTTGTGAGAATTACTACAAATTTGGGCTTAATTTATTGTTTTGTTAATTATCAAAAAATAATTAAGAAAATTATCTGGAAAATTAATTGGGAAAATATTAATAATGCATATTAAACTTGAAAGTATGTGTGCATATTTTTTCCCCTAACAGCCAAGTTGTTAAACATTTACTAACACACCTTTGTACTACTCTGTAAATATTACTTAAACTCAGCAGGAGTGCAGTAGAAGGCTCAGGGAATGAAGTCATCACCAAACTGGAGGCCTGGTGACTGTAAGTGAATAATAACAAAAGTGGCATGTATATAGTGCTTTAAGATTTATAAAGTGCTTTGTATCCTTTATCTTATTTTGAGTGTCACAACCCCCTGCTTATATCAAAACTGTTAGAAATGTTTCTGTGTATATGGTATGGATCACTAAAGCAGACAAACCAGAAATATGCATGAAATGGACTGAAATATGAATATTTTCCTTAACTACAAATAATCTAACATAACATAATTGGAAACAGATCTTAACAGTTATCAGGAAGTATATCTTGCCACTTTCTGTCAATTATATAACAAGTTCTAAGTTGTGTAGTAATGTATTACAGATCAATGTGGGGCAATCATCATAAATAACTATTCCTAAACTCATATTAGATAAAATAAAAGTAGAAAATAAGGAGTTTCTTATACTCAAAAAGAAAAAAAAAAGTTAATTAAGCCAAAGGCTTTAAAATATACATTAAAAACAAACTCCAGATATGCTACCTAGTAATGAAATTGAGTGGCAAAAAATTAATGTGTTTGTCTTAATAGATTTTGAAAAAGAAATGGGTATATTTGAAATGGAATTTTAAAAACTTTCTTTGGATTTGATAGCACAAATTCAACTAGTAGCATAACTATAACAAGAGAGCCACATAAAGAAGTTGGAATGCACAACAAACATTAGTAATGAAAACCTTCAACCACAACATGTGACAGAGAACATAAAAACATGTCTATACACAAAAATATATGTTTTGACTTTTCCAATGTAAGTCACATAGGAGGAAAATGGGAGCCATTTAAGAATACACCTCAGGACAGGTTTTAAAAACCATCATTGCAAAAATGATATAAGAAAATTATTGAAGACTTGTGGAAAGACATTGGGAAATCACATCAATATCTAATCATTACTGAGTAGGATACTTGATAATGCCCAAATCAAGGCAACTAAAAAGAGATATAAGGAATAAAGTCAGGAAAACAAAAATATGTCAGATATTCCTAATATCCACATTCAGCAATTAAAAATGAAAACTTAAAGTTTAAGATGACACATGGTGTCAAAACAGTAATTCAAATTAGGCTTGAGAAACAAAGAAATTAGAGAAGAAAGAAAATTGTGTGTGTGTGTGTGTGTGTGTGTGTGTGTGTGTGTTCATACAGTTGAATGAAGTCTAACATTATGAAAATGCAAGTTGAATCAAATGCAAGTTGGATCAAATGCAAGATATAAAGCTCAAACTTCATTGACAATAGAATAAATTTGTCAGAAGAGCTAAATACAATATTAAAAACCAGTAGTTACAGACAAAATCATAAATCAAATCCTGCCTCAGGGATTTACTAGTTATGTGACTCTGAGAAAGTCCCTTGAAATTTCTCAACCCAAGTTTGCTTATATACAAAATGGGGATAATAATGGCACATACCTCACTGGGTTGTTTTGAGTATCAAGTGAGAAAATAAATATAAAGCATTATGGTAAATTTAAACACTATATAAATATTCACTATTCTTCTTATTAACATTATCCAGGAGAAAGCTGTGGCTGTGTACATTAAAACACTGTCATCATGAAGTCAAAGCTAAATGAGAAGACATTTAGAGCAATTAACACCTACACAATTCCAGTCTTAACATATACTTTTGACAGAGTAAAATGAATGTCAACAGATTTGAAAACATCTAAACAAAAACCCATACAATATTAGCCAAACATAAGAATAATCATCCCAAGACAGCTATCAAAATACTGACACATCCTTACATAAAGGAGTAAGAAGATTGATAGATGTTCCCAGAGTATCAATAAACAGGTAAAAATTTTACAGAAATTCTTTGGGAACAAAATCTTCACTTCACAAAGCAACAGTAAAGATTTCTACTGTGTCTCCATCACTGTATTTGTCAAATGTAACAAAAGTGATTTGCTTTGTAAATCTAGACAGGGCCTGTGATATGAGTAAGATCTTGAAAGAGAATCAAAAGGTGCTCCATGTGTGACATTCACATGAACTCGACCAAAAATGGGTTTTCAAATAAGGAGTCCAGATATATTAATTGACATAGATTAGGTAAAGAAGTGTAAGAAGCTGAGGAAGGTATCATTGTAGGTTGCAGAAAATTTTTCTATACCAGATACCTAGAAAGGCATAATCAGATGGATAGAATTATATACCAAATATTATATACCAAATAACTAACATTACAAACAGACATCAAATGTCCATGTTAAAAATAGAAACACCAAGTTATCAATGAGAATAAATCAAATAAATGGTATTGGAACTAAAATATAATTATATATGGAATTCTTGCCCAACACAACTAAGAAATAAAATTAATAAACAAAAAATTTAAGAAAAAAATTTATAACAGATGTTATGCAAATATTGTCTTCAAACTACATGGCACCAAAAAAAAAAACCCTTTCCAAACATGGAGAACTAAAAGAAGAAATCAAAACCATGTGGGTAAAGAAGGTGGGTAAAGAAAATTTATCATTCCTGTTTGCTACTGGAGTTGTCCCAAAGATCCTGTCAGCCAGTCTTCACAAGATGAGCTCATGTCCCAGAACATTTACTCAAATGCCAAAAGCACTCATTTCATTCTCCTTCACAATAGTCAAGAGAACATTAATATATAAAAAAGAAAAGACAAAAAAGCAACTTCTCCTCGGCTCATATCACTTATATCCGAACCCCAGCAAAAAGAGTGACATGAGAAAACAATCAACCAGCCACCACCACCACCAGTAACAAGAGCCACTGAGTTTACCTAGCACTTTAAAAGTAAACCAGCGTAAAGTTTGTGTATTTTAACAATAAATAATAATTAGGAAGGTCTACCATTTGGTCTCTTTGACTAGAGCTCCACGAACATCTAGCCCAAACCTACTAATGTCTAATACAAATGGCAAAGCTTCCTCTATTGATATGGATATGTATGTATTTTCATGTGTACATGTACATATAAATACACACATACCTACAAATCTATCTCGTGCTTTACATTTGGCCAGAAGTGATACATCTCATATTTATTCTGATATCTGTTTGTGATTTTATAATTATATTAAGAACTACAGAGAGAAATCAACCCATTTGTATATAGGTTTGTAGTCTAGAAGATTCCAATAGTGATCACTATTATAAACAGTGTTATAAGTTTATTATAAAGCTGTAAAAGAAAGTGATTTATTAAATAGATAGATTTACACAGAATAAGAAGAGAAAATCAAGCTTTCCTTTAATCTTTGGTAGGTTCTAGATATTCAATTGAGCATGGGAGGATCCATCTGGAAACTGGTACATATTTGTAATGGATAGCTAGGCATCTCAGTGGATAGAGGGCTAGGTCTAGAGTTAGGAAGACCTGAATTCAAATTCAGCCTCATACACTGGCTGTGTGACTCTGGGAAAGTCATTTAAATGTATTTTCCCTCAGTTTCTTCATCTGTAAAATGAGCTGGAGAAGGAAATGACAAACTACACCAGTGTCTTTGCCAAGAAAACCCCAAATGGAGTCACAAAGAGTTGGACACAACTGAACAATTACAACATATATTTGGTTATAGAAACTAATGTTTTTGAGGTGTGTATGAAATTTATTTTTTGATACTTTCCACCACATTATGGATCTCACAAATCTAAAGAGAATATTCAGATAATTTTCACCCATGGGATCCCGATACTCCTAAATACTAGGGACATAATCCTAATATCCACACTTAGTAGCAAGCTGTCATACAGTAACACTATGTGCCAAGCAGCCATATATTTGACCTAACCCTTTTAGCTGAAATAAGACTGTATTGTAGAGCCATTTCAAGAAGTTAAGCTTTTCCTAGTAATGGCTCAATTTTAGTAGATGTTACTGTATAGGGTCAGTGAATTCCATCTCTAAGTTTGCTTCTCTTTCTTTCTCTCCAGGTTTAGTTTTTGCTCAGACATCTGTGTTGTGTACCGTACTATTTGGGAAGCTATTGCTGACTTTCATTCAGATAACAGTGGGTACTGGAAAATTGCCTTTCCTACTATTCAATTATTTTTGTCTCTAAACACTGCAATTTGTTTAGAGAGAGCTTATGAAGCTATGAACTTTGCTATAATCTCATATGTGTAAAAGAGCTGATATAACACATGATTCACTGTAATGCTGTGTTTCTGTTATGCAATGCTTTGGGAATACATAAAGTTATTTGCCTTCTGGTGTTTCATAGTATTTGCTTTTCATGTGGCTTTTACCAAGTTCATGACTATATCCATTTTAAAAGAACAATACTTCTTTGAATTTCTTACTGATTCACTCATAGACATTATCATATATACTTCTATAGCTTTAGCACCTAGGATACTCCCTCATGTTGGGCTAGGTTCAATATAATTTTTGGCTCAGCAGCTGCTCAAAATCATAACTCATGAGCCCCCACCAACCATCCAGACAGAGTATAATTTATCTAAAAGAATAGTAGGGGACTTTTGGCCTAAGAGAGATGGCTGAATAACCATCTTTTATTAGTAATATGCTACTATTATTAATAAGATGATTAATTACCAAAGGAATTTCTGGGAGCCAAGATAGTGGAGTAAGCAGTAAATTACTGTGACTCTCCCATATTCATCTCTAAACAATCATAAAATAGCACCCCAAAACAAATTCTGGAATGGCAGAATCAGAAAAAGATGAGGTGAAATAATCTTTTAACCCAAGAAACTTGGAAGATCGGCAAGAAAGGTCTGTCTCGCTCCAGTAAAATGGGAGCTCATTCTAGGACAGGAAGCATCCCAGCAAACCAGCAACAAGCCTCATCTCAGCAATCCAACAGGAGATCCTGAGCACCAGTGTGGTAGAGCAGGCAAATGCCAATACAGGACTCCCTCATGCCTTAGTATAGCCAGGGGAACCAGCAGACTACAGCTCCAAGAACCAACACATGCTTCAGCATAGCCCTGATCAAATAGGCATTCTTTATTGGCCAGACCTCCACACGCTTCAGTGTAGCCCAGGCAAATGCAGAAATACTCCACAGGGCCTCAGCACACATCAGACACTACTGCCAGGACCACCCTAGCACCAGGTAAGCTGCCAGACCCTTACAGCCTCCGGCAGTGCCAGCCATCCCCCAATCCCACTCTCCCAGCACAGCACCTCAGGGCAACATCAGGACAACACCAGGTAAAGAGCCAGGGCCTGCAGCTACTGTAACAAGTAGCCTGAAACAGTGACCCTTCTGCCTTGGGTGCAGAGCTCAAATTTAAAAGAAAGGAAAAAGCTCCCAAAAGAAGATGAATAAAATAATAGTAGGCAATAAGAAAAGATCTACCTTTAGCATATGGAGCTCACATTCCCACAAGATACCGTAACACTAGATTGGAAAGTCACAGAGAGATGTGTGACCAAGGAACATACTTGCAGGAAACATAAGGCCAAGGAAGAGATATAAGAGGTTACATGTCAAAAATCCATGTGGTCAGAATAAATAGAAGAAAAGTACGTGCTTAGGGAATACATGAGGCCAAGGTAATTCATGTCTCTGATAAAATAAATCTTCAGAGGGATGCTGCTGGTATCCTTAATGCTTTTTGCCAGGCAAAATTTTGTTTCTACTAGAAGTATCTGCTGGTCTTGTGATCACTGAGCTGCTATCTGCTACTACTTCTTGAGCTTCAGCTCTTTGTGGTCATTAACTGCCCTGCCCCTCCCTCTCACCCTCCCTCCTTCCTTCCCTCCCTCTCTTTTTTGTCAAGGTGTGATATCTATAAAGACTCTCCATAACAAGAACAAACTCATACCTCCTTTAGTATTTTGCTGAGGCCAAGAACCAACAAACATAGGCAGGAAGAGATAACAAAGCAAAGTAGAATATTCTAATCTAAGATTAAGGTTATTCTTTTAATTGTCTGTGTCTAGTAATTATTTGAAGTCTGTTCCCAGACTCCTATCTAACTTAAGGTTATAAAATTCATTTTAATTCTTGTCAAATTACTAACTCAGATCCTGAGTCCAAAAAGCCTATTTCAGGGCCTTTGCCCAAAAACAGAAATTCTGAGGAACTATAGAGTTTGCGTCCCCCATCAAAAAAATGAAATTTATTTTCTAAGATCCCCACCATTGGTATGTAAGTGACATGGACAAGAACAAAAGACTAAGTGAAAAAAATAAGACCCTTCCTCTACACCTTCTGGTCCAAAGTCTTGCCTTTATACCTGTTTGCAACAAATTCAAATAAATTATGTCTCTAAATATTCATTATCATCACTATATTTATAGCTGCCTTTTATAGGACATTATGCTGAGAATTGAAAACATGATGAAATATCATTAAGTGTTCTTTCTATGGTAGTATTTCCATCAAGTTTAAACCCAAAGATAAAATAATGCCACTTGGTCATTGTAGGAACAGAAATATTTGGTAATAGGTTGATCCGTTATAACGAAGTAAATCTGTTGTAACTCAATCAGTCAATAAGCATTATTAATTATCTACTATGGGCCATGCACTAAACTACATGGTGTATAGAATAATTTTCTAATTTTATGTAGATACTGAAAATTCAAATTATTATTCCGTACTTAATTAAAAGAGGTTCCTTTTTTTGTCAGTTTAGTAACTTTATTACGTCAAGTATATGTGTATCTACATGTTCAATATACACACTCGAAAATTTAAAGTGTGTGCTTATGTTACTATGAGGGGCGTTCTCGGGGCCTAGTGACAATATGCCACCAGAGTGGTGGCAAATGACCTTCTTTTCGGGCTGGAGGCAGAGCTTCAGTCTTAGGACCATCAAGTGGAGTTTCCTCCTTAAATTGCTGAACCTCACGATCCCAACTTTCCAAGCGCAGTTTCTTCCATTTTTCCCTATTGGCAAAGTAATCAGGGTACATCGCCTTCTCAGAGGGGTGCCAGTAGTCTAAGCACCACTCTGGAACCTTGTAACACTCATATCTTTCAAAGGAAGTGCCTCCAGGGGAATCAGAGAAGATATATGGCTGAGGATGCTGGTAAGACCAAAATTCTTCCTTACCCTTCATAAGCAGTTTGGTGGCCTCTACCATATCTTTTTCAATCTTATGTTCTTCAAACCGAGCCCTCAGAACACAAGCTTGGAATCGATATGCATCCCTGTGGACTATTCAGGACTCGAGGGGGCGAAGCGCCCACTTGTAGAGCCGCAGCACCTTCTGCAGGTGGGTCAGGAAGGCGCCCGGGGCGCACAACGCCATCTCGCCCGGCTTCACCTTCAGCACAGCCGGTGACTGCAGGGGTTTTCGGAAGAGGTTCCTTTCTTATAACTATTTCCATTTTATTTTCTCAAGGATATTTTCTTACAAAAATATTGATCTTAAAAAACCAAATTTTAAAATGTAGGGTCATTGGAGTGAAGATAACATATTGAAGTGAGCATTTTTGCTATGCTCTCTCAACATACCCTTTTAATCAACTTTAGGAAGCACATCAAGGTAAATTGACAAAATCAGGAAAAAATTCATAGTGAGTCAAGGGAAGCTAAGGAGGACAGGAAGAGAGGTCTATGGACGTAGGGTGGGGATTGACCACAAATACACTATTCCATGGAAGCAGCAACAGCTGTGGACCTTGGAGGTGTCTATAGCAAAAGCAGTAGTGGCACTGAGAGGGCCCAGTGCCATAGATATATATATATATATGTTTGTGTGTGTGTGTGTGTGTGTGTAGTTGGGTATAGAAATTCAACCTAATCAACACAGAATTAGGAAGGCAAAGGAAAAGAGGAGTAGAAAAAGAAGTAGAAAGGCTTAAGTATGGCTAAGAGAAAGTGGAGAGAATGAGAAGAGGGAGGGTAGAATAGGGGATTCAATTATCAGAAGCAAAATAAATGCTTAAGGAAGGGATTGGGTAAAAAACAGGATAAATGAAAGAGAATAAGATAGAGAAAAATTCAGTTAGTAATTGTAAGTGTACATATCAATAGGTTAAACTTGTCCATAAAATGGAAGGTAATAGCAGAATGCATTAGAAATTAGATTTAACAATACATTGTATATGAGGCATATATGAAACAGAAAGACACACATAGCTTAAAATAAGGGCCTGTAGCAGAACCTATTATACTTCAGCGGAAGTAAAAGGCAGAGGAAGCAATCATGACCTCAGACAAAGCAAAACCAAAAAGAGATCTGACTAAAAGAGATGGTCAGGGGAAAGTATATTTTGTTAAAAGGTACCATATACAAATGATTATCAACACTGATCATATACAGACCAAATGGTATAGTATTCAAATACTCAAAGAAAATTTTAAATTAATTATAGGAGGAAATAGAGTAAAACTATACTATGAGTGACCTCAAACCTCTTAGATGTAGATAAATCTAACCATGAAATAAAAAAGAAAGATGTGAAGGAGATGAATAAAATTTTAGAAAAGTTAGACATAACAGATAACATGAGAATATTGATTAAGCATAGAAATAAATATATCATTTTAACTGTCCATGGCACTTTCACAAAAATTAAACATTAAGGAATAAAAAAAATTCAAATGCAGAATAGCAGGAATACTAAATGCTTCATTTTTGGACCATAATGTAATAAAAATTACATTTGATAAAGAGCCTTTGAAGTATAATTTTTAAAGTAATTAGAAACTAAATAATCTAATTCTAAAGAATGAGTGGGTCAAATAACAAATCATAGAAACAATCAGTAGTTTCATTAAAGATAAAGACAACAATGAGATGAAAAAGCAAGTTGGTGGGATGCAGCCAAAGAAGTATTTAGGGAAAAGTTTATATCTCTAAATGCATAAATCAATAAAAAGAGAAAGAGCAAATTAATTAATTGGGCATGTACAACTTTTTAAAAGCCTAGAAGAACAAGTTAAAAACCTCCAACTAAAAAAACTAGAAATCCTGAAAATTAAAGGTGAGATTAATAAAATTGAAAAAACTACACTTATGGGAAAAAATGGATAAATCATTGGCTAATTTTATTTTTTTAAATATGAAAGAACAAAATGAATTTGCCAGTATTGAAAATTAAAAGGGTGAATGTACAACCACTAGAGATGACATTAAAGCAATTGATAAGTACTATTTTGCTATGTTATATGCCAATAAAACTAATAATCTAAGTGAAATAGATGAATATTTACAAAAAAAATTAATTTCCTAGGTTAACAGAAAAATAAATAGAACATTTCAACAGCCCTAACCTAGAAAAAGAAATTAAACAACCCACAAATGAGCTCTCCCTCCCAAAACAACAATAACAACATAGGAATAGATAGATTTACAATTCTACCAAACATTTAGAGAACGATTAATTCCAATGCTACACAAACTGTTTGAAAAACCAGGTAGAAGGAGTCCTAGCAAATTCCTTCTATTACATAAATATGGTTTTGATATCTAAGCCAGGGAGAAAAAAAAAACAGAAAATTACAGGGTCAAATTTCCCTAATGAATATTGATACAGAAATTTTAAATAAAATATTAGCAAAGAAATTATAGCAATAAACCACAAAGATCACGTACTATGGCAAGGTTAGTTTTATACCAGAATTGCTTCAACTTTAGGAAAAGTAAGTGACCACACTAACAACAAAAACAACAAAAATTATGTGATTATATCAATAGAGGAAGAAAAAGCTTTTTGACAAAATACATGCTTTCCTATATAAACACTACAAAAAACAGGAATAAATAGAACTTTTCTTAAAAATGGCAAGTGGAGTCTAAAACCAAGAAGAAGCATTATCTGTAATGGGCATAATCTAGAAGCCTTTCCAATAAGATCAGGAGTAAAGCAATGATATCCATTATCATCATTTTTATTTACTATTGTATTAGAAATGCTATCCACAACATTAAGACAAGAAAAAGGAATTTGAAGGAATAAAGATAGACCACAAGGAAATAAAACTATCATTCTTTGCAGATGTATACTTATGCTATACTTATATAGAGATGGTGTACTTATGGAACATAAGAGACTCAACTAAAAATCTAGTTTAACTTTAGAAAAGTTGCTGGATATAAAATACATCCATATTAATAATAAGCATTTCTCTATATTACCAATAAGACCCATCAGAAAAAGATAGAATAAGATATTCCATTTAAAATAACTGCACAAAGTATAAAATATAATGCTTACCTGACAAGAAATACACAGAAACTATATAAACGCTATATAGCTATATAAACATTATATAAATATATAACACTATATAACCATATAACACTATAAACTACATAAACATGATTACTATATAAACTATTTAAACACTTTTCACACAAATAATGACAGATCTAAACAATTGAAGAAATGTTAATTATTCTTGGGTAGGAGAAGCCAATATGATAAAATTGACGATATTACATAAATTAATTTATTTATTCAGTGCAATAACAAAGTACCAAAGAATTACTTTACAGAGCTGGAAAAACTAATACCAAAACCCACCAGGAGAAATATGACTATCAGAAAAACGAATGGAAAAAAATGTGAATGAAGGGGGCTAGCAGTACTACATCTCAAACTAAATTACAAAGTGGCAATCACTGAAACAATTTGGAATGGGTAAGAAATAGATTGTTTGATTAGTGGAACAGATTAGGCACACACCATATAGAAGTAAATGGCACAGTGGCCTAGTGTTTGATATACCCAAAGATTCTAATTATTGTGGAAAGAACTCACTATTTTATTTTTTTATTTTTTTTCTTTTTGTTTTAGTTTTTTTTTTTAATTTAAATTTATTTATTTAACATATTTGGTTTTCAGCATTGATTTTCACAACAGTTTGAATTACAAATTTTCTCCCCATTCCTACCCTCCCCCCCACGCCAAGATGGCATATATTCTGGTTGTCCTGTTCCCCAGTCAGCCCTGCCCTCTATCACCCTCCTCCCCTCTCATCCCCTTTTCCCTTCCTTTCTTGTAGGGCAAGATAAATTTCTATGCCCCATTGCCTGTGTATCTTATTTTTTAGCTGCATGCCAAAAACTTTTTTCTTTGAACATCTGATTTTAAAACTTTGAGTTGCAAATTCTCTCCCCTCTTCCCTTCCCACCCACCCTCCCTAAGAAGTCGAGCAATTCAACCTAGGCCACACATGTATCATTATGTATAACCCTTCCACGATACTCATGTTGTGAAAGGCTAACTACATTTTGCTCCTTCCCAACCCATACCGCTTTATTGAATTTTCTCCCTTGACCCTGTCCCCTTTTCAAAGTGTTTGTTTTGATTACCTCCACCCCCATCTGCCCTCCCCTCCATCATCCCCCCCTTTTATTTTTTTTTTATCTTCCTCCCTCTTCTTTCCTGTGGGGTAAGATACCCAACTGAGTATGTATGGTATTCCCCCTCAGGCCAAATCTGATGAGAGCAAGGTTCACTCATTCCCCCCTCACCTGCCCTCTCCCCTCCTCCCACAGAACTGCTTTCTCTTGCCACCTTTATGCAAGATAATCCACCCCATTCTATCTCTCCCTATCTCCCTCTCTCAGTATGTTGCTCTCTCATTCCTTAATTTCATTTTATTTCTTTTAGATATCTTCCCTTCATCTTCAACTCACCCTGTGTGTGCTCTCTCTCTTTTACATATATATATATATATATATATATATATATATATATATATATATATATATATATACACATACATACACATACATACACATACATACACATAGATATATACATACATACACATTCACTTATATATATATATGCATATTCCCTGCAACTACTCTAATACTGAGGTCTCGTGAATTACACACATCATCTTTCCATGTAGGAATGTAAACAAAACAGTTCAACTTTAGTAAGTCCCTTGCAATTTCCGTTTCTTGATTACCTTTTCATGCTTCTCTTGATTCTTGTATTTGAAAGTCAGATTTTCTATTCAGCTCTGGTCTTTTCACTGAGAAAGCTTGAAAGTCCCCTATTTTATTGAAAATCCATATTTTGCCTTGGAACATGATACTCAGTTTTGCTGGGTAGGTGATTCTAGGTTTTAATCCTAGCTCCATTGACCTCCAGAATATTGCATTCCAAGCCCTTCGATCTCTTAATGTAGAAGCTGCCAGATCTTGAATTATTCTGATTGTGTTTCCACAATACTCAAATTGTTTCTTTCTGGCTGCTTGCAATATTTTCTCCTTGATCTGGGAGCTCTGGAATTTGGTGACAATATTCCTAGGAGATTTCTTTTTGGGATCTATTTGAGGAGGCGATCGATGGATTCTTTCAATTTCTATTTTGCCCTGTGGCTCTAGCATATCAGGGCAGTTCTCCTTGATAATTTCTTGAAAGATGGTATCTAGGCTCTTTTTTTGATCATGGCTTTCAGGTAGTCCAATAATTTTTAAATTATCTCTCCTGGATCTATTTTCCAGGTCAGTGGTTTTTCCAAGGAGATATTTCACATTGTCTTCCATTTTTTCATTCCTTTGGTTCTGTTTTATAATATCCTGATTTCTCATAAAGTCACTAGCTTCCACTTGCTCCAATCTAATTTTTAAAGTAGTATTTTCTTCAGTGGTCTTTTGGACCTCCTTTTCCATTTGGCTAATTCTGCCTTTCAAGGCATTCTTCTCCTCATTGGCTTTTTGGAGCTCTTTTGCCATTTGAGTTAGTCTGTTTTTTAAGGTGTTGTTTTCTTCAGTGTATTTTTCAGTATTTTTTTGGGTCTCCTTTAGCAAGTCATTGACTTGTTTTTCATGGTTTTCTCGCATCCTTCTCATTTCTCTTCTCAATTTTTCCTCTACTTCTCTAACTTGCTTTTCCAAATCCTTTTTGAGTTCTTCTATGGCCTGGGGCCAGTTCATGTTTTTCCTGGGGGCTTTTGTTGTAGGCTCTATGACTTTGTTGTCTTCTTTAGGCTGCATGTTTTGGTCTTCTTTGTCACTGAAGAAAGAATCCAAAGTCTGAGACTGAATCTGGGCACGTTTTCGCTGCCTGGCCATATTCCCAACCAACTAACTTGACCCTTGAGTTTTTGAGTGGGGTATGACTGCTTGTAGACTAACGAGTTCTATGTTCCACGTTTGGGGGGGGGAGATGCCAGCTCTGTCAGACCCGCACTACTCCTTCCCCAAGAACCCCCAGTCCAGACTGGGCTTAGATCTTCAGCAGGCTGTTGCACTCCTGCTCTGATGTGCCTCTTAATTCCTCCCACCAGGTGGGCCTGGGGCCAGAAGCAGCAGCAACTGTAGCTGCCCCACCTCCGCTGCCCCCGGGGCTGGAAGCTGAACTGTGAACTCCTTCCACTCCTGCAGCTTTTCCCACTAACCTTCTCCGCAGTCTTTGGTGTTTGTGGGTCGAGGGGTCTGGTAACTGCCGCAGCTCACATATTCAGGGCTCTAGGGCCCCCTCCGCCCAGCTTCTGGTCTGGATGGTCCACGTTGCTCAGGCTGGGCTCTGCTCCACTCCGTTCCCAGCTCCCAGCTCCATGTGGGATAGACCTCACCCAGAGACCATCCAGGCTGTCCTGGGCTGGAGCCCTGCTTCCCTCTGCTGTTCTGTGGGTTCTGCCGTTCTAGAATTGGTTCAGAGCCATTTTTATAGGTTTTTGGAGGGACTCGGTACGGAGCTCACCGAACTCACTATTTTATAAAAACCACTAGGGAAACTGGAAAATAGTCTGGTAGAAACTAGGCTTTGACCAACATCTCACAATATATACCAATATGTGCTCAAAATGAGTATATGATTTTGATATAAATGGTGGTATCATAGGCAAATGAAGGGAGCATGGAAAAAGTTATCCATCAGATCTTTGGATAAGGGAAGAATTCATGACCAAACAACAGGTAAAGAAGTTAATGGAAGGTAAAATGGATAATTTTGATTACATAAAAAAGTTATTGCATAAACAAAACCAATGAAGCCACAATTGGAAGAAAAGTGGGAAACTGGAGGAGAAGGGGAAGATTACAGCAAGTTTCTCTGATAAAGGTCTGATTTCTTGAATATATAGAGATTTTAGTCAAATTTATAAAAATAATATAAATTCCCCAACTGATAGTCAAAGGATATGAATAGACTGTTTCCATAGAAAGTAATCAATGTTATCAATAGTCATATAAAAATTCTCTAAATCAACAGTACATGTATAAACCAACTATGAGGTACCACCTCACACCCATCAAATTGACCAACAGAAAAGGAAAATGACAAATGCTGGAGGGGACGTGGGAAAGTGAATCCACCAGTGACGTGAACTAGTCCAGCAACTCAGGATAATAATTTGGAGCTATTCCTAAAGGACTATAAATCTGTGTATATCCTTTGATCCATTAATATCACTACAAGGTCCATATCCAATGCCCTCACTGTGCAAAGAGATTAAAGAAAAAGCAAAAGGACCCATGTGTACAGGAATATTTATAGCAGCTCTTTTAGTGGTAGCAAAGAATTGCTCATGGAAGAGATGCTCATCAATTGAGGAATGGCTGAATAAGTTATTGTACATTATGTAACAGAATACAAGAAAATATGCCATAAGAAATCATGAAGGAGATGGTTTCAGAAATATCTGGGAAGATTTTATGAGTTGATGAAAACTGAAGTGAGCAGAACCAAGAGAATAATGTACACAGTAACAGCAATATTGGAATGTTAATCAACTGTAAAAGACATAGCAACTCTGATCAGTACAAAGATTCACCACAATGACAAAGGACTCATGATGTAAAATACTATACAACAGTTCCAGATAGAGAACAGATGGACTCAGGGTGCAGACTGAATCACTTTTATTTCCTTTATTTTCTTACTCTTTTTCAAAGCTTGGCTAATGATGAAATATGTTTTGAATGACTTCATATGCATAATGGGTATTGTATTTCTTGCATTTTCAATGGGTTGGGAAGTGGTTGGAGTGAGGGAGAACTGAAAATAAATTTTTTTAAAAATTGGGCCAGTAAAATTTTAATGATAATTAAAGAGAGAAATATCCATGAAAATTATGAGAATATTAAGCCTATTCTCCCTAATTTGGAATATTTTGATAATCAAAGTCTAATATAAGATACATCTTTTCTTTGCTAAAAATAGTTTTGACATTCATATTTCTACACAACAGCCTGAGACAACAGAGAACTCTTTGTCATCCTTCACCTTTATGATCTATTTCTTCCTCTTTATCATCTCTAGTAGTAAAAGGGCATGTTGTGGTACCATGACTTCATATTGCTTCAAGATCAAGACCGTTTCTGCCATATATTTGTTTCTTTGTTTTTTAGAAGCAGAAGCTGCTGCAGTATTTGTTAATGCTGCATTTCAATTCCTTAATATTTATTGACACCCAGGACCATCATCTTTGCTTTAACATGGACCCTCATCGTGAGAAAATGACATGATTATTTCTATTCTTTTGGCTCTCAAGGACTACAGTGAAATCTTTCCCATTTCCACATTTTTTTACAGAATTTTCCATCTACTCATCACTATTTTGATGCACTCACTTGTGCTAGCCTCATTGATACATTCTTATTTCACCTTGGAATTGATTCTTTCACACGGAAGGCTTAAACAACTTATGAAATAAATTCACGTGGATAAATTATTTAATGTCATTAATTTGAGAAGAGAGTATGTTTGGGGGTTTTTGTTGTTGTTTTGTGGAAAGTGGTTTGTTTCCACTACTCCTAATGGCCCCAAGAAAGTTGTCAAAGCATTAGGTGTTTCTGAGTCAGTGGAATAAGAAGGTGTAAAAATAGAGATCACATGGCTTTTATGCTATGTAACAGATTTGTTCCTTAATTATATTTGGTTGACTACTATTCTTTGTTTCAGGTGTTTAAATAAGCCTTGCTTGTGAAACAATAAATATTATTCTTACGGCCACCAGAGCAAGCATCTGTCCCAACACGACATAGTCTAATATCATGAATCACAAAAAATTAACCAAGTTAGAAGCTCAGGTACAGAGAGGAAGAAAAGGGAAAACTCAGAGAAAGCAGTTGGTGAACAGAGAATCTACAACTGAGGATAAAAAAAACTTTAGAGTTCTCTATAAAAAATAACAAATGGATTTGGGATGACATTGCTGGTATGGAAGAAGTAAAAATGATTAAAGATGATAGGAAAGTTATTCATTTCAACAACTGCAAGAACCAGGCTTCCCTCTCTGCAAATACCTTTTTTCATTTACTTATCATGCAGAAAGTGCTTCCTGAAATATCAAGCCAGCTTGGGGTTGACAGCCTAACAAATTCAGGAAGTTAACTCAACAATTCCAAAGACAAGTGTTGGATAGCAAAGTCATCAAGCTTGAAGACATCAATGAAGACAACTATGATGTTCCAGATACCATAGAAAATTTTATCCAAGTGTTATAAAATGAGGCTAACTAAAATTTTCATTCATGATTTTTGGAAATTTGGACTAAATGGGGGAAAGGAGCTAGATGGTCCCAGAATTTTACAAAAGCAGAAAGCATAACCTCTTACTAGTTGTCATAAAAATTCAAGGTGTGCCAAAAGTCTTCACAAAGCTGTTTGTTCAGCATTTTTCTGTCATTTGACTTTGCATTTTCTACTTCTTGTGAGATATATTCTTTTAATCAAAATCCAAAGTGTTGGATACAGCCTACAGGTTTCTGTGTGTGTCCATATCTCTGTGTGTGCATGTGTTTCTGAGTATATAATGGAAATCTAATTGAATTGTTCTAGTTATCTGTAACAACAATGTTCCTAGCAGCTGCTGTGGAGATCTAAGACCAACAACACCAGCACACAGGAGGGCTGCTAGCATAGGTTCTTTGATCTGCTTTTCTAAGGAAAGCAACTTTAAGGGGTTTACACTCTCACTTTAATTAAACATGCATATATCATTCATTTAGTTCAGAGGAAAAAATCAGCACCATGAACTTCAGAGAAAACACAAACAAAAATTACAAGCAGAAATTACATAAACATAGCAAATAACAAAAATCAGCAGATGGGGCTTCTAACTGTCTGTCCATAGCAATATATACATAATTACCAGAGAGAGAAGCACCAACATCTAGGTTTTCAAAGCCGGGGAACATTTTAACAGCTACCTAGTTTCTCATCTGGCAAAATCACAGGAATGTTCTTCCAGTGAGTGAGCCCCAAAGCAAAATGCTAACCTCCTAGTATATGTATGCTTCTTCAGGGTCAGAGGGCATCATGACCATGTGACTCAAACTCATGTGACTTAGGCTTTCTTGTGACTTAAGCAAGTCTTCAAAGACTCTTGATTCAATTAAAGACCTAATCAAAGGCACTTAATTGCCTTAGGGCTGAGAAGAACTAGAACTCCAAAAGACAAAAGAGCAAAACAAAAAGTCCCACTTTGCTTGTCATTACATTATCCTTCCCCTTTCTCTAATAGTTAGTGCCTAATACATATGCAAATAACAAATTAAACATCTTTAAGGCTTTCCTTTTTTATGTATGCCAACACTACACAGAAATGCTAAAAAGTATATTTTCTGTATTGCAAAAACTAAAGACTTTGTATATTCAAGACTGGATTTGAATTTCCTAGGTTAATTAATATATATATATATATGTATGTATGTATATACACTTTTTTTCCTCTTCTGTGGCTGAAATGTCTCTTAGAGATTGGGAAATGACTTCATACTAGGGTGTGAGTTGGAGGACCTCTTTGTGACCCCTTTGCTTTTGACTTCCACATTCATAACTAGAATAGTTTCTCTTTCTTCTTTGCTCCTTTATATTCCCTTGTCCCTTTTTATCTTAAAATGGTTTGATCAATCTGTGACATTCCTAGTCATGATCTCTCATGTAGAACAAAAAGAATGTTGTCCATTTACAATCATGTGAGTAGACAGACCTTTCTCTTTTTAATATTTTAGTTTTCTCCTCCTAGGCAGGGATGGGGAACCTGTGGCCTTGAGGCTACATGTGGCCCTCTAGGCCCTTGGGTGTGCCTTTTAACTGAGTCCAAGTTTTACAGAACAAATCATCTTATTAAGGGGATTTGTTCTGTGAAGTTTAAATTCAGTCAAAGAGCAGCACTTGAGGACCTAGAAGGCCATATGTGGCCTTGCGGTCTCAGATACCTGTAAGGAATGGCAAACTCATTCTTGACCCTGTATTTCCCATTGGTTGTACAGATCAGGGGATTCAAACCTAGAACAGCTGGCATGCCTGTGCCAAAGGATTTGGTACCTAACAGTCAAAGCTTTCTTTCTAGCAAGTGTCAAACTGATAGATTCACTGAACTGGAAATGAACGGATCCTAGAGCCTTGTATTTGTGATATGATTCTGGTTACTCTGGAAGGGTTATTTTCACCTACTTTCTTGGCATTGGTTTTGAAACCAAACTCAAAATTATTCCTCTATATTCCCTATATTATATCCCCTATACACACACACACACATACACACACACACACACACACAGAGATAGTGAGATGGGGGGAGGGAGAGACAGACACAGATGCAGACACAGAGACAGAGAGGCAAAGAGAGACAGAGAAGCACAGAGACAGAGAGAGAGAGAGAGGGAAGGAGACAGAGACAGAGATGTATACCCTCCAAATTTGGTAAAGAACTGCTAATGATGTGTGTTCCCCAGATCTGGTGAACAACAACTGACAAGCACTTGCAAATGATTCTATATTTGATTAAGTTTTCTTTCATCATAGGCTTAAGTAATCAATCACCAATCAGAACTTGGGTAATGCTCATAAAAAAGTAAGAAACCCACCAGAGACAAAGTCTTCAGCCTGGTCTTGGATTGTAAATAGCATTGGCACTTGCATTCCCCACACTGGAGACTAAATCATGCCCTGTATTCATTTGAGGGCAGTGCTGACTGACTGACAGATTTGCATACTTGCCAGGAAAAGCACATTGGAGGGAGACACAAGGCCTTTAGCTAGGAAGAGAGGAAATACTGCCACCAGTTACTAATAGGATACACATTTACCAGGAAGCCCTAGGAAATCAGGTAAGTAATATGTTCCTAGAAGGGTTAATGTTTGCATTGTATGCTAGATAATATAAACTAATGCTTACATGCCTTTGGTTAATTAAATTTGATTGCCAGCATTGAGAAGTATAAGTTTAATTAGTTTTTTCAACATACTAATTAGCCAACATAATGCTAAATTGGTTTTGCATATGCACCATATGTTGCACTTCTCTCTCTCTCTCCCTCCTCATGTATATATATATATATATATATATATATATATATATATATATACACACACACACACACATATATATATATATATATATACACACACACACACACACATATATATATATATATACACATATATATGCCTCTCTGTCTCCAAAGGTGAAATAAATATTCCCCAGGTCCACAAATGAAGGATATATACCACAAGCGGGGCACACTTAAGCAATGAATTCCTGAATTGATATCTTAAATGTTGGCTGTGTTTTGCCCAAGGTGGGAATCATTGAATGAGTGAATGAATGAAGTATTTATTAGATGTTATGTATTGAACACTGGGGATGCAAACATAGGGTTCCCCAAAACCCTATTCCCAAACCCTTAGTGTAATTTTAGGCTTTAATAGCCTCTAAGACTTTTGGGACACCCTGTATGAAAGCAAAATAGTTTCTGGCCTCAAGGAAGTTACCATCTAATAGAGGGAGAATGACAAAGGGGTAGTGCCTGTATACTTTCTTTATAGGAATATCATATTTACATAACCAAATTCAAAAATATGATGCCAGTGCTATACTAAATACTGAAACAAAGGTGCCCCTGTTGAATTCTGCTTGTAGTAAAAAATCATGATAGAAACACTTGCTTTTCTGTTTACAAATTTTCTGGTCTAAATTTGGAATTGAACTACATCTTTTTCAAAGATGTTAGTTGAGTCAGACACAGAGAAAGGGTGGCCCAAATAGACAGGCTGGCTAAGCATTTATTTTTCTCCCTCTATGGCATCATGAAAATCTTATGCACTATTCAGGAAATTGTGTTTCTTCCAGGCTGGTTTGTATTCAGGAATTCTTGAGCATGGAAGCCATTTATTAACCTAGAGATTCACACCTGGTCAATATCAGTTCATACAAATTGCCTGAAAGGGAGGAACGCAAAACTCCCGATATTTTGCTGGTGACAGAAAATGACTCATGGCACTAGACAAGCTGCATCAAGCTATTACTAACTGATCATGAGTTTGACCAAAGCAACATGCTCTATAGCCTCAAAAGAAACAAAACTCCAGTAACCAAAAATAAAGTCAGCCTAGCATTACTGCCTTATAAACTGGATAAGCAAATCAAACTCCAATCCAAACCCACAGTTTAGTAAACTAGCTGAAATTATTCTCAATTATGATATGAAGAGGTAGAACAGTGAACAACAATGAGACTTTTCATAGCCAAAGGCAAATTGCATATGTACACTTGGATTTTTAGTACCTTTAGCTACAAACAGACCAATAGATAACATTTTTGAAACATTGTCTCTGAAAGATCACTGTGATTGCTTGTCACTTTTAGTAACTAACTCTATCCATATTAAATGCGAATATATGAACGATGATTGAGCACAATTAATAGCATGAATGAGTTTTTACTAATCATCACCCCTAAAGGGATGCCGAATATTCAACCTAAATTGTTATCAATATCACAGAATCACAAAATCTCAAAATTAGAACTTCAAAACACATCTAGTCTAACTCCTACCTGAGCAGCAATCACAACAAAAATAATCAGCAATTAACTATGTAGCCTTCACACAAAAGACCTCTAGTTATTCTACCTTCCAAAACAATTCATTCTTCTGTGAGATAATTATGATTTTATGTATTATTTGTTGTTCCATGAAGTTGAAATCTACCTCTCTGCAATTTCTACCTATGCCCCTGTAGAGGGAGAAAAAAACAGGGATTCAATAATCCCAAAACTAAAGTTCCCAGGACTGGAGTTCCCAGATGGGGTTGTTGAGGGGGAGTGCCCCTCAAGGACCTGAGTACTGGAGAGTGTCAGGGCTGTCTGGAATGAATTCATGATCTCAAGCATTCTTTAAGTCAAGGTGGCAAAGATTTATTATGCTTTACAGCAGGCAAGAATTCTTAGGGAACCTGCAACCTTACAGGGATGGAGGAAGAGTTTTCGTAACAGATCCAGGAGTGAAGCATGTCAATTAGGTGTTTTGGGGTGGGATTAGGGAGTAGTTAAGGCATGGTTAAGGAGTGGTTAGTTCTTAAAGGAATATGCACATTTAATATCTACTGCACAGGAGTATTACTCAGTTCACTGGGAAGTAGCCCAAGGGCGGGGGGGGCGCTATTAGGAGGTATAGTTTTGACCACGAAAGGTCACTAAGTTAACTAATGGTCAGGGCTGACTGGAAATATCTAGGTCGCTCTCATCAAATGTCTTGTTAGACAAAATAAATGTAAGAGAGTATACATTTGATTATGTCTAGGCTACATAAGGTCAGTAAGTAGCAAATATGGTCATGACCCAGTACACAGCCAATTATCAGTACACAAGGAGTCAGTGTATAGATATGCACAGCTGCCTACTGTGAAAGGAGTAGAGATAAGTGTGTTGCTGGGGCATGCTGCTCTTGAGCTAAAGAGACAGTATTTTGAGGCTAGGGAGAGATATGATTTTAGAACTGGATATGGTTTTGGAATTGGGGTTCAGGCACAGGCACCCAAGAAGAGGCTGTTAGAATTAGGTTCCAAGCACAAGCACCCAAGTACCTCATCACCCCTAGTCATATCATCAGGGCCCAAGTCTTCATCAGCATGATAAAGCACGAAATACCTGTTGTATCATATCCCCTAGCATATCTCCTACTTCCTGTTCTTTAGGCTAATCACCATAAGTTACTTTAGTCTTCATCTGGAATGATCTTTATCACCTTCATCCTCCTCAGGACTTACCTTCTTTAATTTCCTGCTCACACATAGTTCACTTCTTTGACAATATACTCCTCCTGAAGTTGGTATCATTCCTACACCCCTCCCACACTTATAACTTACCTTTATGTGTTGTCTTCCCCCATTAGAATGCAAACAAGCTCCTTGAGAGTAGAGATGTATTGTTTGCTTATGTTTATATCCCCCATGTTTAACACAGTGCTTGGAACATAGTAATCATTTAATAAATCCACTTTGTATCTATGTGTCCAACCATCCACCCATCTATCCATCCATCCACTTCATCTAGCCTATAGGAAAGACTTTCTTACTTCTACCAGAAGCTTATAAGTAGTTAAATCCAGGAACTAATTCTTTTTTTTTTATTTAATATATTTAGTTTTCAGCATTGATTTCCACAAGAGTTTGAATTACAAATTTTCTCCCCATTTCTACCCTGCCCCCCACTCCAAGATGGTGTATATTCTGGTTGCCCTGTTCCCCAGTCACAGCCCTCCCTTGTGTCACCCCACTCCCCTCCCATCCCCTTTTCCCTTCCTTTCTTGTAGGGCAAGATAAATTTCCACCTCCCATTGCCTGTGTATCTTATTTTCTAGTTGCATGCAAGAACTTTTTTTTTTTTGTTTTTGAACATCTGTTTTTAAAACTTTGAGTTCCGAATTCTGTCCCCTCTTCCCTTCCCACCTACCCTCCCTAAGAAGTCAAGCAATTCAACATAGGCCACATGTATATCATTATATATAACCCTTCCACAATACTCATGTTGTGAAAGACTAACTATATTTTGCTCCTTCCTAACCTATCCCCCTTTATTGAATTTTCTCTCTTGACCCTGTCTCCTTTCGAAAGTGTTTGTTTTTGATTACCTCCTCCCCATCTGCCCTCCCTTTTATCATCCCCCCCTTTTTTATCTTCTTCCTTCTTCTTTCCTGTGGGGTAAGATACCCAATTGAGTATGTATGGTATTTCCTCCTCAGGTCAAATCTGATGAGAGCAAGATTCACTCATTCCACCCTCACCTGCCTTCTCTTCTCTTCCTACAGAACTGCTTTGTCTTGCCACTTTTATGCAAGATAATTTACTCCATTCTATCTCTCCCTACCTCCCTCTCTCAATATATTCCTCTCTCATCCCTTAATTTGATTTTATTTCCTTTAGATATCTTCCCTTCATCTTCAACTCACCCTGTGCCCGCTCTCTCTCTCTCTCTCTCTCTCTCTCTCTCTCTTTCTCTGTCTCTGTGTGTGTGTATATATATATATATATATACACATACATACACATTCACTTATACATATATATACATAAACACACACACACACACACACACACACACACACACACATATATATATATATATATATATATATATAGATATATATATATATATATATATATGCATATTCCCTTCAGCTACCCTAATACTGAGGTCTCATGAATCATACACATCATCTTTCCATGTAGGAATGTAAACAAAACAGTTCAACTTTAGTAAGTCCCTTGCAATTTCTTTTTCTTGTTCTTTTTCTTGATTACCTTTTCATGTTTCTCTTGATTCTTGTGGTTGAAAGTCAAATTTTCTATTCAGCTCTGGTCTTTTCACTGAGAAAGCTTGAAAGTCCTCTATTTTATTGAAAATCCATATTTTGCCTTGGAGTATGATACTCAGTTTTGCTGGGTAGGTGATTCTTGGTTTTAATCGTAGCTCCATTTACCTCCAGAATATTGTATTCCAAGCCCTTCGATCACTTAATGTAGAAGCTGCCAGATCTTAGGTTATTCTGATTGTGTTTCCACAATACTCAAATTGTTTCTTTCTGGCTGCTTGCAATATTTTCTCCTTGATCTGGGAGCTCTGGAATTTGGCAACAATATTCCTAGGAGATTTCTTTTTGGGATCTATTTGAGGAGGTGATCGATGGATTCTTTCAATTTCTATTTTGCCCTGTGGCTCTAGAATATCAGGGCAGTTCTCCTTCATAATTTCTTGAAAGATAGGCTCTTTTTTTGATCATGGCTTTCAGGTAGTCCAATAATTTTTAAATTATCTCTCCTGGATGTATTTTCCAGCTCAATGGTTTTTCCAATGAGATATTTCACATTGTCTTCCATTTTTTCATCCCTTTGGTTCTGTTTTATAATATCTTGATTTCTCATCAAGTCACTAGCTTCCACTTGCTCCAATCTAATTTTTAAGGTAGTATTTTCTTCAGTGGTCTTTTGGACCTCCTTTTCCATTTGGCTAATTCTGCCTTTCAAGGCATTCTTCTCCTCATGGCCTTTTTGGAGCTCTTTGGCCATTTGGGTTAGTCTATTTTTTAAAGTGTTGTTTTCTTCAGTATATTTTTCAGTATTTTTTTGGGTCTCCTTTGGCAAGTCATTGACTTGTTTTTCATGGTTTTCTTGCATCCTTCTCATTTCTGTTCCCAATTTTTCCTCTACTTCTCTAACTTGCTTTTCCAAATCCTTTTTGAGCTCTTCCATGGCCTGAGACCAGTTCATGTTTTTCTTGGAGGTTTTTGTTGTAGGCTCTTTGACTTTGTTAACTTCTTCTGTCTGTATGTTTTGATCTTCTTCGTCACCAAAGAAAGAATCCAAAGTCTGAGACTGAATCTGGGTGTGTTTTCACTGCCAGGCCATATTCCCAGCCAACTAAATCAACCCTTGAGTTTTTCAGTGGGGTATGACTGCTTGTAGAGTTTAGAGAACTGTGTTCCAAGCTTGGGTGGACCCACTGCCACACCAGCACTCCTCCTTGCCCAAGAACCCCCAACCCAGACTGGACTTAGATCTTCAACAGGCTCTTCACTCCTGCTCTGATCTGCCACTTAATTCCTTCCACCAGGTGGGCGTGGGGCCAAAAGCAACCACAGCTGTACTTCTGTAGCTGCCCCACCTCTGCTGCCCCCCAGGGAGGTAGTTGAATCGCAAACTCCTTCCACTCCGGCAGCTTTTCCCACTAACCTTCTCTGTTGTCTTTGGTGTTTGTGGGTTGAGAAGTCTGGTAACTGCTGCAGCTCACTGATTCAGGGCACTAGGGTGTGATCCATCCGGCTCCTGGTCTGGTTAGTCTGTGCCACTCACGCTGGGCTCGGATGGGCTCAGCTGGGCTCGGCTCCCCTCTGCTCCCAGGTCCATGCAGGATAGACCTCACCCAGAGATCATCCAGGCTGTCCTGGGCTGGAGCCCTCCTTCCCTCTGCTGTTTTGTGGGTTCTGCAGTTCTAGAATTGGTTCAGAGCCATTTTTATAGGTTTTTGGAGGGACTCAGTGGGGAGCTCACACTACTCCCTGCTTTCCAGCTGCCATCTTGGCTCCACCCCCTCCAGGGACTAATTCTTAATGTAATAATGTTTAAAAATGTGAGGAATCTTGGGAAAAAGTAGTTATCTGTTGAAATCCTCATCACCTGGAAAACAACTCTAAGGAAGTTCCAGATTACACTAGAAAGTCTCTTAAAGCCAAAGTCCCAGAAAACTGGTTTTATTGAATGCAGGTGAGACAGTCAAATGACCAAGGATATAAATTGAGCTACTGTAAAAAAAAATTGCAAAGATATACAAGGTGGGTAGATCCAATTAGGTAAGTATTTTCCACTCATGAATCAGCTTTTGTTTAATAATTAGGGAGAGGTAGAATGGTTTAACTGCCAATTAAATTCACCTAAGAAAATTTTATTTTCCTATTTCTAAAAAAGTCATGCAGCCTTTCCTCAAATAAATTCCACCTCACTTAGGAACCCACATCAACTAAGTGCTTGCTCAGAATAGCAAATAGGACCTAAAACCTGGGTCATTCTTAACAAACTATGACCTATTTTCCACTGCCACTGTTATCACTATAGAAAAAGAAAGGAGTTGTACAGAACTAAAGGTTTTTTTGTCCTTTTTTCAAGGCTGGTCTTTTTTGTTTTTCTTTGTTTCATGCATCCAAATAGGGCCATCATTAACATCCTTAGATATCTCTAATAAATGCCCCCCCACCATGATTCTGTGTATGCAGCACTGTGCTATTTAGATATTAGATGATTTGGATAAAGTCAGAAATGATATGTTAATCAGATTTGCAGATGATAGAAGTTTAGGCAACTGGCAAGCAGATTCAATCAATCAGTGGACAAGCTTTGATTAAGCACTTACTATGGACTACTAGGTGGGCAGTTACACAGCACAGTAGAGTGCTGGGCCTGGAATCAGGAAGATGAATCTTCCTGAGTCCAAATCAGCCTCAGACACTTAATAGCTATGTGACCCTGGTCAAGTCGCTTATCCTGTTTGCCTAAATTTCCTCATCTGTAAAATGATCTGGAGAAGGAAATAGTAAAACACTCTAGTATCACTTATGGTACAAAGATATAATGATAAAAAGCCATTCCCTACTATCAGAAATTCACATTCTACTGGGGAGATGTAACATACAAAGAGAAATAAATATGATCTAGGTCAAGGTGGGAAAGTGTCCCAAAAAATAGGGAAAGCAGGAATCATTTCAGCTGAAGTTAAGCACCTGAGATGAGCATTGAAGGAAGCTAAATATTCTAAAAGATATTGGTGGTAAGGAAAGAAATGCATCCTAACCCTATTACATAACCTATTCAAAAGGTTTCATTCATCTCCTGGTTCTGGTTCTGACTCTTCCAACTTTGCTACCATTCCTTAGCTATCTTCTCACACTGGAAGTTCATTTTGCCCAGCAGCTGTCTCACCCTTGGACATAGGTCCAGTCCCCAAACCCTTTCTCTTGTTGGCAAGATGCTCCTAGAACTTTTATTTTAATAAACAGCCTCAGACATTCATTTTTCAATTCCTCTCCTAGCTCTACTTCTACGTCTCCAGATTTTGCCACCATACATCAAATGGGTATCTTCCCTGAATCCTCACCCTTCCTACAAACACATGCACATATACTTTTCATCTCTCTTATGTGTTCCCTTCCCTCATCGGAATGTAAGCTCCTGGGGGTGGAGCCAAGATGGCATCTGGAAAGCAGAGACTAGCCTAAAGCTCTCCCCCAGGACCCTCCAAATACCTATAAAAACAGCTCTGAACAAATTCTAGAACTGCAAAACCCACAAAATAGCAGAGAGAAGCAGGGCTTCAGCCCAGGACAGCCTGGATGGTCACTGGGTAAGGTCTATCATTGCACAGAGTTGGGAGCACAGCGGAGCCGAGCCGAGTGTGGGCTGCACCCAGACCAACCAGACCAGGAGCCAGGTGGAACAGGCCCTGAACAAGTGAGCTGTGGCAGTTACCAGACTTCTCAACCCACAAACACCAAAGACAACAGAGAAGGTTAGTGGGAAAAACCTGTAGGGACAAAGTGAAAGGAGTTAGCAGTTCAGCCACTGCCCTGGGGACAGCGGAGGTGGTGCAGCTACAGAATTACAGCTGCAGTTGCTTTTGGCCCCAGGCGCACCTGGTGGGAGGAATTAAGTGGTGGATCAGAGCAGGAGTGCAGAGCCTGCTCAGATCTGAGTCACAGTCTGGGTTGGCAGTTCTTGGGGGAGGAGGAGTGCTGGTGTGACAGAGCTTGCTGTGTAGAAAAAGAAACAGCGCAGCCCCTCAAGCTTGGAACAAAGTACTCTATGCTCTTCAAGCAGTCATACCCCAACAAAAAACTCAAGGGTCAAGTAGTTGGCTGGGAACATGGCCAGGCAGCGAAAACAGACTCAGATCCAGACTCAGACTTTGGAATCTTTCTTTGGTGAAAAGGGAGACCAAAACATACAGCCAGAAGAAGTCAACAAAGTCAAAGAGCCTACAACAAAAGCCTCCAAGAAAAACATAAACTGGTCTCAGGCCATGGAAGAGCTCAAAAAGGATTTGGAAAAGCAAGTAAGAGAAGTAGAGGAAAAATTGGGAACAGAAATGAGAAGGATGCAAGAAAACCATGAAAAAGAAGTCAATGATTTGCTAAAGGAGACCTAAAAATACTGAAAAAAATAACGCCTTAAAAAATAGACTGAATCAAATGGCAAAAGAGCTCCAAAAAGCCAATGAAAGGCAGAATTAGCCAAATGGAAAAGGAGGTCCAAAAGACCACTGAAGAAAATACTACCTTAAAAATTAGATTGGAGCAAGTAGAAGCTAGTGACTTCATGAGTAGTCAAGACATTATAAAACAGAACCAAAGGAATGAAAAAAATGATAGACAATGTGAAATATCTCATTGGAAATACCACTGAACTGGAAAATAGATCCAGAAGAGATAATTTAATAATTATTGGACTACCTGAAAGCCGAGATCAAAAAAGATCCTAGATATCATCTTTCAAGAAATTATGAAGGAGAACTGACCTGATATTCTAGAGCCAGAGGGTAAAATAGAAATTGAAAAAATCCACCAATTGCCTCTTCAAAAAGATCCCAAAAAGAAAACTCCTAGGAACATTGTCACCAAATTCCAGAGCTCCCAGATCAAGGAGAAAATTCTGCAAACATCCAGAAAGAAACAATTTGAGTATTGTGGAAACACAATCAGGATAATACAAGATCTAGCAGCTTCTACACTAAGGGATCGAAGGGCTCTGGAATGATATTCCAGAGGTCAATGGAGCTAGGATTAAAACCAAAAACCATCTACCCAGCAAAACTGAGTATCATGCTCCAAGGCAAAATATGGATTTTTGATAAAATAGAGGACTTTCAAGCTTTCTCAGTGAAAAGACCAGAGCTGAATAGAAAATCTGACTTTCAAACACAAGAATCAAGAGAAGCATGTAAAGGTAAACAAGAAAGAGAAATCATAAGTGACTTACTAAAATTGAATTGTTTTGTTTATATTCCTACATGGAAAAATGATGTATATAATTCATGAGACCTCAGTATTAGGGTACCTGAAGGGAATATACATACATGCATATATACATACATACATACATATATATATATATAGACAGAGGGCACAGGGTGAGTTGAATATGAAGGGGTGATATCTTTAAAAAATCAAATTAAGGGATGAGAGAGAAATAAATTGAGAGAGGGAGAAAGGGAGAGATAGAATGAGGTAAATTATCTTGCATAAAAGCGGCAAGAAAAAGCAGTTCTGTAGGAAGGGAAGAGGGGGCAGGTGAGGGAGAATGAGTGAATCATGCTCTCATTGGATTTGACCTGAGGAGGGAATAACATACACACTCAATTGGGTATCTTACCCCACAGGAGAGAAGGAGGAAGGAGATAAAAAGGGGGGGATGATAGAAGAGAGCGCAGATGAGGGAGGAGGTAATCAAAAGCAAACACTTTTGAAAAGGGACAGGGTCAAGGGAGAAAATTGAACAAAGGGGGACAGGATAGGAGGGTGGGAAATGTAATTAGTCTTTCACAACATGACTATTTATGGGAGTGTTTTGCATAATGATACATGTGTGGCCTGTGTTGAATTGCTTGCCTTCATAGGGAGGGTGGGTGGGGAGGGAGGAGGGGAGAGAATTTGGAACTCAATGTTTTAAAAGCAGATGTTCAAAAAAAAAAGGTTTTCCATGCCACCAGGAAATAAGATATATAGGCAATGGGGCATAGAAATCTATCTTGCCCTACAAGAAAGTAAGGGAAAAGGGGATGGAGGAGGTGGTGGGGTGACTGGGGAAGGGAGGGCTGACTGGGGAACAGGGCAACCAGAATACATGCCATCTTGGAGTGGGGGGAGGGTAGAAATGGGGAGAAAAATTGTAATTCAAACTCTTGTGAAAATCAATGCTGAAAACTAAAAATATTAAATAAATTAATAAATAAAATGCAGACTAAAATGAAAGAAAACAAACAGCAAAGAAAAGAATGTAAGCTCCTTGAGAGAAAGAGCATCTTCTTTTTTTTTTTGCTTATATGTATATCCTCACAACTTAGCATGATGCCTGACACATATTAAGTGTTTAATAAGTGTTTATGACGTGTTCACAGAGGAGATGGAATGTGGAGTTTTAGGAGCAATAAGTAAACTAGTTTGGCTATAGCAAAGCAAATGATAGGAGTAATGTGAAGTAAGTCTGGAAATGTAAGCCAGAGCCAGACTGTGAAAACCCTTAAATGCCAACTGGAGGAATTTGTGTTTTCCCTAGAGGAAATTAATAGCTCCTGATGGAGAATGATTTCTTTTTCACTCCTATTTTCTCTTCAAGGGAAGGAGTTGACTTATTCTACTTGATCGTAGAGGTCAACTATAGAAGCAATAAGAGAAGCTGCAGAAAAAAGAATATTCTAATTCTATGTAAAGAAGAAAAAATAGAGCTATTCCAAAGTGAAATGCAATGCTTTAAAGGGGGGAGGGGTATTTTCCTTCATAAGCAGGAATGTTGCAAAAAAGAAAAGATAACCTCTGGATGCTATTTCCAACCCTTACATTCTATAATTCTCAGCCCAGAAAGCAGCCTTCAGGATTTGAAATATGGTGACCAGAAACTCTGCCTACAAAGTAGCTACGGCTAATGCCCAAGGACCACCCCCCACACACACGCACACTTTTTTTCTTTATCTATTATACCCTGTGGGACTAATTGTAATTATTTCTTAATAATCCATAACAGATTCAAGAACCTCTGTTACTTTTGTGCCCACCACCTTCAGGCCAAAGATTCCACAACCAAGACCAAGGTCATTCCTACTGAAGAAGTTCCCAGGGGAAACCTCCTTATCCCAGTATCTATTGAAGCACAACATCTTGCCATAGTTTTCATGAGCAGCTTGAACTTGAAGTGATACATATGCTCTACATTCCAGCAATTCTCAAGAAGCTACTGTATGGACTACTGGGTAATAAAACAACTCATGGCTTTTTAAAACTAACAATTTAGAGCTATGCTTTATTGAATAACATGACAAAAGGTTTTTGAACAAACAAGTAATATAATCAGAGAGAATAAATGAATGAATTGGAATAATTTATTAAGTGCTTACTATGTGTCAAGTATTTATGTCAAGTGTGGCACATACAAACAGAATGAATGAGATGGTCTCGAATCTTAAGGCATTCATACTAAGAGAAACAATATTTAAAAGAAATTTCAGCTGCAGGCTTTAAAGAAAGACCTGGAATTTCTAAGCATTCAACAACAGATGTCTAGACATCAAGAAAGTGTAAAGGCAAGGCATATGGTAAGGCCTAGAAGAAATTAGGACCCATTGACAGATCAGATGGTAAAACCTGGTGATAATTCATCTCACTCAAAGGATTAGAATTCATGATTATTGTCTCCTCCAAGCCAGAAAGACTCCTAGAAAGATTATTTTGGTAACTGGGAATAATGGATTAAAGAATTCTTAATCTGAAGTCCAGGGGCCCAGTAACGACTATTTTAATAGTCCAGAATCGATGTCAAACTTTTCATTTTCACACAGTTCAAAATTTACTGGTTTCTATGTATGTGTGTCCCTGTCTTTGTCTCACTCTGTGTCTCTGTGTCTATCTCTATCTATCTCTCTCTTTCATACACACACGCACACACACACACACACACACACACACAAACACTTATACTTGCTAATCCTGGGACTAAGCAGCTGGAATCTACAAGAATGAGGGTGGGATCTAGGACCTGAAAAATCATCTAACTCAAAGACCATAGTTTGTAGACTTCAGATTTAGCCTAGATCGCTCCATCTTTTTCATCAGAATATTCTGAGAAACTTTACAAAATACTTTCCTAAATTCTAGACATGTTTTGTCTATAACATTTCCCTAATCTACCAGTTTAGTAACCCTGTTATGAGGGTCTTGATAATCTTTTAGGTACTTAAGTTTTTGGTTAAAATGAAAAATACTTTACTATTTTAGTGAGAATTATTTGACAGCAAGGTAAACATTTGTCTTTGAGATGAAAAGAGTTGGGTAGTAGATAAGCATAGTACGTAAGATACCAGCAAAAGAGAAAAGGACCCAAAAGATAAACATTACATAGTTCATAGTAACTTTGCCTAGGCCCAGTTCTGCTTACCAACATGCTTTTAGGAAACCAATTTGTATATTTTGACTGTGATGACTGAACAAGTGAGTAAAAAATTTCAAATTATTTTGCTCTTGGATCAATAGCCAGTCAACTGCACGATATAGTTACGTATCTGAGATTGTTCATATTACCACTTCCTTCATTAATACTACATGAAATCATATCTAAAATAATAATCAATAGCCAAAAAATACCTATAGAACTTATGAGACCATATATACATAACATAGATTACTAATATTACTATAGATATTGTTTTGAGAATATTTTTGCTCTTTTGATATTTTTCCCATTGGTACTCAACTATTATATTTCCATAAATTGAAGATGAAACAAAAGTAAGATGGAGCTACTGAAATAAGTAAGGAAATAATTCAATTATTTCCAACATAATTCAGTACATGGTTAGTAAGTATTCGTTGGTGTTAAAGATAAGCAAATACTGAATCATTATGTACGAACACTCTGAAGACCTGGAGAATCATGACATGTTGATATAGAAATTAAGCTTTAGAAATCTCCTAACCTACTCATTTTACAAGATAAAGAAACTGAGGCACAAACAGAGTGACTTCACACAATTAACTAGAGGAAGTAGGATCAGAACCCAGATACCTTGATGCTTTTGCCATTATAGAAATAATAGCTTCCCAAAAGTGATCAAAAAAATATACTACAAAATATTAGACTTGCTTTTTAGGAAAGATCATTGAAACTGGAAGATTTAAGAAGTATATCCATCAGAATAAAGAGTGATATATTTTTCTACCACAAGGAAGAACAGGAAAACAGCTATCTTGCACCACAAGCTCTACAGATATGACTTTATTTTGGCTAAATCTATTTACAATTAACTGAAATGTGTCCAAATTAGAATCAGGCTAATGAGATAAATTAAATCAGGTATGTTATCAGAATCAAATATATTAGAGGCAGCCTCAGGTAATGGATAGAATGCTGGACATAGAATCTGAAAAACCAGGGAG
This sequence comes from Trichosurus vulpecula, assembly GCF_011100635.1. NCBI lineage: Eukaryota > Metazoa > Chordata > Mammalia > Diprotodontia > Phalangeridae > Trichosurus > Trichosurus vulpecula. Next base: position 348,882,501 of record NC_050573.1, read on the forward strand.
ATCTGATCCCACTTCTGACATGTTCTAGCTGTGGGAAGGTGGACAAGTCAACTTAATCTTGGAGATTCAGGCAGTTCTCTTAGAAAATGTTAGAGATCTGAGATCTGGTGTTTGTAAAAAAAAAAAAGTTCCCCCCTTCCCCAGAGGAAGTCATAGGTCCTTGGCTATTGACATGGATTATGTAGAGGTGCCCAAACATAATAAAAACATTATATGAAACTATTAGGAGTTATACAAAAAGTTCAGAAAGAAAACACCTAAACCAGAAAGTGAAAGTTTAGCACCAAAAGCCTAATTTAGGCTGACAAATTCATCCTAATCGGATCATAAAGCAGAAAGCAAAACACTCATATCATCCTCAACAAGAATCCTCCCCAACAGCAACCATGAAGAAAATTACTGAAGGCAAATCCCCTCTTCCTGACACCATCAGGAAGAGTAAATCATGGAACAATGGGTTTTTCTTTCTCCCATTCCCATTATATCATATTACCTTCCTTCCTCCACTCTCTGTTGACCTCTTCATCTCACCACAAATGTCCTTTGTCTACAACCTACCTTTAGCTGCCTAGTTACCTCTACAGATGCTTCCTTCAGGTATGCCCTTTCCTGGAAATCAGACCTTTGCTATCCCTTCTCCCTCATCTCTCCCCCAAAGAGAAAATATTAAAATACTTCAATCCCTTCTCCTTTAAAACCCTTTTCTCTAATAGTCTGATAAATTAATTTTGCTAAAGCGTGAAAGGCATTTTACCAGGGGCAATTCTGCCATCTGAATTCAAGGGAATTATTGGTGTGTGTGTGTGTGTGTGTGTGTGTGTGTGTGTATCGCAGGACAATCAGGACAAGGGAAAAATAAGAGTCAGAAAAGCCTCTGGCTGCCCATTCCACTTAGCATTACAGAGAGGCTTCCAGATGTTTCTTCCCCTTTTAGTTAGCCATTCTTCTGTGGGCAGCCTAAGGGAATGTTGATAATATTCTTTTATTGGTCACAGCATTGGGGAATAAATTAATAGGAAATGAAGATGGCAATGAAGTTAAGCAACTGTTTTTGACTAATTGCAACAGAGGAACAAGGAGTACTCTTTCCACTTCCCCTGTTTAAGCAATGCTGAGGCTATATATATAACAGGAAGGCACCAATACAATTATTCAAATCCTCAAAACAGTGATAGTCTTTGGCATGGTTTTTCATAGACTTCTACAGCCTGTGTTAATGAGATCCCCCTAGACTGGCATATGGATGGGGGCACACATAAGAACTTCAAAGACTTTTCTCTATCTTTTATATAAATTCTTCTCTAACTAGATAGTGTAAGTTTCAACTCTATCAGCCAGGGAATGTTCCCTGCTGGTAGGTCCCTTGGCTCACCTTCCCTGTCCTAAGAGCATCCATTGGCCCAAACGATTTAGCCTGAAGCAGTCAGTATGCTATTCATGAAGTCACACCACAGCAGTGTGTGGACAGGGAGTTAGTTCATCTTTATCTACCTCATCTTGAAAGCCAAAAAGCAAGGCTGGAACAAATAGGTTAATAAATCCAGGCCAGATGGCAGCACATTCATTTTGTTGTTTCTCTGAAGCCATTACAGATTTCTTTTCCAAAGCTTACACTAAACGGAGTGGAAATTCCCCTGAAGGCAGTTGGTGTCTTGTAGAATGAATAGGATCCATGATTTTCAAAGAATATTGCACTCAGGTTAGTCTCAATAGAGACACTATCTTCCTGTGAATACTAAAAAAAGTGAATGTCCTGCCAACACCATTATAAGAATGGGATGGGAGTAATATACTCAGATACATAGAAGAACCTCATTAATGTAGATTTTTGCAATACAGAATTTGTGATTAGTTGGACAAGGCTTTTACTAAAGTTTTGTGGGGGTGCTGGTTTAGTATCTGTCTAAAAAGGAATTGCTAGGTAAATTGCTAGAAAGCTGTAGTTATGTTTTACTCAAATAAGTTCAGTAGTTCTTAACCTGAGATCTCTGACACATATGTGTATATGTATATGTGTACATATGTGGGTAGGTAGGTGGTACGTGGGTGTATTCCAATATAATTGGGTTTTTTTATAATCCTATGTATTTCATACCTTTAAAAACCACCAAAGTGGTCCATGACACCAAAAAGATTGAGAGAACCATTGTTCAACACTGACCATCAACTCTATCTCTTCCCTATTTGTAACCAGGAATTTGCCCCTGGATCCTTCTGTTCCAATAAATCAGCTTATACCTCTATAAATTTATAAAATGTCTTGTTCTACATCAAGTGAAAATAGACTGCAATTTCAAACATTCAAAAAGGTATGTGCACTGTGTAGCGGGGGCAACTCAGAATCCAAGAGCACATCCCAGAATCCTGGTTTTGCCCTTTGCCTCCTATATAAGAGAAGAATAGCCCAATTTCACCTTGTTCCCTCAAGAGCAGCCAATGACCTCATCCTAACACAAACCATACAAAAGTACACAGTGGACTCAAATATTTAAAATATATGAAAGAAAGAAAAGGTAACAGCTGGAATGAAAAGATGAGAGTCTCAGGTTTGTAGATGTAAGTCCTACTTGCCCCACTATACAAGAATACAGCCCACAAAGGGTTCTCAGTAGCATCAGAGAGTAGGAGGAGAACCAATAGGCTTGGCTAGAACCAGATATTTCCTCCCATTTGAAGAACAGCCTCAAGAAAGGAAATGTCTCTTTTGTTTAGATATCTGTGTTGAATTCATATCCTTAGTCTTCCATTGTCTGAGAGCACAGGTAAAGCCTCTTTGTCTTTACTTAAACCACTAACCAATGTTTCTCCCAACCTCTCTGTAATCTACAATCACTGTTATTTTCTAGGATGAGAAATTAGATCCCTTAAAAGAAATCTATAAAAAGTCAACACATGGCAACTTTTCTGTAGAGCACCATTACAAGACTAGGTAATATTTTTGACAATTGACTCAACAATTGGATCTAAAATCTCACACCAAAAAAAAACAAAAGAACACCTGATAAATGCTAATTTTTCACATCTAGGCCAAGAAGACAAAGCTGGTCATTTACACTAAAATGAGATTAAAGTCAAGGTGCTATACTAGAAATTTTAGAAGTTCTTAGGTTAATGGGTATTTTCCAATGGAAAGACTGTAATGACAGACATTGAAACAACCACTTCTGAGTAGAGAAGAGAAGCACTTCTTTTCTGATAGCATGATTGTAGACCCTGCTTTTTTGGGGGGGATTAACCTGATACATAGTCATTTTTGAGCCCTTAATTTTTGTTCTGTGTTTGTTTTTGTGTTTTAAGGGTCACAAACAAAGATACAACAATACCACTTTCCAATTTCTGACTATGTCTAAGGAGGACCATATAGTGGGAGAATAGCACAAGTCCCCAAGTTAAATATCCAATTAAGTTCTTTTAATTATTAGGAACCTATATGCATATGTAATTATATATATATATATGTATGTATGTATGTATATGTATATATATATATGCCAATCAAAGAACCCAACAATAAATATATCAAAAAGTTTAGTTACATGGAACAAACTAATAGAACTTGAGATGAAAATCAATTTTTGTTTCACAATCAGAATTTCACACTTGGAAGAAATTTCAGAATGCATAATAACTACATAACAATCCCCCCTCTACAATATCCTTGAGAAATGGGTTTCCTAAACCCCTTTTTAATGTTCTCTCTCATTTCATATTATTTTTTATTTACTTATATGTATAAATGCTTTATTACCACCAATAGAAAGTAAGATCTTTAAGGACAGTGTATCCAGTACATAATGTTTGTTGTAACTTTTAAAATATTTCCTCTCTTTCCTACCTTCCTACCAACTGTCATTTCTCTCTCCCTCCTCCCCCTCCTTTCCCCATCCCTGTCCTTCCCCCTCTCCCTCCCCTTCCCCTTCCCCCCTCCCTCCCCTTTTCTTCTCCCTCCCCTTCTCCTCCTCCTCCCTCCCTCTCAGTTTGAAGTTCTAGGTTGAGCATATGACAATAGCTATTTCAAAATCTTTATTCAGTATTCAAATCAGCATCTATATGTTAAGTGCTTACTGTTCACTGAATACAGTATACTAGAGGCTGGAAGGTGGGGGGGAGGGGGAGCCAGGAAGAGAAAGAAAGTTTGGATACAAAATTTAAATGAGATATAGCTCCTGGCCTCTATAATTCAATATAGTGATATGGCACATAGAAAATAAATAAAATATAAAATAATGCATAACAATTATGATGTCCAATATTCATAACAGAAATTTAAATACTGCAATACACTGTGCTTACAGCATAAGAGGCAAATGAAAAAAATTTAAATAAAAAAGTTGCAGATGCCAATACAATGTCCAAGAGTTGAAAGTCATTTTTATATTAGTGACAAATAAAAACTATTTCCACAAAAAAGCCTGAAACTGAAGGGAACAGGTGATCACATTAAAGAGCTTCTTTCCTACCCCATCTCTCATGCTTTTGAATACATTAAGATATGTCACTGAAGCATATTCAGCTCTCATTAAAAATATATACATATCAAAGAAATGTATAAGGGATAATAAAAACAGAAATAGCAAGGGAGAAAATCACCTTTACACTTCTGAACTTTTCAAGGTGACGCAAAAAACTCAAGACAAATCTAGACATACTAGATGACTTTTAGTGACAAAATTCTGTTAATGTTCACAGTAAAGTAAAAGTCCTTCTTTAGAGCAGTTTGTCAATAAGACGTGTCCCTGAATAGAAACCTCTAACTACGTTGTTCACAGAAACAAGGTACAAGATTAAAAGATGTGAAATGGTAAATGTTTTTAAACCTTTATGACAGTTGAGAAAAGGACACTTAAAAAAATCCTGAACAGTACACATAGGTACTGACTTTAAACACAGGTAAGAAAATGAATCAGTAGCACCAAAAATTTTACATAATTATTCATCCTCATCCATAAACCTGTGAAAATTTAATGATAAAGTTTAATTCATCTCTTCGTATGTGTCCTTATTACCATTTAGATGAACCTCCTAAAAACTGAAAAACAAATAGGATGGCTTTTTAAAATTCTCATAAAACTTAAAATGTTGGAAGGATAGATACAATAGCAATGTGTCTGTAACCTGAGATCAACACATTTAATATAATACTGTAGGAGTGGAATTTTAATGGCAAGGAAGGTTATCATAAGCTTTACAGATATGAGTGATTTTGTTTTTCTATTAAAAGCAACTGACATAAAAGGAGAAAAACAATAATTAAGAGTCACATAACAGAAGGAAAAATTGGGGGTCCCATTTGAATTTTTTTATAAAAAGAACCTTAAATATTAGTTTAATTAAGATGTAAAGGAGAAGGGGAATAGGAATAAGCATTTCTGTAGAGCCTTCTACATGCTAGGTGCTCTCCTAAGTGTTATTTTACAAAATTATCTCATTTGAGCTCATATACCTAGTAAGTATATGAGGCTGGATTTGAACTCTGGTCTTCCTGACCACTCAAATGAGGTAGTGTGTAAGGTATTATGTAAACCATAAAGCATGATATAAATATACATAAAATATCACCTTCTACTCTTCTTGTTATCACTGTGAATGGTTTATCATTTACGCTTGATTAACATGCAAGAAAAAATTTTATATACCTTTTAAATATGTTCTAAGTCTATTAAATATATGTTGTGTTTTATTTCATTTCAACCCAAAGTGCTACTTTTTCATCATCAGTGTTCAGAGTTTGTTGTACATGTCAAATGGTTGGCTGTTCATACCTTTAAAAAATTCAGAGGGGATAGTAAAAATCTTTCATTTTGTTATAAAAAGGTAGAATGTCATTTTCTCTAACAATGTAATCTATTATACTACCTAAGTCTCTATAACCTTTTTTCATGTACCAAACTTCATTGAAATCTATTCAAAATTACAGAAGTTGTACTCTTCTGAAAATGTTACCTGCCAGCATTGGGCACTGAACTATTAATCATAAATAGTAAGTATCTAAATAACCTTTAGTAATATATAAAAGTTTGATTAAAATTAGAAAATTCCCCAAAAACTCACAAGAAGAAAAGACCTTTATAGTTTCATGCAAAGATTTTGCTTTGGTTAATTATTATTTTTAATGCATTATAGGGCATTCTTCATGTAGTGAAAGAAAATCATTAATAATCTAACTGAAAGCCTGATTCTTAGTGCCTTACCTGGGAAGGGGTACCTTGGTTGCTGCAGGTTTGCTCGTACTGGAAAAAATCCCTACATTTGGGGCATAAGAGACTAGTTCCAATTGTACCTCCATCACTCCTTACCTTTGTGAGTTTGGATAAGAACTGATGTCTCTAAACCTTTATTTCCTCAACTCTAAAGCTAGCACTGCCCATCTCATAAAGTTGTCATGAGGGTTAGATAAAATAATGTGAAATCTTCCTTCTCTATACCACTCCATGTAAGTGCAGAGAATAGTGTGCTGGCCTTAGAATCAGGAAGATCTGTGTTTGAGTCTTGCCTCTGACAGTGCCCTTATGATCTTACAGACAAGTGTCACTGATCTGCACAAGCAGAAAAAGTTCCACATACTCAGAACTCATCACACTCATGAACCTAGTGAGGTAGGGGCTATTTTTATACTCATTTTGGAGATAAGAAAACTCAGACTCAGAAAGGTTAATTGACTTGCCCAGAATAATATAATCAGTAAGCATCTACCATGAAAATTTATCCCAGCTCTTCCTGTCTTCAAGTCTAGTAGTCAGTGGTATCCCATGATATAAGTTTAGATTTCTGTTATGGCACATAAACAGCACTGCTTAGTCTGATATTTCAGTTTGCAAATCATAAATCATTTTGGTCTACTGAATAAATCAGTAATCCAGTTAGTCTCATTTTAGTTATTAAATGAACTTGAGAAAAATTGAATTATATTTTTAAGTATTCTGTAGTTATTTTTCATTAATTCATGATGCTTTCCTACTGATTAGTCCAAATTAATAATGTCTGACTATACTGTACTTATCAATTGTGCTTCATCTTTTTCCTTGTGTCTCTTTAAATAAAAGGACATAAAATCTCCCTTTATATGTTTATATATTGTCTTCATTCAAAAAGGAAAAAACCTTAACAAAGGAAATCCTTCAGCAATATGAAACCAGGCCAGAAACACTGGTACCCCTGACAAGAGTTTAATCTTCATTCCCTATACTGTGCTACTCTCCTTAACTATACTAATTCCCCTAACAAACTCTGCTTCCAAGATACTAAGTCACTCAAAATTAATAGCCATATATTTGCATAGAATACCCTCTATGAGAGATACACAAATATATGCTGAGAAATAGCTTCTAGATTTAACATAAATTGAGTTAATATATTAGACAAATATGTTATCATTAATGTCAATAAATCAGTTTCTAAGAGGTTACACTTTTAATATGTAATGTGGTTAACCATTCCTGATGATTTCAATGTAAAAGTCTTAAAATGGGGATTTTTTATTTGTTTTGTGATAGTGTTAGTAGATTTTTTGAGTGGGAGGTGAGTTGGTGGGTGTCATTTTTGGTGGAAGATAATTTAATTTTGTGTTTTTATTACAAATTTATTTTAATGTGGTCTTATGTGGAAATTGAAATGGATGAAAATGGCCAGTACCCCTAAAGAAGAGAAGGTCATGTTTTGTTTAACATTGAACTACAGTAAGACATGATATCTGAAGATGTCCTATACTTGGGAAGTCTGTATGCAGAAAGTCAACATAGTTTCCTCAATGGAGCCAACAAGTCTCCTTACAAATTGTTGAAATATTCATTCATTCATTCATTCAAAAAAATCCTTACACATAATCCTAACGTTCAAACATAATCCTGACTTCAGACCCCCTTTCTTTATATTTATTTCAGTAGCCAGAAATCTCTCCCTTACTAATGGTCAAAGTACTGCATTACATACCAGTGATACAAAGATAGAAACATCCCAGCACTCTCAAGAGAACAGCTGAAGTTAGGAAGGATATGGAGAAAAACAACTATGACTAGAGAGTGTGGAGAACGAAATCAGTGCCATGTCTGTAGCAGGCAAATCAGTAATGGAACAGAGTCCAGGTTTAAAAGAAATCTTCTAATAATAAAAAAAAAGAACATTGCAATGGAAACACAATTCATCAGATAGTAGGACTATATTCTTAATCTATTATTGAAGAGAAATGGAGGAGAAACTGTGAAAAGGTTTGGGTCACCAAACAAATTTATCTATGAAAATATTTAAACTTGTCTTTATAAATCCCTGACAATCAGAATTTGACTTGCTTTTCCCTCATTCTTGGTGTTGGCAAATAGAAACAGAATTTTACTCTTCTGGCCAATCTCCTAATAAGTGTGTTTAAACTGTTAAATATGATAGCAAAACAAAACAATAATCACAGACCTATCTATTTGTAGAAAAGGAAGGATTTCATTGGAAGATTTTAAATTATTCAATTCAACAAATGTTGATTAAGCACCTAGTATGAGCAAAGCACTGTTAAATGCTATGGGTAACACAAAAGTTTACTATACAAAATGTCCCAAAAGTCTTACAGCAATTTTAAGTTTTGATAGTTATTAAGCTAGTCATTAATAACTATATATGAGCGATGTCATTTTTAAAAAGGTGTTAACCAGGGGTGGGGAACCTATGGCCTTGAGGCCATATGTGGCCCTCTAAGGTCCTCAAGTGCAGCCCTTTGAATGAATCCAAACTTCACAGTTAGAGGATTCCTTCTGTAAAACTTGGACTTGGTATAAAGGCTGTACCTAAGGACCTAGAAGGCCACAAGAGGCCTCCAGGCTATAAGTTTCTTATCCCTGGTATTAGCTATTTAACATTACCTCTTGACTACTAAAACTTAAAACAGTAATAGGACTTTTGGGACACCCTATAGAATGCTTTGCAATTTAAAAAATTATTTGTTGAATTAAATTGAATGATTATTTAAACATAATCCTATCCTCAACCCCACTTCCTTTGTATTTATTTCAGTAGCCAAAAATCTCTGCCTTACTAATAGGCCATGAAGCAATAACAACGAAATCAGGCTTATTTTATTTAAGGAAAATGTTGGTGGTGGAAGGATCTTGAGTTTGATCTGCCTGTGTACAGTATTTAGACACGCTAAGGTGTCTGCATTCTGCATGGAAAGTGAAAATTGAGCAACTGCAAAGTTATGAGTGGCTAGCAACCCTACAGATGGAGACATCATTTTTAAAATGAGACCCTTTGAGATAGAATATTTTCATTAACATAGACATTGGACTGAAAATAAATAAACATAGACATTGGACTGAGTTTTGGAAATTTGGCCTCATTTTACTCATATTTTAGATGTGCAATCAATATGTTTCAGTCATCAGGAGTTTCTTAAACTAATCCCTCTCCCTCATCCGGTAAGGAAAGTGATTGGAGACAAGAAAGATGAGAAAAGTATTAAAATCAATAGTGTGAAAAACATAAAATATGTTTACCATGTGAAGAGCACCCAGTGTTCTTCACAACCTTGCTATTCTGCCTGTCCTGTCAGATTCCTTGATTTGTTGCTAACATTTCCCAAAGCTCATTGTGAGAGGGGGGGAACAGTAATAATGCATGTGGCTTTGGATGTCCATACATAAATGGGCAGAGTATGTGCAATAAACAAAGTTAACCCAAGAACATCAGTCACTAACACATGATGAGATGTAATTTGTGCCTACAATATGTCAGTGAAAATCTGTACTTTATTCTGAAGAAACAGCTTAGACAAAAGGGAAAGTAGAATATACCATGAGATCTTTTTCTCTCTCACTCACTCCACTCCTCAAAACCTGTCTTTATCTCCTATTCTCTCTTCCTTTGTTCCAATCTCTGAAGGAGATGTGAGTCCCTTCCTTGCCAAGGCTAACCCTTCTATTTTTGTTTTTGCTCACCTAATAAGTACCCGTTGCCCCTCTGACTGGACTCTGATTGAAGGTCAGTGCTATGGAATACAGGGTCTCTATTCAGCATAGTCTTCTCTTCATTCCTACCAAGTACACTGCTTTTGGACTTCTTTCAACCTCCCCATCATGCCCCCATACCAGGTACCTGCCCCTGATGCTTTTCAGCTTCCTTTTGTCTGTTGTCTTCCCCCATTAGATTGTAAGGTTCTTGAAGACATGGGCTGTCTTTTTTAACTTGCATGTATATCACTAGTACTTAACACAGTGCCTGGCATACAGTAGGAGCTTAATAAATGTTTATTGCCTGATTAATTATTGTTCCTATTTCTGCCACCTTCTCCCAGAAGTTTCCTCTGATCATTCTTCCTCTTTCTGTCCCCTTCAGACTCCTGAAAGAAAGAGAGAGAGAGAGAGAGAAAGAAAGAAGGAAGAGAGGAAGGAAGGAAAGAATGAAGGAAGGAAGGAAGGAAGGAAGGAAGGAAGGAAGGAAGGAAGGAAGGAAGGAAAAGAAAGAAAGAAAGAAAGAAAGAAAGAAAGAAAGAAAGAAAGAAAGAAAGAAAGAAAGAAAGAAGGAAAGAAAGAAGGAAAGAAAGAAGGAAAGAAAGAAGGAAAGAAAGAAGGAAAGAAAGAAGGAAAGAAAGAAGGAAAGGAACGGAAAGGAAAGGAAAGGAAAGGCAAGGAAAGGCAAGGAAAGGCAAGGAAAGGAAAGGAAAGGAAAGGGGAAAGCAAAGGAAAGGAAAGGGAAAGCAAAGGAAAGGAAAAAGGAAAGGAAAGGAAAAAGGAAAGGAAAGGAAAAAGGAAAGGAAAGGAAGGTATGTTTAGCCACCGTCATTTACTGGATCATCATTCTTCTGCCAACGTAGTGTGGGCTTCCCTAAAGGCTGTCAGAGATCCTCTTCTTTTATCTCCCAAACGTACTCTCTGTTGCCTGGAACATCATAGTCAGAACTAATTGCTGACTTACTGTCTAGGGATCTCATCAGTTCTCTGGTATTCATATCTCTATGCAGACAACTCCATCAATTGAATTTTTATGTCCAGTCTTGCTCTTCCCCCAGAGAGCTAATCCTATATTTCCAACTTCCTGCTAGACAATTTCAATTAGATTTAGCATAAGCATCTCAAAGTCAGCATTTCTAAAATACAACTCACTGTCTTTCACTCAAAACCCATCTCTTCTCCAAATGTTCCTATTTCTGTTGAGGATAACATCATTTTTTCAATCATAAGGGTTCACAACCTCAAAGTCATCCTTAATTCTTCCCTCTCCCTAACCCTCATATCCAATCAGCTGAGTCAGCAGCTCCCAAGGCCTGCTCTTGGTTTGCTGGGACCTGTTCTGTGCAGGCAGGACCTGGGCTGGACTGTGCTCTTCTCTCACCCAGGTTTGATAGACCTTTCCTGCTGACCTAATTTACCTTGGGGTGGCAATTTATTTCACTTTGCCCCTTTGTGGGTTCTGCTGCTTCAGGAATTGTTTTATGGCATTATTTTAAGATGTTTGGAGAGGTCTAGGGGAGAGCTCAGGTAAGTTTCTGCCTTTTCTCCACCATCTTCAAAACTAGATTTCTAAAGCAAGGATTTGGGTTCTTTCGTTTGGCTCCAGGAGTAGGGGCAAAACAAGGACTAACTAGCGAATATCGCAAAAGATTTTGACTTCCTATAATGAAAATTCCTAACTGGAGTTTTTAAAAGTGGAATGAGATGAGAAAGGACGGGAGCCTCTCTCTAACTTTCTTGCTTTGAAATCAGCAAAGAGTAAAGGTCCCATAATTCAATCAAGCCTCCATTAAGAAGAGAAATCTTGGAGTTTGACTCAAATTCTTGATCAATTTGTTTTTTTCTGTACCTACTATCCACATATTGTTATTGTTAGTCCTTCATTCTCCAAGAGGACCATGTCATTAGGAAGGTGATACAATGACTTGCAAGTGAATTAGATTTAAGCAAGGGAAAGTTGTGCAAAGACACCAGTCTCACTTTCTGCTCTGGAGCCATGTTGGTACAGTGGCAAGATATAGATCAGGATGACTGGAAATGGCGCCGCATCCATATGTACAAGATTCTGGTTGGACAATGAAGGAATATGCAAAGAAAAAATGAGCTTATGCCCTAAAGGGTTGATGAGTTAATTATCACGTATATCTCCATGTTTTAGTTTGAGACTCCACTCAAATTCAGGAGCAAAGACTATCAATAACATGCAGGCAAAGTGCCCAAAGATACCAACCACTGGGAAAAAGTTTCTTCACATAATCATCCTTTAAAAATTCTATATTCTTAGTACTTACTGATAACAAAGGATATTAGCTACTTCTTCCTAGAGTGTCCAATATTCATAGAGCACCTCATGGGAAGATAAAATCCTGCTACATAACTGTAAGACAAGGAGAAAGGGCTAAATTGGGTGTAGCTACATTGCCTATATAGGAAGGGAGAGTACCATAAAAAATTACCATGTTCATATGTCAAATAAGTAGAAAAATGAGGAATAAAGGATACACTTTCTGATTCCCAATCTTTCCATCAGTTTTCTACCACTGGAAGAGTCAATAAGAAAATCCTCAGTGTATGAATGTAAAATCTGACAGAAAGGCTATAAAAGTGGAATAGAATTCCATAGAAGGTAGTTGGTTTTCCATCATTCAATGTATTCAAATAGAGTCTGAATGACCCTTTTTCAGAGTTGAGGGAACTGAGGACCAGAGAAGGGAGGTGACTTGTCCAAAGTCACACAACTAGAAAGTGGCAGAACCCAGAGTTTGAATCCAGGTTTTCTGACTCCAAATCCAGAACTCTTTCTACTATGCCATGCCTTTGTTCTTCTATGCATATTTTCTTTTGTTTTCCTAAAACCTTTCTATAAAGCAGTGTTTCTCAAACATTTTCAATCAGTGAACCACTTTTATGAATTAAACTTAATCCATCGTGCACTGTCAATGTGTTCTTGCTTTATATTCTCTCTCTCTCTCTCTCTCTCTCTCTCTCTCTCTCTCTCTCTCTCTCTCTCCATATTTTTAAAACTTAAAAATCCTCACCATCCCTTGGAGGCAGCTATGGGGCACAATGGATAGACTAGTGGGTCTGGAGTCAAATGATAAGTTGGCCCTGGACAAGTCACCTAACCTTGACTCAATTTCCTCAAAAGTAAATTGGAAATAATAATACCTCTCCAGTTTTTTTGTGATAATCAAATGAGATAATATCTTTAAGCATTTAACCCAGTTTATGGCACATAGTAGATGCCTAACAAATATTTATTTCCCTTTTTCCACTTTCTTTTTAACTTTACTAGATATAAAACTGGAAAAACAGTGGCAAGACACCAATAAGGATTATCATAAATAATTTTTTTTTATTTCTCTGAAAACAAGTAGACATTCTTGTGTATACAAAGCACTATAACAAGAACCTTGCCCTCCCTCACCCACTATTACTGGGTGCCCTCTCAGGCCACTAGTCCCCAGCCTATAATTTGAGAAAGACAGTAATCAATCAAAGAACATGAATGAGGACATGGAATAAGAGGAGAGCATTCTCTCCACAGTAAGTGATACAGACATATACTGAGTAATCAAATTTTTCCAAAAGCCCTCTCCTATGGGAAGAAAGAAAATCATTAAAGAAATATGGCTCAGCCCTACAGACTTATATACATGACTAACTAGACATTAGATTACCAAGCAATTTACTTCATAATTTCACTCATAATTGAAAGCAAACATATGCCATTTCAGAGAACTTGTATCTACATTCTATCACTATCAAAAAGCTCACCTATACACAGGGGAAAGTTGATGGAAATGCAGGAAAGGATCTGTTTTTGTTAGACCCATCAGTGGCTGGTGGTTGTTTGTTGTTGTTGTTGTTGTTGTGTTTGCCTTTTCCCTTAAGGGAAAACCAGGGTACTGAATTCTAAAATCTCTGCCCAGCAGGTGGGCCCCTCCAACTCACTGTGAGAGACATATCACACTTGGCTGTGTTGAGACACGATTCTCAGATCCCTGTTCTAAATAAAAATAGTTGTGTGGAGAAAAGAAGATCACCTTCAAATATATCACATTCCTCTATTTTTCTATCCCACACACAACCAAATGAATAATACTACTTTTATCTCCATACATTATCCAGAACCTGCTTAAGACCCTCAGCTCAATTAAATTCATTTCAATAAAAATAGTCAAATGCCTGCTATATGTAGGGAATTGTGCAGTGTGTTTAAAGCATTTTGAGAAAAACATTTCAAAAGTAAACTGTAATCATGAAATATAAATTACAAAAGCATATTATCATTTGATGGTTACAAACTCAGGCTCTAAAACTCAAGGATGCAGGAGTACCTTTGAGACATTTCAAAATTCACAAAGTTGATAACTTTACTCTCTTCCCTTAGAACAGAAAATAAACACAGAGGCAAAGGATCAAGGCCATTTCTTGGGCCTTGTAGTGGAAAAGAGATCATATCCCTTCCCTTTCCCTCATGGTCTCTCACTGGATCCCATGAGCACAGCCCAAGAACGAACAGAGCAGCTGAGGAAAAAGAAACAACTTCTTCCTATACCCACAAATGCACTGCTCACCTTGCTTAGTGTCATGACCCAGTACATACACTGATAGGCTTGAATGGCTCCAGTATTGGCACAAATCTAAGATGAGAGATGTTCATCTTTGGTAGAGAAGACCTTTGGTCAAAGGTAGCTTCACATAGCAAAATAATTCAGATATACTGAATATGCCAAACAATTAAAATGTACCTAAATGCTCTATGGGCTAGGAAAATTGGTGCTTTCTTTTTCTCCTATTTATTACCTGTCAAATACCCTTTTATTTATAGCAGTTCTTTTTGTGGTAGCAAAGAATTGGAAACCAAGGGGATGCCCATCAACTGGGGAATGGCTAAAGAAACTGTGGTGTATGAATGTAGTGGAATACTATTGTGCTATAAGAAATGAGGAGCAGACAGACTTCATTATGACTTGGAAAGACTTATATGAACTGATGCTGAGTGACGGGAGCAGAACCAGGAGATCATTATACATGGTTACAGACACACGGTATCTATAAGGACTAACTTTGATAGACATGGCACTTCTCATCAATGCAAAGTTCAAAGATAGCTCCAAAAGACTCATGATGGAAAAAGCTATGCACATCTAGAGAATTACGAAGTCTGAATGCAGACTGAGGCAATTATTGCTCTCTTTTTTTTCTTCTTTTTTGGTTTTTGTTTCTTCTTTCTCGTTCCACTGGTTTTAATTCTTCTTTACAACTGGACTACTATGTAAATAAGTTCAATGCGAAGGTATATGCAGAACCTGTATCAGATTACATGCTTTGGGGGTGGGGGAGGAGAGGGAGGGAGAGAAAATTTGGAACTCAAAAACTTCTGGAACTGAGTGTTGTAAACTAAAAATGAAAAAATAAATTAATAACAAAGGAAAAAAAAAAGAAACAACAACAACAAAACCCTTTTCAAGATAGTATCAGCAAGACTGGTAACTTTGACTGGCTCAGGAAACCTAGTAGTGCCAGGGAGCTAAAAGCAACATCTTCAAATAAAATATTTGAGCCCTGGGAAATGTCAACATACGAACAACCAAAAGAGCAGGTATTGGAACTCAACTTTTCCAAGAGAGAATAAGAGTTAATGAATAGATGTTTTTCTCAATGAGCCAAGGAAAATTTCCAGGTTCATCTATAGTAAATCCATTGAGGTCCGTCCATTCCTGGAAATGTTACAAGTCAAAAAACACAAAGGGCCAGGATAGCCACGGACACTATAATTGGTGCTTTAATAATAGTCTGATCTCTTACTGGAGGCCTTCCTTTTCTCACTGATGCTGCTGACTTTCTTGTTTTTATTTTGTGTTGTTATAAAAACAGAGCAGCAGGAAGTTACCTCTGGGACAGTATTTGGTGGGGCTGCTTACAACACATTGCAACATTCTCTCCTCCTGTGAGTGTCCTGTGGAGCAGATGTCTCTTAGATATTAAAATAGCACAGTTTCTCTACTGCTTTTGGCAGACTGTTTCTCATAGATATCAAATGGATAGTGAAGGGTGGCCCTTACTGGATTGGGGAGAGTCGGGGAGGTGGAAGAAAGGAGAGGCTCCAGGTAACCTATATGCAAAGTTAACCTCTGTTCAAACCAGGAACAGCAGGGCATGACCTTCATAAATATCTTCCTATAGACACAGCTTGAAATATAGTGTTCCAGTGGTGCTTAATGGCTGGGTAAATAAACCCTGTGCTTTTTTTATGAGCTCTGTGTGTGTGAGAGTGTGTGTGTGTGTGTGTGTGTGCATATGGAATGTTGCTAAGCATGAATACAGAATAGTTCATCCAAACTGAATGTTAAAGCAATGGGAGGATCTTCTCACTTACTACTACCTCGGTGTCCTGATATTAATCAATCAGCAAGCATTTATTAAGTCCCTATGTCAGGCATTGTGTTAGTCTCTGGCTGCTAAAATACAAAAACAAGACATCTTTGACTTCAAGAAGCTTATAGGTTTCAGGGGTTATGTGGACTTGGATGAGAAAAAAGTGTCATAATATTTCATAAAGTAATTGGTTTCCTTTGTAATACTATATAATTTACTTTATTCATTTAAAAATGTGATTCTGAGAAGGGGTCCTTGGCCTTCACCAGACTGGCAAAGAGGTCTGTGGCACAGAATAGATTGACAAAAGGCCTATTACAGGAGATTGCACTAGAGCAGAAACCTGAAGGGAACCAGGGAGTTCCAAAAAGAAGGGGTGAAGAGGCAGAACATTCCAGACAGAGGGGACAACCTATGTAAAGGCATAGTGAGAGATGGAATGTTGGTAAACAGCATGCAGAATAGCTGAGTTCAGAGGTAGTATTGTATAATCAGTCTAGAAAGAGAGTTTGGAGTGAGTCTGAGAAGGACATTAATTGTCAAAGGGAGGAGTTTACATTTTAACCTAAAGTCAATGGGGAGCCACGTAAGATTCTTGAGCAAAAGAGTGATACGATTAGACTTACACTTTAATAATATCAATTTGGGATCTATGTGAGAGATTGGAAAAGGCAGAGAGTGAATGCGGTGAAAGCAATTAGGAAACTAGTGAAATAACCCAGACAAGAAATGATTGGTCCCTAGTCTGGAGTAGTTGTGGTATGTGTAGAGAGTATATGTAGAGAGAATAATAGCTAGCATTTTAATCACGCTTTAGGTTTCAAAGAGCTTCACAAATATTAGCTCATTTTAATGGGATGAATATAAGATCAATAATATTGGCAACCTAGTGGATATAGGAAGGGGGAAGAGTAAAGAGTCAAAGATGATTCTTGGTTTCTGAACCTGGACATAGGAAGAATGGAGGGAAGGGAGTAGAAGAGGCAGGTTGAGAGGGAAAGATAGAGTTCTGTTTTTGATGTGTTGAATTTGAGTTCCTAAGTGTAACAGCAAGCACCTTAGCACACCCAGGATGGCCTGCTAGCATAGATTCTTTGATCTGCTTTTCTAAAGGAAAGGCAACTTTTAAAGAGATCAGCAATCTTACTTTAATTAAGTAGAAAATACAAGCAGAGAAATTAGCACAGAGATTCAACAGACAGGGCTCCAACTGTCTAAACAAAGTAATACAACCACCTACATATACCACCAGATCGGGGGAGTGCTAACATCTGAGTAGTCAGGAGGCTCTTAACAAGTGGCTACTCAGAGTCCTGTCCAGGGAATCAAAAGGTCCTCCTCATGAATGAACCCCCAAAGCAAAATCTCACATCAGAATAGATATATAGATGTATAGATACATACATACATATATATATATATATATATATACTTTTAGCTAATAGGCTCAGAGCCAGAAGGCATTACAACCCTCCTGACTCAGTGCCTAATTAGCTTAGTACCAAATGGTGTGAAATCCTCCCTACAAGCAAGCCTCCCAGTAAGCAAGCCTCCCCCTAAGCAAGCTCCTCCTTAAGCAAGTTCCTCCCCCAATGGGCTCTATGTGACTCAGGATATATAACCGCTGGGCTGGAGTTAAAAGTAGCAAGACATCTGTCATTGAACACATGTGGTCACCTAGGCCTATTAATGGACGGGGAAGATCTTCCTATTCCATTAACATTACACTAAGAGATATACAGGTTAATGTCAAGTAGTCAGTTGGGGTATGTAAATGGGACTCCGGAGAGAGATGGCAGTTGGGTATGTAGATATGGAAGTCATCTGCACCAAGATTATAGCTAAATTCATAGAATCCAATAAATTATGGAGAGAGAGCATTTAAATAGAGAACATAAAAAGAAATGAGAAGAGGGACTGGAAGAGAGCCCTGAAGTATAGCCATACTTAGAGTGAGGAATATAGATGATGAACCTGCAAAGGAAACCAAGAAGGATTAGTTCCATAGGTAGGAAGAAAGTCACAAGAGAATAGTATTATGAAAACCCAGAGAGGAAAGAATATCCAGAAGGAGAGGGAGGAACATAGTATCAGCTATTTGGGATGATATTGTAGAGTCAAAAAAGGAAGTGAGGAGAAAGAATTGGAAGTACACTCCACCCCCACTTCCATTCCAGTATGCCCTGGGACATAAGAGAAAGTACAAATAGGACTAAGGAGGAAGCTAAGAATACAGTCTAATCAAGCGACAGTCAGGTACTTGTGCCTTCAAGAGCATGACAGGAAGAAGGCAAATATGAAGGACTGTTTATTAAAAATAGATACAGGTAATTCACAGGGTACAGTGGAAGGGGAAGGTGCAAGTGGATGTCCCATAGACTGATAGAGCTAACAACAAAAATAGTTAACAGGTAGTGAGTGATGCATGAAGGCTAGGGAAGGGAAAACCCTGGTTCAGCAGTAAATACCACTTATTGATCTCTCCATGTAGAAGGATAGTTTCAGGCTTGTAGGGGGAGATATTAGGGAGAAAGGTAAGCAAGTTATCAATAGGATTATCTCTTATGGCTTTGCTAATCTGTTTTTTCCTTGTAATTGCTGATGCCACACCCTGATTGTGTTCTGGTTTATCTCCTGCCCCAGGTCTCCCAGATGCTTTGTAACCACACCCAGCTGTTTAGCTAAACCCTTCAATCAATCACTCAGTCAAAAATATTCACACATCTAGGGGAAAGAATCTGATAATCCATTTTTTTTCTTTTGTTCTCGATGCACTCCAGCTATTCTCTTTGGTTTTGATCAGAGTCATTTCCAAATATACCACTCTTTCCTCACCTCCCAGAATCCATTTGCAACAAAGAAAAGCAAAAACAGGTCCCCAAACCAGCAGATATATCATCCAAGTCTGACAGCATATCCCAACCAATTTTAAAGGACTAATGAAAATGATTCTCAGGAGACAGTTTAAATATTCACATGTTTTTAAAATAGAAGTCACATAAAAAGATGTAGCAGCTAATTTGTCCGGAATGCTAAAATGCAAAAATACACTGGAGAGAACTGGGTTCAAACCCTGCCTCTGACATTTTAACTAGCTTTGTGACCCTGGGCAAGTCACTGAGCCTTGCTGAGCTTCATTTGTCTCATCTGTTAAATGGGGTTGATAACCCTGAAGTATCTACCTCCCAAGGTTGTTATGAGACTCAAATAAAATAGTAAGTGAAGTAATTTATAAACCTGTAAGCACTAGGCTAATGTCAGCTATAATTATTGTTGTCTGCTCTCTAGAAGACTGAGAAACTGTGAACAATATTTTTACAATGACAACCTGAAAAAAAAATGAACAAAACTTACGGTCCAAGAAAAGGAGATTACCTACATGGCAGTAGCCACAAAATCCCTAGAGAACTGTCCTAGGAAACAAGCATATATGTAAACACATTAGCCTGCCAAGGTGCTACACATTTTTAAAGATTACCACCTTAATTATTCCTTGCCATATCTGGTGTTTCCATAAGAGGAAACTGAGACGTAGATGATTAGTCATTGTTAGAGCCAAAATGAGACATCCCCTGCTTCTTCATTAATTCTACTTAGATTGTTCTACTTTTCTCATAAGAGATACAGAAGGTGGGAGACAACATGCAAGCCTGTGGTCTAGTCCTTCATTGTATGATTGGTTCAAACTAGCAGCTATAACATCCATTTCCTGGAAATAAAGACTGATTTTTATCTCAGAGAAGACCTCTTTAAATTGTTAAAGAAAAACCCTCTACTGATTGAACCCAGAAGCCAAGTTAAAATGAAATGTAGAATCAAAGGGCTTGATCATTTATGGATATGAAAACAAGTATGTTTGTGTAGGGGGCAGGACTGTGGAGGCAGGGGTGCCGAGCATGTGGGGGCAGTCAAGGAGAGATTCTTGGCTTTTTCTTGAGCTCATATTTCTTGTACATAAGCCACCTTTTCTCTGTAGGAGCATTAGTTGCCAAAAAAAATCTCAATTACAGGTCATGAGGAAAATCAAAACAAAAAATATAATGCTTAAGCCTTTTTTTAAAAATCCCACGCGTATGAGAAGTGACTGAAACTTAATTGGTTTGTTCCTTCAGCTGTAGGCATTTCAACCCACTAGAAATGTGTTAGCAGCTTCTTATTCCAAAAATGAGGCCTGCACTAGAACAAGGGTTTTAAACCTGGGGTCCACAGACTACCAAGAAGCCTATTGAGACATTTCAAAGGGTCTGTGAACTTGGATGGAGTGAAAATTATATTTTGTTTCATTTTAACTGTTTACTTTATCATCCTACATTTTTTTTAATTTGATTCATTTTAAATGCCAAAAAGACATCCATAGGCTTCACCAGACTGCTAAAGGAGTCATGACAACAAAAAAGTTAAGGGTCCCTTCATTCCAGCAAAAGAGATGCTTCTAAAACATGACAGAAATATTCACCTTTCCCCTTTGTGTCTGGCATCTCATTAAAAGTCAGAATTAATGAAAGTGGGACCGTTAAATACCCATGGTGACTAGGACTAGGGATGGATGAGAAAAGGAGAAAGTTACATGGAAATTTCAGAAATACTATACCTTCTTTGTCAGATCAACTAGTCTACAGCCTGAGGGCCAAATGCAGGCTGCAGCCCACAGCCTGATTGTGTGCAGCCCTTGAGCTAAGAAAGCACCTTATATTTTTAAATACAATGAAACTTTACTTAAAAAGGTAAAAACCATGGGGCCAAATGCTTTATGTAGTTTGTGTACCCCATCTAGTCCAACGTATAAGCAATGGTGAAATTAAGAGGTTTTTTTTTTTCCTTAACAAAACCCTAGTAAGAGGGGGCAATGTGGTACAGTGGAAAGAGCATTGGCTCTGGAGTCAGAGAACCTGGGTTCAAATCGTGCCTCAAACACTTTCTGTATGATGTTGGACAAGTTGTATAACTTTCTTGCACCTCAGATTCCTCACATGTAAAATGAGAGTTGGAATAGATATCCCTAAGATCCCTTTCTACTCAAGAGCTGTGATCCTGTCTGAAAGGGAAGTTGAGACTTGTTATCCTCCTGCCCTCCAATGGTCCCTGAATAATGTTTCCTAGTGAACCTTAAAAGTCTTTTTGGCAGAGTAGATATCATGTTGAATTCGTAGTCAAGAAGACCTGGCTTATTCATTTGTGTGACCCTGGAAGAATCATTTCACTTCTCTGAGTCTGTGTCTGGGGATAAAGGGAATTTGCAGAAGAATTGGATAATCCAGTTATTGCTCAAAGCAATAGGCTCTTTTATTTGGTATGTTTGAGGGAAGACCCAAAAGGGAAGGTCACAAACATGAACAAAGGAGGCATAAAAACAAAAGGAGAGGCTGAGAGTAGACAAGGAGCTACACTACATTGAGGTGAGACCTTCCATCTCTAAATTAGGGTCTCTAATTGACCTCATTCACCTAGAGGCCAAGGCTGATACCTGCAAAGCAACTATCATCAAGATTCAAGGAGAATATACAAAGAGGGATGTAGCCAGGAAATGTTAAACATGGTCTCCAAGGCTGTGATAGGAAGAGGGAAGTCCATGATGGTTTGGAATTCCCAGATTTTTGCTTCACAGCAGCTCAAAGGTCACCCTAGGAGTCATGGAAGCTCTAGAACGTAACTCATGGTACTTCCTGGAAGCTGAGGATGGGGAAACATCCCCAGAGTATCAGAATCAGAGTGCCTCTGAGGTTTACCAGGGAAAATGCCTTAGCCTGAAAGAACCAGGGTCTCCCATTGCATCATGGACCATCTCCAGTTGTCCTGGTGAATATCTGGTCACCAGACCTCCAGATGGCCCTGTGACTTTGCACAGTCCTCCCTCACTCAAATCAAAGTCAACTACTTTCCTGATGTCATGGTCCTCTTTGAAAACAAAGGACAAACACAACCAACAAAGGAAAAGAACTATTCCACTCAATTGCTTCTTTTGGATTGCCCGCCCCTTAGGTCATAGTCAGGGAGCCCAACAAAGAGTAAAATGGAAGTGTCTGGCTTATATCATCTCAAATATCAAAGTTTCCATATGTGGAGGGGGAAGAGGAGAGGAATGAGGAATGTTCCAGAAAAAGAGCAATACCAAAGGGAAGGAGGAATACATAGAAGGAGGGGAAATGCCTAGGAAACAGACAGCCAGCTGGATACAGATCATTTTTTTCATACTGTAACAGAAATGACAATAGCACCTACTGATGTGAGGATCAAATACAATAATGAATGTAAGGTACTTTCAAATCTTTAAGTGCTAGATGAATTCTAACTAAAGTTATTATTTTTATTGTAATATCACAAAAGTCAGGACAGCAATACTAGTGAGGTAAAGGAATGACTGCTATCCCCTACTCTTCCTGGGTCACTTAGCCAATATCCTCACTTCATTGGCAGGCCAACATGATGTAGCCAAATGAGTACTGGGATTGTAGATAGAAGAGGCTTAGGTCTTAATCCTGACTTCAGAATTCATTAAAAAGTCATCCTGGGCAAATTATTTAACCTACCCCAGTTTCCTCATTTGTAAAATGGGAAGAATATATATGTATGTATGTATGTATGTATGTATGTATGTATGTATGTATGTATGTATGTATGTATATGTGTATCTATATATGTATATGTATGTGTATATGTGTGTGTATACACACACATATATATACATGTGTGTATATATACATATATTACATATATATACATGATTTTGTAGACTTTGTAATGTTATATGAATGTCAGGATTTGTTATTAGTAATGTTACTACTACCTCCAAAAGCAGATTGCAAAATACAGTTCCATGTAGTTCCCTTCAACCCACTTGTCATTTTGACCCACCATTTACCATGAAACCACTATTGGGATTTTTTTAAGGTTCAGAAAAAATAGCAAATCTTATAAACTTTCCCCAAAATGTGTTTTAACATTTAGTGAAAAAGATTCCAATGTCTGTAATGGATTGGTCACTAAATTTCTCACTGTTGTTATTTGTGAACCAAAAGCACTGTATCCACACTCAAAAATAAGCTCCTTCAACAATTAAGCATTTATTATGTTCTAGGCACTATACTAAGTCTTGGAACACAAGATGATATTCCCTGACCTTAAGCAGCATACATTCTCATAAGAGAAGACAACACATAAAAGAGAGATAAGACTTGGGGGTGAGGGTATATACATATATATGTGTATATATATGTGTGTGGGGGGGTGTACATATACACGCGTGTGTGTATTTATAGAGCTCCTAGGTTTTATTCGAAATTCTCCAAGCATTCAACAACAAAAAATTTCAAATAAATCTTCAGAGAGGTATGTTTATTTTCTGTATAAAAAGCAGATGTTGTAATGGAATTTCTGTCAGAACCCTCATGTGGCTCTACAAGGAACAGGCAAATGTATTATTTAACTATGTTTAAGTGAAATGCAAATCAGGGAAGAAAATAAGAAAGGAAAGAAGGAAGGAAGAAAGGAAGGAAGGAAGGAAGGAAGGAAGGAAGGAAGGAAGGAAGGAAGGAAGGAAATGAAAAATTATTCCATGCACAGTATTCTTCATGCATGGAAACATAATCTAAGGGGAGATTTCCAATAGGGCTGCTTGGAAGACTTGAAAAACTGTAAAATGATGAAATGAGATAGGAATTACGCAATGTGAAATACCAGTCTTTCTCACATTTACCCAACCAGGTGAGTAATTTTCTTTGATTTTTCATTTATGAGTTTTACTATAGTTTCAAAGATTCCTGATGAGAGAATGAGGGAGAGAGAGGGGAGGGGGGAGAGAGTGAGATAGAGAGAGAGGGAGAGAGGGAGAGAGATAGAGAGAGAGAGAGAGAGGGAGGGAGACAGAATGTCCCTCTAGAGAAGCCAAGATACTTAATGCCATAAAAAACCACTTTTGATTATCCCTTCTGTGCCTTTAGTCTCACCCTTCTCTTACACTCCAATTTGCATCTGTCAGTTCCTTCAAACCCAAGCCCAAGATTCACCAAGATATCATCCCTCATTCCACTCTGACAAGTCCTCTATTTCTTATTTATACCATAATCATGATTACAATGTGTGCCATATTCTCTTTCATTCCTCCTTCATTTCTTAATAATTTGTTTCATATAAACATGTTTTGCACTTCAGCTGAATTATAAGTACCTTTAGGGCCAGGGAATGGGTCTCCTACATTTTTGTATATACCCCTAGCATCAAGAAAATACAAGACACAAGCATAAAAGCAATGAGCCACTGCTGGGTACGCAGGAACCCAAATGAATGCTTATTTAGTGGGTGAATGAGTGAACAAACGAATGAATATGGGCAAAAGAAATTGGCACATAGGGAAAATATGTATCTAAATATGGTGGTACACTAACTGATCTTCAAAAGCTTTTCTTTTCCTGCCAAAATTGAGTGACTCTCTTTGGGAGAGGAAGGCATCCATTTTGGGAATAAGAGATCCTGTTTCTATACCCAAAAGAAAATGAATGAGACAGCTAAAACAAAAAAGCACACCAATTTTTAACGGCTCTTTTCCATCCCACCCCCTCTAAGGTTCCTGTGATAAGTCAGCAGCCTTTAAGGTGACAAATCACTTTCCTTTAATTAGCTCTACTTCAGACTAACTGCCCCCAAACAGATGGTTGCAAAGCTACATTTACTACAATTGGTAGTCTTTAAAAAAGTGATCCACAACTTGGGGGTCTATGCAATTCCATCAGGTTCTTTTTCTGGCTCTGACACTGAATCATTCTGTAACTTCAAGAAAGTTACATCACCTTCTACCTTGGAAAAAATATACTCTATATAATACATATAATACAATGTGTTCACATTGGTTCCCATTGTATGCAATAGTCATCATACACAATCAGAGAATATTTCAACAATCAATATCTTGTAAACCAACCCTTTGTTAATCTGATTCTTTTAAAATGTAAAAGCAAGTTTTCTCCTCTTGGAGGCATGTGTGTTTTCATAAAGTATTCTAAACCACAATAAACCTTTCTCAGATGTAAGGTTGACAATGTTGAGAAAGTTTATCCTTTAGAGCCCGGACTAGATTATATGTTAAAGAGTGATACTTCAAGCCTGACACTTACTTTAAACGCTTCTATTTCTTATTTCAGCCAATAATTCAGTTTTGTGGTTAATTTGTTATTTTGGGATATGAACACAGATCTGTGGACTGTAATTTATGAATACAGCTGCTAATGTTTATCTGAAAGTAAATCCCAGTCTTATCTAGGTTATGTTCCATGTGCAGACACATGACCATTTGCAGATAGGGGTACCTTGGTCCAAGTGTTTAAAGCTTGATGTTTTAAAAAATATCCTCTGAATTGACTCTTGTTTATGCTCTAATGCCCAAGTCAGAGGAAGTGTGAGAATCTCATTCCTTTTCTTGCCTCTTTGCCTTTGAAAAAGCTGTTCCCCTTTCTGGAATGTTTTCCCTCCTCACTTGCATCTGTGTTTTGGAATGCCAAGCTTTTTTCAAGGGTTGCTTCAAATGTCATCTTGTCCAAAAGGCTTTTCCTGATTCTTCCTGTTATTTCTTTATACATATACACACCTAGAAAATATTTTATTTTTATTGTATACATATTTTATATTATCTCTGTACATGTGATTCACTCTTCCAGCAGAATGTAAAAAGGACATTATATGAATATCTTTTAAACTAATTTGAATTGAATTGTATTACCATATTTTCATTTTCAAGATATACATACATTTTATTAATTTTGAAAGGTTCTAAATTGATCACTACACTTAGAAAATATTTGTTTACCCATGGGTATGCCCATTATATGTAAATTGCCAATTTTGAATATATGAGTAAAAATATGTTTATTTTTGATTCCAGTTATTGGGACAAGAACTCACTATTCCACAAAAACTAACGGAAAAGCTAAAAAGAAAATATCTGGTCAAAACTAGGTATAAGACCAACCTCTCACATAACATACAGGATGAGTTCTAAATGAACACAGGATTTAAAAAGAAAGGGTGAAATCATAAACAAAATAAAGGAACATAGAAGAAATTACCTGATAGATCTATGGCTAGGGCAGAAGTTCATGACTAAACAAAAGAAAGAGATGATTATAGAAGGTAAAATGGATTTGATTTAAAAATTCCAATTACATAAAATCAATAAGAATTATACATACATAAGCAATATAGTTGAAATTAGAAGAGAAGCCAAAAATGGGGGTGGGGATCTTTATAGCAAATTGTTCTGATAAATGTTTCATTTCTAAGATGTGTGATTCAAATTACAAGAATAAGAGCCATTCCCCAATTGATAAAGGATAAGAATAAGTATTTTTCAGAGGAAGAAATACAAATGATCAATGAAAAAAGTGTTTTAAAAACCACTAATAATTAGAAAAATGAAAATTAAAACAACATGATGTACTACCTCAAGCCCATCAGACTGGCAAAATTGACAAAAAAAAGAAAATGACAAATGCTAAAGGGGCTCTGGGGAAATAGGTACTTTAGTATATGATTGGTAGAAGTGTGAAGTGCTCCAGACATTGTGGAAAACAATTTGTAACTATGCCCCAAAAGCAATTAAACTGGGCATACTCTTTGACCCAAAGATAATGCCACTGTACCCATGTGTAAAATATATGTGTGTGTGTAAATTACATATATATATATATAGATATAGATATAGATATATACACATATATTCCTCTTTTGTAGTGGCAAAGAATTGGAAACTGAGAGGATAGCCATCATCTGGGAAATGGTTGAGCACATGGCATGTGAATGTGATGGAATATTATTGTGCTATAAGAAATAATAAATGAGGATGGTTTTGAAAAAATTGGGCAACACTTGTATGAAAATATAAAAATGAAGTGAGCAGAACCAGGAGAACATTTTATACAAAAATAATATTATAAAATAAGCAACTTTAAAAGACTTATGAATTCTGATCCACACAATTACCAACCATACTTCCAAAGGACTCATGATAAAACACGCTGCCCACCTCCTGACAGAATAGTGATGGACTCAGTGTGCAAACTGAAGTATATTTTCTTTTCTTTATTTTTTCCTTTTCCTTTCTTTCTTTTGGATATGTCTAATGCAGAAACTGTTCTGCTTGAACATGTCTATGTGTGTATATGTAGACACACATATCACATATACATACACATATACATATATATGCATATATATAATGAATTTTTTTTCTTGCCTTCTCAAAGAATAAGGGAACAGGTGGGAGGGAGAGAATTTGGAACTGAATATAAATTAAAGTTTAATTTTAAAATAAGCTTATTTATAAGGGACTTCTCACTATTAATCTTTTATCTTTTTTCACAGAAATACTAGATAAGACAAATCCTAAAAATGACTCACTCTTTTTCAGTATTTAATGGCAAATGCCATTTTACCCCTCTATTAGATAACAAGAGTTTCTAGGAAGCATGACATCCCTGGACACAATTGCCAATTAATACAAAATTGCATGTATCATTTGTTTTTTTTTAATAAATTGGTCCATTTTAGTAGGAAATCATTTATGTGAAAGGCAATATTATTTGTTTAACAAGGACAATGAAGTTTTCTTTTACATAAAGGAAGAAATAACCCACATAGAAAAGGAAGGGGAACAAAGGCCTTTGAGGGTGCCCAGGCAATTCCCTGCTGAGAGGTTAAAAGGGATCAATGGCTTAAACTGAAATAGCCAATGCAGAGGATGTTTAAATATTTCAATATACTTTGATTTCATTGAAATGGACACTCTTTCCAATGGTACAGATTATAATCCATTTATACCTTCTTTCTCATGTGGTTTGACTCTCATCCATGTCTTCCATTAAGTTTCACAAAAGGGTCCACCCAATGTTCTGGCACCTTTCTCTAGATCTTTTGATAACATCTGAATACCAGTGGAGTACATGGATTTCTTAAGTTTTCTTTGGTCTCACCACATGATCAACCCACTTTCATTTCTAGTTATACATATTTCTCTGATGACATTTTTCACATGTTCTGGACAATTCTTCATTGTTAATTCATTCATGCCCATCATGTTCTTCTTCCTTGCAATCTGGCAAATGAATTTGGTGTGTACAAAATGAGACAAAAACCTACCTGACAGTGATACACCCTAATGACCTCTACCTATTTCTTCCAATTCATATAGGAATTGATACCATCAGAAAGATAATGAGTACAAAAATCTGTAAGGACAATGAAGTCCTAGAAGATAAAATGAAGGAATTAAAGAAATAGGTAGTGATTTTTATTATTACTTCTGATTAAAAGTACAGACTTCAGAAGAGCAATCGATACCCTAAAGTAGCAGTTAGCTAAGAGACTAGTATTTAGCTTTCTTGATCAGAACTTAATAAATGATAGTAATGGGCTCATCAGCAAGGACAAAATATGTCTAAGGAGGACCAGGAAAATTCTATTTATCTGAAGTATTACTGATCATATCAAGAGGGCTTCAAACTGAAATCAGAGATTTCAAAGTAATAGTGGCAATGACAAGACGGAAGATGAGAGAAAAGAACAGTCATGTCTGGGGCTGGCTATACAGAAGAGACTTTCCTAACTTTAGTTAGGAGTTCCAAAGCTAAACAGGTTGACTTCTCAAGAGCACATTCACAAGAGGTGTGTATCAGAGTCTGTAGCATAAGCAGTAGGGCAGAAAATGAGATAACTAAAGAAAATCATGCAAAGGTTTAAAGCTCTGAGGAGGGAGAGATCATTAGCAACTGGGGAATCAGACTTTATGGATGAAGGCCACCTGAGTTGGACTTAGAAGGCAGATGAGGATTTTGAAAAGTAGCGAAAAAGAGAAAACACATTCTCCAAAGTGGATGTAGCATGTGTAAATACAAAAAGGTAGTAGGTGGAGTAAAGTACTGAGAGGACACCTAATAGTCCAATTTGGCTGGATTGTAAAGTTCATGAAGTGGTATAAAATAAGGATTGAATGATAGTTAGAGTCTAGATTGCGACTGCCTTAAAAGAAAGCCTTAAAAAAGTTCTATTTTATTTGTAAAACATAAGAAGCTATGAAAGGCTTCTGAGTAGGGGAGGGACATGTACTTTAGGAAGTCTCTCATGATATTTTTAGAGATAAGAAGGACTGAAATAAACAAAATAATAGTATGAATAGATGGGATCAGAAATGGTAGAACAAAAAAGCAGTGATTAATGGAGTGATTTCAAATTGGGGGAGGCATCTAGCACAATTGTACTATACTCTGTGTTCTATTCAACATTTTTTTATCAATAACTATGATGAAAGCAAGCATAGCACACTTATCAAATTTGCACATGATGCAAATATAGGCAAGAATTTAGAAAGGTAAATATAAAATATAAAAGGTAGATATAAAGTAGCTTGATGGATAGAGTTCTGGGCCTGGAGTCAGGAAGACCTGAGTTCAAATCCAGCCTCAGACACGTACAAGCTGTGTGATCCTGGACAAGTCATTTAACTTCTATTTACCTTAATTTACTGGAGAAGAAAATGGCAAACCACTCAATTACCTTTGCCAAGAAAACTCCATGGACGGTGTTAAATTTTGGCAGAATGATTAATTGAGGCACAGCATCTGCCTGAATAGAGGGAACAGAGGAAAACAGTTCAAGTGCAAAACCCAGAAGCATTTATTAAGCAAGTACAACACATGCACACGGGAGCAGTAGACCTAGTCCTGGCTGGTTCAGTGATTGGGTTTTATGGAATGGCTTATATGGTTTTACAACAAACAGAGGTAGGAGAACAAAAGAAGTACAGAGAACCCACAACTAGGATGTCTGTGCAAGCTCTGTCAGTATGGGGCTGATATGAACCAGTATGAGCCAGTCCTGTGTTTGCTGACACAGAAGTATTATGGGTTCACCCAGTGAACATCACAAAGGATCACTAGTATGTCAAGCTAGAACAACATTCATTCCACCTCCTGATTGACTGATTCCAGTTCCCAGATTATTTCAGCCTGACCTGGATAACAAGGGAGCTCAGGCAAATCAAGGTGATTAACAAACTCATTCATTCCATTTCCACAACAGGGTGATCCACAGGTTTACAAAGATTCATATAAGACTGAACAACAACAACAAACCTAAAGTTCTATATTAATAAATCATGCAAAGTGTAGCACAGGGGAAATGTGGCTAGAAAACTGTTAATGTAAAAAAAAATCCTCCTGGATTCAGCTGACTGCAAAGACAATAAAAAATATCTGTCATCATCATCATCATCGTTGTTGTTGATTGTGGTGGCGGTGGTTGTAGTAGTGTTTTGTTGTTATTAGTAGTGTAATATGGAAGCCCCATCACCTCACAAAAAGCAAATTCAGATTTGGTCCAAACCTGTGATTTCATTCCCATGGGGAAGTGCCAATGAGGAAACTTCTATCAATGTAAATCAGCAACAGTTCTGCAACTTATGGTCTTGGACAGTAGTCTAAGACATGTTTGATGGTTAGGTCTCTTGCTCAGGGTCACATAGGCAGTGTGTCAGATAAGACATTTGAATCCAGATATTCCAGGCTCCAAAGCACTATATGCGATACACTATATCACATTATCTCAAATAGAACTTTAGACTGCATTTAATCAGAAGCATCATTCCCAGAATAAAGAAGTGATCATCACAGGATCAGCGATTTCTAGGTGGAAAAAAACTTAGAAGTCATGGAATCCAGTAGCCTTTATTTTATTTACAGACTAACAAATTGAAGAGTTTAAGCAACAAGGTCACTTAGAAAATTAGATTTGAATCAAGATCTCTGATGCCAAATCTAGAACTTTCTTTCCAATCCCCCACTCTATGCTCTTCCCTGGTCTAAAGTGTCTAAAGCAGGGCTGTCCAAAATGTGGCCCAAGGGCCTCATGCGGCCTGCACTGATATTAATTTGGCCAGCCTACAAGCATAGAAATTTACATAAATGCTTCAGTAAAAGAAGCCAAGCTACCACAGATCTCTCACTAAAATGCCAAATCAAAATATATTGTTTCAATAAACACCTAAGGTTGGACAGCCCTGACCTAAAGTAAAGTGCCCCAAGATCTAATATATTATGTCCTACTCTGGGTAACATGTCTTAGAAGGGGAATTGGCTAGTTGGAATGAAATTGATGCATTTCATCCAAAACAAACTGAAAGAACTGAGGATAAAGAATAGGAAGAGATGCAATAAGACTGAATATTCCACAAAGTGATTAATCATACACTGCTAAAAGATGGTTGTGCCCCAAAGGAACAGCTCTTTATTTAAAAAAAAACACTAAAATAATATAACTTACTGATATTTAAACACATTAAGAATCATTGGCCCTCTCTTGAAGAGTAACAAAGCCAAGACAATTTGGAGTCATAATAATGAATACACATGGGAGAGAAAAATTACAAGTTTCATATCTGAAGGCAAAGAAAAACAAATATCCCATTCCTATTGAGAAAGAAATATTACTTCCCAAGAAATGAGGATTCACAATGAATTCACCTCTCCATATAGGCAGCCTATTACATTAGAAGGAGCTATGGATTAAAGGCATTAAAACCACTCTAATGCCAAGTGTACCACAAAAAAGCTTTGCATAGCCATGGGAAGACAGTTTACCACTCTGAGCCTCAGTTTCTATGATGAGCTATAATGTCTGAAATTCAGGATCCAATTCAACATCTTTGTAAGTCATACATGAATATTTTGTACTGTCTAAAATCTGTAACCAGGGAACGGCTATTAACAATTCAGCTAATTGGTACCTTGTCTGCAACACTATGATGGAGGACAATTATTTCTTTCTCTAATTGTGATTCTTTGCTTTGATGACAACTGTTTAGATTTTTTTTTTATTTTGGGGGGTGGGATTTAGAGGGGGGAAGGCAGGGCAATTGGGGTTAAGTGACTTGCCCAAGGTCACACAGCTAGTAAGTGTGTCAAGTATCTGAGGGCAGATTTGAACTCAGGTCCTCCTGACTCCAGGGCTGGTGCTCTATTCACTACACCACCTAGCTACCCCCACTGTTTAGATATTTTAAAAGCTCAACCCTTTATTTACTGATTTGAAAACAAAAGAAGAAAACAAATAATAAAATATAAAAATTAATTCATGTTTCATAGATGCAGGGGAAAAATTATCTGTAGTACAATAAGCAAGCATTCTTTTTTGTGAAATAAAATAGAATCCATATATACATATGAAATTCAAATATATTATTTTATTTATTGGCATTAAGAAGTATAATAAACTGAGACCTCTACTAAAATAGAAAAATAATTGTAGTTGGCAAAATATAGTTACCTAATGTAATATTAATCTGATCAAAGATCTTCCCAATATATTCAATAGGTCTCAGGCAGGCCTAGGTGGGAAGATCTGATTATATCTTTGTTTGTAAGTAGGTCCCAAACCCCTATTTACTAGGTGCTAAGCCCATGTGGGCCTGAAGCCCTTAGGATCTTAAGGAGAGTTGGTAAGACTAGAGCCAATGTTATGTGCCTGAGTTCTAGTCAATCAGATGAAGGCTAGGACTGTAGAAAAAGAGAGCCCAGAACTGAAAGTAAAGATTTTTTTTCTTTTCATTATAGAAAATAAATTTGCAAAATCTATATCTGAACACCATTTTTTGTGGAACAGTAGAAAAGAGATATGTATTCCTTTTTAATTGATTTCAAATATATAACCTCTAATTCTCTCTTTTAGGAATATGTTCATTATGTGTTATGCAACTAATAAACGAACATCAAGAAACTAATCACAGGAGCCAAGATGGTAGTGTGAAAACAGGGACTTGCTCGAGCTCTCCCCCAAATACCTCCAAATTCCTATAAAAATTGACTCTAAACAAATTCTAGAGCTATAGAAAAGACAGAGTGAAACAAGTCTCCAGACCAAGACAGCCTGGATGGTAGCTGAGAAGGGTCTATGTCACTGTGCTGGGAGCAGAGTGCAGCCCAAGCGAGGGCTGTGCCAGAACAGACCAGGCCAGAACACACCAGCTGGAGCAGGCCTCAAGGCATCGAATCCCTGAGCTGTGGAGATTTCTGGACTTTTCAACCCATAACAAAGACAACTTAGCAGGTCAGTGGGAAAACTCTGTTGGACATGGGTGAGAGAGGGAATGGTCCAGGCCCCAGCCCCAGGGCTGTGGAGGTAGTTGCTTCCATAGCTCCAGGCCCATAGATGGTGGGGGGAATCAAGTGACTGATCAAAGTGGGAGGGCAAGGATCTCTTTGCTGGTGCTGAGACAGGATTCTCTTGCTTTGCCTTGCTTGGATCTGGGTCACAGTCCTGGTTGGTGGTCCTGAGAGAATGAGGAGCACTAGTGTGAGTGCAAAACCACATAAACATGGGACAGAATACTCTCCACTCTGGAAACAGAATTCTACCATTTCAAAAAGATAAAAAGTCAAGTGATTGGCTGGGGAAATGAGGAGACAGCATTAAAAAACCACAGAGTATAGAATATTACTTTGGTGACAAAGAAGATCAAAAACACACAGCCAGAAGAAGGCAACAAAGTCAAAGATCCTACATCAATAGCCTTCAAGAAAAATATGAATTGGTCTCAGGCCATGGAAGAGCTCAAAAAGGATTTGGAAAAGCAAGTGAGAGAAGTAGAGGAAAAATTGGGAAGAGAAATGAGAAGGATACAAGAACATCATGAAAAATGAGTCAACAGCTTGCTAAAGGAGACCCAAAAATATGCTGAAGAAAATAATACCTTAAAAAACAGACTAAACCAAATGGCAAAAGAGCTCCAAAAAGCCAATGAGGAGAAGAATGCCTTAAAAATCAGAATTAAAGGGGCAGAGCCAAGATGGCAGCTGGAAAGCAGGGACTTGTGTGAGCTCTCCCCCAAGTCCCTCCAAACACCTGTAAAAAATGGCCCTTAACAAATTCTAGAGCTGTAGAACCCATGAAATAACAGAGGAAAGCAGGGCTCCAGCCCAGGAAAGCCTGGATGGTAACAAAGAAGAGTCTATTGCACTAAGCTGGGAGTGGAGCAAAGCAGAGCCCAGCATGGGCTATGCCAGGACCAACCAGACCCTGAAGCCAGGCAGAACAGGCCACAGGGCCTTGAATCATTGAGCTATGGCAGTTACCAGACTTCTCAACCCACAAACACCAAAGACAACAGAGAAGGTTAGTGGGTAGAACTGCTGGAATGGAGTGAAAAGAGTGTGTGGTAGGCCCCAGCCCTGGAGCCGTGGAAGTGGTTCAGCTCTGGGTCTGCTTCCAGCTGCAGTTGGCCCCAGGCCCACCAGGTGTGAGGAATTAAGTGGTGGATTAGAGAGGGAGGGCGGAGCCTGCTTGGATCTGAGTCACTGTCTGGGTTGGCGGTTCTTGGGGGAGCAGGAGTGCTGGTGTGGCAGAGACTGCTGTGTAGAAGTAGCTCTGAAAACAGCAGCACAAGGCTCCTAAAGCTTGGGAAAAAGTACTCTATACTCTACAAGCAGTCATACCTTTACAAAAAGTTCAAGGACCAAGTAGTCGACTGGGAATGTGAACAGGCAGCAAAAATGGACCCAGATTCAGAATCAGACTTTGGAATCTTTTTTTGGTGACAAAGAAGACCAAAACTTACAGCCAGAAGAAGCCCACAAAGTCAAACAGCCTACGTCAAAAGCCTCCAAGAAAAATGTGAATTGGTCTTAGGCCATGGAAGAGCTCAAAAAGGATTTGGAAAAGCAAGGAAGAGAAGTAGAGGAAAAATTGGGAAGAGAAATGAGAGTGATGCAAGAAAACCATGAAAAACAAGTCAATGACTTACTAAAGGAGACCCAAAAAAATACTGAAGAAAATAACACCTTAAAAAGTAGACTAACTCAAATGGCAAAAGAGCTCCAAAAAGCCAATTAGGAGAAGAATGCCTTGAAAGGCAGAATTACCCAAATGGAAAAGGAGGTCCAAAAGACCACTGAAGAAAATACTACCTTAAAAATTAGATTGGAGCAAGTGGAAGCTAGTGACTTTGTGAGAAATCAAGATATTATAAAACAGAACCAAAGGAATGAAAAAGTGGAAGACAATGTGAAATATCTCATTGGAAAAACCACTGACCCAGAAAATAGATCCAGGAGAGATAATTTAAAAATTATTGGACTACCTGAAAGCCATGATCATAAAAAGAGCCTAGATATCATCTTTCAAGAAATTATCAAGGAGGACTGCCCTGATATTCTAGAACCACAGGCCAAAATAGAAATTGAAAGAATCCACTAATCACTTCCTGAAAAAGATCCAAACACAATCAGGATAACACAAGATCTAGCATCTTCTACCTTAAGGGATCAAAGGGCTTGGAATATGATATTCTAGAGGGCAAAGGAGCTAGGATTGAAACCAAGAATCACCTAACCAGAAAAACTGAGTATAATACTTCAGGGAAAAATATAGATTTTCAATGAAATAGAGGACTTTCAAGCATTCTTGATGAAAAGTCCAGAGCTGAATTTTCTAATTTGACTTTCAAATAGAAGAATCAAGAGAAGCATGAAAAGCTAAACAGGAAAGAGAAATCATAAGGGACTTACTAAAGTTGAACTGTTTACATTCCTATATGGAAAGATGATATTTGTAACTCATGAGACTTTTCTCAATATGAGGGTAGTTGAAGGGAATATACATATACATATACATACATACAGAGAGAGAGAGAGAGAGAGAGAGAGAGAGAGAGACAAAGAGAAAGGGCACAGGGTTAGTTGAATATGAAGGGATGATATCTAAAATAATAAAATCAAATTAAGGGATGAGAGAGGGATATATTGAGAAAGGGAGAAAGGGAAAGATAGAATGACATAAATTATCACATAAAAGAGGTGAGAAAAAGCTGTTATAATGGAAGGGAAGAGGAGGTAAGTGAAAAGGAATGAATGAACCTTGCTCTCATCAGGTTTGGCTTAATGAGGGAATAACATACACACTCAATTGGGTATCTTACCCTACAGAAAAGTAGGGGAAAGGGGATGAGGGTGGGGTGTGATAGAATGGAGGGCAGATTGGGGGAGAAGGTATTCAAAAGGAAACACTTTTGAAAGGGGACAGGGTCAAGGGAGAAAATTGAATAAAAGGGGGATGGAATGGGATGGAGGGAAATATAGTTAGTCTTTCACAACATGACTATTATGGAAGTGTTTTGCATACTGATCCATGTATAACCTATATTTATTTAATTTCTTGCCTTCTCAAGGAGGGTGGGTGGGGAAGGAAGAAGTAGAGAATTTGGAACTTAAAGTTCTAAAAACAAATGTTAAAAAATTGTTTTTATATGCAACTGGGAAATAAGATATAAGGGCAAGGGGGTATAGAAATCTATCTGACCCTACAAGAAAGCAAGGGGGAAGGGGCTGAGGTGGAGGGGGAGGGGAGCTAAGTGCTAGAAATGAGGGCTGACTGGGGAAAGGGGCAATCAGGGTGTGGGAGGGTTGGGTTGAGGAGAGAAATTTTGTAACTCAAAATCTTGTGGAAATGAATGTTGAAAACTAAAAATAAATTAATTAATCTGAAAAAAAAACAAGGAAGTCAAACATAGGAAAATGCAACAAAATTCTCTTCTATGGCTCAAATAAAGACAATTCACAAGTAAGAAAAAAATAATCACAAAGAACCAGGATGCCTTTATCAAGAAAAATCCATAACAAAATAACATAATTTACCTATTTTGTTAACAGTAGTGTAGGTGATAGATCAGAGAAATGTTTTAGATGCATTTTACCCAGATTGTAGCAAGTTATTTCATTTCTCATGCTATCATTTAGGAAAAGATAGAGGAATATGGCTAAAAATATTAAGATTTTAAGTGGTTTTGGAACTAATCAAATGGCAAGACACAAAAGATAGCCACTAATGGCTCAATATCAGGAGGAAGATATCTAGTGGAGTGCTTCAAGGATCCTGTGCAATTTAAATCATAGCAATGACTTAGATGATGGCATAGATGGTGGGCTTTATATCAGTCTTGAAAATGAAATGAAACTGAGATTAATTAATACATTGGATGATAGATAATAGAATCCAAAAAGATCTTATCAATCAAAAATTTTAGAACTCTCATAAGATGAAATTTAGTAGAGCTAAATGCAATGTACTGCATATGATCACAAAAGAAAATTCAACTTCATAGACACAATATGGTAGTACATGTTGCTAGACAGAAATTTTAGATTTTCCTAGCTTTTTTCATGTTTGGATTTCCTCAGCACTTTTCTCTAGGCCTGGTCTTATTCTGCTCTTGACAGTTATTTCCCATATATTCAATTGAACCTGTTCTCACTAAATTTCCACTCTTGTTTCCTCCCTTGGTAAACTAAGGTGATACAAAACATAACATCAATGTTCAAAGAGATTATAATTTAGATGTAGAAGCCAGCCTTGGGCATGTGAAGACTTATAAATAATATATAATTAAATAGTAATAACAAATAATATAATAACATTGATAATAAAAAATAATAATACTTCAATGTTTTAATTTATCTGTAACTACAGCAATGTTAATATTTCTTCCAGTGATACATACAGTTGGCCACCGATCCATGCTTACTCATCCTGGGTGATTTTTGTACTTTTCGTCTCATAAATTTCACCTATCATGCTGGGGGCCTTCTTATGAATGTTTTAACATTATATAGATACTAATAAATTAGGTGGGCTGCTCATCATTTCGTTTCCAATTTATCTCTCACTCTTACTACATAACTGGCCTTCATTTTCCAGGTAGCCACATATCTCTCTGATGAAATCTTCAATATACGATTTGTCCTGGGACATTCTTCAATGATAATTTGTTTCACTTAAAAAATGTTTTATTGCTATATTCTTTTGTTACATTACAAACATTTCCTGATTACCCCTTCCATGAGAGCTTTCTTGTGAAAAAATTAAGTAAAAAATAACAACACATTGACATCATCTGAAAGCATGAATGTCCCATACCTTCGGCCTTCAACCTCTCTATTTTAAGTGTTTTATTCTTTTTAACTGACAGAAATCAATTTTCTTTTTTATGTTCCCTACACTACACTGGGAAAAAAAGAGAAAGAAAAGCCAATTTCTTTTAGCAAATATGTCAAATAGTCAAACAAAACAAATTCTCTCATTGGCTATGTTCAAAAGATATGTCTCATATATAGCCTAAATCCATCACATCTCTGTCAGGAACTGGATACAATGTTTTATCATCAATCCTCTGGAATCATTACTAGTTATTGCATTGATCAGGGATCTTACATTTTTCAACTTTTTGTCTTTACAATGTTGTCATTCTTGTAAAAATTGTTCTCCTCGTCCTGTTTCTTTCATTCTTCTTTGGCTTCACAACTGTCCATTTTTATGATATTGATGTCATAGTATAAATTGTTCTTTTGTTTCCACTCCTTTCATTCTTCTTTATTTCATAAAATTCTTCAAAATTGTCCATTTCTAAAGTATTGATGTTATAGGATAAATTTGAGCTTATACTATAAATTTATACTGCAAATAAAATAAGCTAACTTATTTTCTTCTAGTTATGCTACCTTCTTTCTGCATCTGTTCATATAAAATTTAGCGTGTCCTTCAATATCATTTATTTCCTGATTTCTTACAGCACAATTGTATTCTTTCACATTCATATGCCACAATTTACTCAGTCATTTCTGAATAGATAGGTGTCTCTATTATTTCCAATTTTCTTGTAGTCTGCTATAAATATTTTTGTCCATAGAAGAATTTTTTTTGATTTCTTTAATATTTTACCCAATTGTTAAATGGATTATACATATGAACAGACATTTCTCAAGGGAGGAAATCCATGATATCTATAGCTATATAAAGAATGTTCCAAATTACTACTAATTAGAGGAATTCCTTTAACACCATTCTGAGATTCCATTTCACACCCATCAAATTGGAAAAGATGACAAAAAAGAAAAATGACAAATGTTGGAAGGCCTTGAGAATACAGTCATATTGGTACAGTTTTGGTGAACTTTTCAATGAGTATAAGTATTCTGAAAAGCAATTTAGAATTATACGCAAAAAGTTACAGAAAGGTTCATTTTCATAGACCACTGCTAAGACTATACCTAAAAAGTTACGGGTAATATTTTACAATCTACTCATGTCTATCATGTGCCTCTTGTTGCCCTTTCAGTTATCCACAAATTAATTTTTCAAAGTCTGCAGTGTTCAATCATATGTAGGTGTACAGCACCACTATAAGAATATTAAGATAAAAATTATTTGTTTGATGGAGAAACTTGGGGTCATTAAAATATTGCACAATTTCCCAAAGCTAATTCAGCTCCACCTCCTTTTGTTTACTTCTAAGACCAGCTTATTTATAATTTGTTGTGTTTGTCCAAGAAATTTATACTGATGGGCTAGGGCATTGGCTATATATCCAGCTGTTTATCATGGTCTAGACAACAGGCATATCTGTCCACTTGATTAAGCAAACAAGGGATGGGGATAGGATTTGTGATTTTGTTGATATGCAGAACTCCAAGGTGAGGAAACAAAACCTACAAATTAGTCCAGCACCCTTTCTATAAGCATTGAAAAGTTGTATACCTTGCCTAAGGTTACATAATGTTTCAGAAGCAAGGCTAAAGTTCAGGTCTTCCTAATTTTAGGGCTGGCTCTCTATTATGCCCTGTTGCCTCTTCAGGTGACTAATAATAAAATATTCAAAAGAGTCAACAATAGAAATAGTTCTATAAAGCCAGGCATTATTAGTTGCCAATAACCAGTATCAAAGTAAGGAAAAGAGAGATCACT
Source organism: Trichosurus vulpecula (assembly GCF_011100635.1). Classification (NCBI taxonomy): domain Eukaryota; kingdom Metazoa; phylum Chordata; class Mammalia; order Diprotodontia; family Phalangeridae; genus Trichosurus; species Trichosurus vulpecula. The sequence goes on from NC_050573.1 coordinate 348,922,583, forward strand.
GTCAACTGAGGTAGTTGAATAAATAATATAAACTGATCCCATAAGATTATTCCCCTAGTAATCTGTGTATGTGTAGAGGAGAGAGGAAACATTTCTTGAGGGTAGAAAAGCACAAAGAAAACAAAGCATTTTTCTGGGAAAGGCTGGCAAGAATGAAGCATTCATGTACAAGAGGAGTTACTTTTTATGTTCCCTTTATTTAGTTTTACAAAATGTTTTGGAAAATATGTATGTAATTTATGTTACTTTTAATGAGTATTTTCTTTCACATTTGAATTTACATCTGTAGCTTAGATGTTTAAGAATCAGTAAACATCCCCTACATACACACAGCTGTCTTACTCTGGATGTGTCAATGACCAACTTATATTAGGTGTTAGTCAAACATCCTGTCCCACAAAGACACTTCACAAGGAAGTGGGTTCTTATCTCTGAGCAATGGCACAAAAGAGCAGCATGCACCTAGACATAGAACACTAATTCCTTCTTTCTTTAGAGTTCAAAAAATGATTGGCTTCTCTGGTAGCTAGGTTTTCAATTTTACAGAATACAAATTAATGCAAGGAATCATCATAAAGTGATCAATAAAAAATTATTGGCCAATAAAAGAGAACTAGGTGGTACAGTGGATAGAGCACTGGGCTTGGAATGAGCAAGACTGACCTACATGAGTTCAAATCCAGCTTCAAACACTTATTAACTGTGTGACCATGGGCAAGTCACTTAACCATGCTTGCCTCAGCTCCTCATATGTAAAATGAGTTAGAGAAGGAAACGACAAACTATTCTAGCATCTTTGCCAAGAAAATCCCAAATGTGGTCATGAAGAGTTAGACATGACTGAAATAGCTGAGCAGCAGTGAAAGACATTTAAAGCATTCTTACAAAAGAAAACAGATGTTGGTAGATTACTGGATCTAGCTAGGATCCACTTTTGAAGGATTTCAAAGACTGAAAATGAGCTTAGATTGGGTGCTAGGGCAGGAAATACTGGGGCAGGAAGAGATCCAAAGAGACGCCTGAACTAGTGTGAGGTACAAGGCAGGTGTCATGAGACAGCTCTCTTGCCCACTAATTCTGAGTCAACTTGAGTAGAGGAGAACATTTGCTAACTGTAAAAAACAAGTTCTGAAGCAAATAGTAGCTATATGGCTCTGATCCCAAGAGCACAGAGGGGACTCAGTTCGTGCCCAGATTGAAGCCTGCAATGAAGTAACCAGAGCAGGAGTCCCAGAAGAAAGGAAACCTGTAGTTTGGTCACTCTAAATGTACAACATTTCCCACAAGATTACTAGGGGCTGAGTCAAGCAGCAATCTACTAAAATGTCCAGCCAGGTAAAAGCTAAGAGATCCATATCTTGGCCAGGAACTTACATAATGCAGACAAGAAGGACAAGAAGGAGATTTTGTCATAGATCACAGCACTTTCAATGAAGTAAAAGCTTGCAAGCCCCCAACCAGAGCTTTAAAAATAGCAAAAGGAAGCAAGAGGAGAGAAACTCAGGCCAGAATTTTTCCCCAGAAGTATATAAAGGCCAGCACTAATATAAAGTCCAAAATCAAGAAATAGGCTGAGAAAATGAGCAAATCAAGAATTCTACCATAAAGAACTTAAATGGCAACAGGGAAGCTCAAGAGAGAAGAAGAGTATCATATTGAGGTCTCACGAAACATACACATCACCTTTCTATGTAGGAATGTAAACAAAACAGTTCAACTTTAGCAAGTCCCTTATGATTTCTCTTTCTTGTTTACCTTTTCATGCTTCTCTTGATTCTTGTGTTTGAAAGTCGAATTTTCTATTCAGCTCTGGTCTTTTTACTGAGAAAGCTTGAAAGTCCTCTATTTTATTGAAAATCCATATTTTGCCTTGGAGCATAATACTCAGTTTTGCTGGGTAGGTGATTCTAGGTTTTAATCCTAGCTCCATTGACCTCCAGAATATTGTATTCCAAGCCCTTCGATCTCTTAATGTAGAAGCTGCTAGATCTTAGGTTATTCTGATTATGTTTCCACAATACTGAGATTGTTTCTTTCTGGCTGCTTGCAGTATTTTCTCATTGATCTGGGAGCTCTGGAATTTGGCGACAATATTCCTAGGAGATTTCTTTTTGGGATCTATTTGAGGAGGCGATCGGTGGATTCTTTCAATTTCTATTTTGCCCTGTGGCTCTAGAATCTCAGGGCAGTTCTCCTTGATGATTTCTTGAAAGATGATAGCTAGGCTCTTTTTTTGATCATGGCTTTCAGGTAGTCCAATAATCTTTAACTTATCTCTCCTGGATCTATTTTCCAGGTCAGTGGTTTTTCCAATGAGATATTTCACATTCAAGTCACTAGCTTCCACTTGCTCCAATCTAATTTTTAAGGTAGTATTTTCTTCAGTGGTCCATTGGACCTCCTTTTCCATTTGGCTAATTCTGCCTTTCAAGGCATTCTTCTCCTCATTGGCTTTTTGGTGCTCATTTGCCATTTGACTTAGTCTATTTTTTAAGGTGTTGTTTTCTTCAGTGTATTTTTCAGTATTTTTTTGGGTCTCCTTTAGCAAGTCATTGACTTGTTTTTCATGGTTTTCTCTCATCCTTCTCATTTCTCTTCCCAATTTTTCCTTTACTTCTGTAACTTGCTTTTCCAAATCCTTTTTGAGCTCTTCCATGGCCTGGGACCAGTTCATGTTTTTCTTGGAGGCTTTTGTTGTAGGCTCTTTGACTTTGTTGACTTCTTCTGGCTGTATGTTTTGGTCTTCTTAGTCACCAAAGAAAGAATACAAAGTCTGAGACTGAATCTGGGCGCGTTTTCGCTGCCTGGCTATATTCCCAACCAACTAACTTGACCCTTGAGTTTTTCAGCAGGGTATGACTGCTTGTAGACTAAAGAGTTCTATGTTCCAGGTTTGGGGGGCATGCGTGAGCTCTGCCACACCAGCACTCCTCCTTCCCCAAGAACCCCCAACCCGGACTGGGCTTAGATCTTAAGCAGGCTGTGCACTCCTGCTCTGATCCACCACTTAATTCCTCCCACCAGGTAGGCCTGGGGCCAGAAGCAACAACAGCTGTAGCTGCCCCACCTCCACTGCCCCAGGGTGGTGGCCGAACCTCGAACTCCTTCCACTCTCGCCGCTTTTCCCACTAACCTTCTCCGCAGTCTTTGGTGTTTGTGGGTTGAGAAGTCTTATAACTGTGCAGCTCATTGATTCAGGGCACTACATCCCACTCTGCCCAGCTCCTGGTCTGGTTGGTCCGAGCTGCTCACGTTGGGCTCTGCTCTGTTCCCAGCTCCCAGCTCCGTGTGGGATAGACCTCACCCAGAGACCATCCAGGCTGTCCTGGGCTGGAGCCCTGCTTCCCTCTGCTGTTTTGTGGGTTCTGCAGTTTTAGAATTGGTTCAGAGCCATTTTTATAGGTTTTTGGAGGGACTCGGGGAGGAGCTCACGCTAGTCCCTGCTTTCCAGCAGCCATCTTGGCTCCACCCCCGGAAGTCAAAGAAGAATATCATAAAGCAAAAAGAAGTGATAGTTAAAAAAGGGGGAAATTTAAGAATTATTGGACTACTTGAAAGGCATGATTTTTTTAGAAATCATATTTCAAAAAATCATTTAAAAACTGCCCAAATCTCTTAGGACAAGAGGGCAAAAGAGAAGAAGGAATCCACCAATTACCAAAAGAAAAATAGTATAACCAAAATCTAGCTGCAAGGTCAAAGAAAAAAATATTGCAAGCTGTGAAAGAAAGAATTCAGGTACCAAGGAGACACAGTCAGAATTACACATAATGTGTCAACTGTTACTACAAGGGAAAAGAGAGCTTGAAATGTGATAGTCTAGAAGGCAAAAGATCTAGACTTACAACCAAAAATAACTTACTCAGAAAAATCATTTATAAATTGTACATTGGGAAAAAATAAAAATTTATGAAATAGATGACTTCAAGTATTTCTGATAAAAAGAATAGAGCACAGTAGAAAATTTAATATAGGACCAAAGGAGTGAAGAGAAGAATGAAAATGTAAATACAAACGAGCAATCATAAGGGGCTATACAAGGTAAAACTATTTACATTTTTATTGGATAAGAATACATGAAGGCCTCCCAAACTTTATCATCATCAGTGGTCATAAAGGAATACTAATTAGAGGGCATGGGAATGATTCTGTTTTGAGGACCTTAAAGAAGAATGCACAGATTGGGGAAGAGGAATATACTGGAAAGGAGGGGAAGAAAGAGGAAAAATGGGGAAAATTAAAACATATATAGGATGCACGAATAGGAGTCTATATGATGGAAGAGAGAGTGGAGAAGAACTGGAGACACTTGAACCTCAGTGTCACCTGGACTGATCAAAAAGATGAAAGAAGACATACAAAGGGGAATACACACACACACACACACACACACACACACACACACACACACACACATCCCTGACTACAGAAATGTATTTCATCAAACAGGGAAGCAGAAGGGAAAGAGATTAAGGGAAAAAAGGGAGGAGAGAGTAAGAAGAAGAGTAGATTAAGGGAAGGATTAGTCAGAAGCAGAATAAACTTAAAGAGGGGGCAAAAAGCAAAGAGGATGGAAAGTATAAAAGAATAAAATGGAAGGAAATACATAATGAGCAATTATAACTATGAATGTTAATGAGATTAACTCACTCAAAATTGAAGAAAGCAGAATTGATTAGAAACCACAATCCAATTGAAATAGAAAAATACAAAAAGGGTTGAAATACAGGGTGTGCCTAAAGTCTGGACACATAGGCAATAATGCATATTTTCAAGAAATGAAATGAATGAAATTTTCAACATGTTATTTAATTGGAATGTTATCAAATAACATCTTCAATGTGATTTCCATTATTTGTGATGCAAAGGTTGGTGAGCTTTGCAAGATTCAGGTGAACTCGATGCAATAACTCCACATTGCCATCAACTTTAGCACATTCACTCTTTATGCATTCAATCAAGTCTGTTGCATCTCTGATTTTGAGCACACTTTCTCCTTTAGCATACCACAGAAAAGAAGTCGCTGAACAACACAGGGTCTTTGGTGAAATGGTTGATGAGATGTTAATGACATTTCCTATGTGTCCAGACTTTAGAGACACCCTGTAAGGGACTGGAATAAAATCTATTTTATTTCTGTTGAAGTAAAAAATAAAAAGGCAAGGGTAACAATCATGAACTCAGACAAAGCAACAGCAAAAAAATAGATGTAATTAAAAGAGATCAAAAGGAAAACTACATTTTACAATGAATTAATTTAGCAATTACAATGAGTCAACATTTAACAATGAGTTAATATCAATGTTAAACATGTAACATAGTATATAGATTCTTAAAGGAAAAATTAAATGAGTTATGGGAAGAAATAAACAGCAAAACTATAATAATGGGAGATCAATATACACCCTCACAGATGTAGATATATCTAACCAAAAAAATGAGGAAAAAAAATTGAAAAACCTCAATGGAATTTTAGAAAAGTTAGATATGAGAGATCTAATGGAAATATTGAATATAAGTAGAAAGAAATATGCCTACTGGGGCAGCTAGGTGGTGCAGTGAGTAGAGCATGGACCCTGCAATCAGGAGGATCTGAGTTCAAATTCACCCTCAGACACTTGACACACTTACTAGCTGTGTGACCTTGGGCAAGTCACTTAACCCCAATTGCCCTGCCTTCCCCCCTCTAAGAAATATGCCTATTTCTCAGTGGTGCATAGCATCTTCACAAAAACTAACTGGAAACTAATTTCATCCTAAGGAATGGATGGGTCAAAGAACAAATCATAGACTATCAATAATATAATTAGAATAAGGAGAACAATGAAACAACATAACAAAACTTTTAAGATGCAACCAAAGCAGGAGTTATAGGAAAGTTCATATAACTAACAATGTTTATCAGTAAAAAGAGAAAAAGCAGATCCATTAATTGGGCATGTACCTTTAAAAGTATTCTTAAAAACAAAAAAAATATGTAAACCCTCAATTAAACACAACAATGGAAATCCTGAAAATCAAAGGAAAAATTAACAAAAGTGAAAGAAAAAATAAAAAAGAAAAGTATTGAATTAACTAATAAAATTAGGAGCTAGAGTGTTTTTTAAAAAATAATAAAAATAGATAACCCATTATCTAAATTGATTTTTTTTAAATAAGAAAATCCTCCTAATGGTATCAAAAATAAAAAGGTGAATTCACAAAATAATAGAAAGTAAAAGAAATTATTAGGAACTATTTTGCTTATATCGTAATACAATTGGCAATCTAAATGAAATGGATGGATATTTACAAAAATATAAATTGCCCACATGAACACAATAGGAAATAAAATACTTAATAAGCTTCTCTTAGAAAAATATATTGAGAAAGCCATAAATGAATCCCCAAAGGGGGAGAAAGAAACCTGGAACTTTTCAAGTGAATTCTACCAAACTTTTAAAGAACAATTAATTCCAATGCTATTTAAACTTACTTGAAAAAAATAGGAAAATTATGTGCCCTACCAAATTCCTTCTATGGCACAAATATGTTTTTGATACATTGGGAGAATCAAAACAGTGAAAGAAAACTATAGACCAATATATCTAATAATTATTGATACAAAAATGTAAAGAAAATATTAGCAAGGATATTATAGCTACATATCACAATAATTATATAGTAAAACCACAATGAATTTATAATAGGAGTACAGAGTTAGTTCAGCATGAGGAAAATTATGAACAAAATTGACTATTAACAAAGATGATAAAAATTGCATGATTATATCAATCACTACAGAAAAAAAAACTTTACAATTGTAGTATTAATGTGATCGAAGATCTTCCCTACCCATTCAATAGGCCTCAGGTGGGACTAGGTGGGAAAGTTTGATTATATCTTTGTTTGTAAATAGGCCTAAAGCCCCTATTTACTTGGTGCTAAGCCTATGTGGGCCTGAAACCCTCAGGACCCTAAGGGGAGTTGCTAAGTCCAGAGCCAATGATATGTGCTCTGAATTCTAGTCAATCATGAATTCAGCCAATCAGAGACCTGAGTTCTAGCTGATGAGAGACCTGAGTTCTAGCCAATCAGATGCCAGCTAGGACTTTATAAAAGGAGAGCCCAGAATTGAAGAGGAACAGAATTGAAGAGGAGCAGAACTGAGAGCCGCAGGACTGAGAGGAAGACATTAAGGCAGCAGAGCTGCAGAAGAGAGTGTTGAAGTGGAGAGTTAGGATTTGTGAGTGATTGTTCACAGGAAGGCCCTAGGAGGGGAGAATATTACAGGATGACTTGGTTCCTTGCTGTAATACTGTGTTATAATTTCCTTGTCACTACATTGAGGTGGGCTTACTGGTTTTGGAATATAATTGCTATTATATCAAATTGGGAGTATTGGTTCTCAGATTTGATCCTCTGGAATCTAAATAAATGTTGTACTTCCTCTGCCTTCTACATAGAGAGTTTTTCATACTTTGTGATCCCAAACCATTCAGGCATGCTCATGGTCATCCTCAAGGTCAGGGACCTTGCCTTACATTAATTACTGTTACACACTAGAAAGCATAGGAATAAATGGATCTTTTCTTAAAATGACAAGTAGTGTTTATAGCCAAAGAGACAGCCATATCTATAATGCAAATAAGCTAGAGGCCTTTCTAGCAAGATCAGGGGGTAACAGAAGAATATCCATTATGACCATTACTCTTCAGTATAGTCCTAGAAATGCTAACTATAGCAATAAAACAAGAAAAATAAATTGAAAGGATAAGCATAGACAAATAGAAAACAAAAGTGTTACTTTTTCACATGATATAATGGTTTACCCAGAAAAGCCTAGAGAGTCAGCTTAAAAAAATAAAACTTATTAAAACAATTAAAAACTTCAGCAACATTACAGGATATAACTAATGTATATCATTAGTATTTCAATATATCATCAATAAAACCCAGCAGAGATAGAAAAAGAAATTCTATTTAAAATAAGCACATACAGTACAAAATATTTGGGAGTCTAAGATATGCACAGGAGCTATACTAAAATACACTTCATATGAATAAAAACATATCTAAATAGTAGGAGAATATTAATTGCTCATGTGTAGACTGAACCAAAGTAATAAAAATTACAATACAACTTAAGTTAATGTATTTATTCAGCTATCAAATAATTATGGAGCTAAAAAATAATAATAACAAAATTCAACTGGAGGAACAAAAGGTCAAATAATATCAAGTGAGTCAATAGGAAAAAAAAAGTGAAGAAAGAGGGCCTAGGAGTATTGGATATTAACCTATATCACAAAACCATAATCGTCAAAACAATTTGGCAATGGTTAAGAAATAGAGAGGTTAATGAGTGTAAGAAGTTAGGAACACAACATACAGAAGCAAACAAACACAGTAACCTCGAGTATAAAGAACCAAAGGATCTCAGCTACTGGGGCAAGAACTCAAACAAAACATTGTTGGAAAACTATAAATGCCATCAGGCTAAAACTGGTTATAGGCTAATATATACCAAGACAAGTTTCAAATGGGTACATGACTTAGACATAAAGGATGGCATCATAAACAAATTAAAAAAGTATTGGGGGGAGCCAAGATAAAGGAGAAAAGGTAGAGACTTTCCTGAATTTTCCCCCAAACCCTTCCAAATACCTTTAAGTAATGCCCCCCCAACAAATGCTGGGGCAGCAGAGCCCACTAAAGGATAGAATGAAATAATTTTCCAGCCCAAGATAATTTTAAAGGTCTCTAGGAAAGCTCTATTGCACTGGGGTGAGAGTGGAGTGCCGTCTAGCACAGGCCCTGCCTACCGGGCCCCAGAGGAGCATGCCTTGGAAGTGACTGAATCAGCAGTGACTGAGGCTACTTCTAGAGCTCTAAGCCCTCAGATGGTAAGGGGGTTGAACAACTGGTCAGAGGGAGATTATAGGGGCTTCTTTGCTGGCACTCAAGGCAAGATTCTGTTGCTTTATTCATACCCAGATATGGGTCGCAATGCTGGGTCTTTGGCCCATGGCAAGGAGCAGCACTAGCAAACCAAAGCTTGCAGGCCCATGGGAGCAGGCACCCTCTTCACAGTTCCAGGTCAAAAAAGAGTGTTTGTGATCACTCACAGACCAGAGCACAGGCCAGAAGATTAGTAAACATACTTCTCCTTAGATCATACCACCTTGGAAGAGTTAAAAACTTACAGGTCCCTAGAAGTGCTTCTGAAAACAGCTGCATAAAACCACTGAATCTTGTGACAGTGCACCCTCCAACCTGGAAGCAGAGCCCCACTTCAGCAAAAATCAAAAGTTAAGAAATAGGCTGGAAAAATTAGAAGCAACAGAAAAAATTCTGACTATAGAAAGTTACTATGGTGACAAGGAATCAAAACACACACTCAGAAGACAATAAAGTCAAAACTACTCATCCAAAACCTCCAAGAAAATATGAATTGGTCTCAGGTCATGGAAAATCTCAAAAAGGATCTTGAGGAGGAAGAGCCAAGATGGTGGAGTACAGGTGGACATTTGCCTGAGCTCTCCCCCAAACCCCTCCAAATACCTTTAAAAATGTCTCTAAACAAATTCTAGAGCAGCAGAACCCACAAAAAGACAGAGAGAAACAAATTTCCAGCCCAAGACAACTTGGAAGGTCAGCAGGAAAATTCTGTAGCACCAGAGTGAGAAAGTAGCACAGTCCAATGCAAGCTGTACCTGCATAACCTTGGCCCCAGCAAACTAGGAGCAGGCCTTGGGGGTGACTGAATTAGCAGTGGCAGCAGCAGCAGCAGTGGCTGCCATGATAGTTCTCAGCCCATAGATGTTAAGGGGGTCAAATAGGTGGTCAGAAAGAGATTCCTGGGGTCCTTTTGCTAGCTCTGAAGCAAGAGTCTGTTGCTTTGCCCATGCTCAGATCGAATTCCAGGGTGGCAGTCCCAGGGTGTGAGGAGCATTATCATAGCATAGCTTACAGCCACAGAAAGTAGGGGACCCTCCTCATAGTTCCAGGGTAGAAAAGAGTGCTTGTGATCTCTCACAGACCAGAGCGCAGGCCAGGAGAGCAGTAAACACCTCTCCTTAGATCATGCCACCTTGGAAGAACTGAAAACTTACAGGTCCTTAGAAGTATCTCTGAAAACAGCCATACAAACCCATGAAACTTGGGAAAGTGTGCCCTCCACCCTGGAAGTAGAGCCCTACTTTAACAACAGTTAAAAGTCAACGAATAAGCTGTGGAGATAAGTAAACAAGGAGAAAAAAAACTCTACGGAGAGTTACTATGGTGACAAAGAAGATCAAAACACCTACTCAGAAGAAAACAACAAAATCAAAGCTTCTACATCCAAAGCCTCTAAGTAAATATGAATTAGTCTCAGGCTATGGAAGAGATCAAAAAAGGTTTTGAAAATCAAGTTAGAGAGGTAGAGGAAAAATTGGGAAGAGAAATGAGAGTGATGCAAGTCATGAAAAATGAGCTAACAGCTAAGCTTGGTAAAAGAGACACAAAAAATACTGAAGAAAATAACACCTTAAAAAAGAGACTAGGCCAAATGGTAAAAGAACCAATGAATGGAAGAATGCCTTAAAAAGCAAATTGGTCAAATGGAAGAGGAGGTCCAAAAGCTCACTGAAGAAAATAATTCCTTAAAAATTGGAATGGAACAAATGGAAGCAAGTGACTTTATGAGAAATCAAGAAACAATAAACCAAAACCAAAGGAATGAAAAAAAAAATAAAAGACAATGTTAAATCTCTCATAAGAAAAAACTGACCTGGAAAATAGATCCATAGAGAGAATTTTAAAATTATTGGACTACTTGAAAGCCATGGTCAAAAAATGAGCCCAGACATCATCTTTCAAGAAACTGTCCTGATGTTTTAGATCCAGAAGTAAAATAGAAATGGAAAGAATCCATCCATCACCTCTGGAAAGAAATGTCAAAATTAAAACCACCAGGAATATTATAGCCAGATTCCAGGATTCCCATGTCAAGGAGAAAATATTGCAAGCAGTCCAAAAGAAACAATTCAAGTATCATGGAGCCACAGTCAGACTAACACAAGATTTAGCAGCCTCTACCTTAAAGGATCAGAGGGCTTGGAATATGATATTCTAGAGGGTAAAAGAGCTAGGATTACAACCAAAAAACACCTATGCAGCAAAACTGAATATAATCTTTCAGGGGAAAATGTGGATATTGAATGAGATGGAGGACTTTCAAGCATTCTTGATGAGAAAACCAGAGTTGAACAGAAAGTTTGATTTTCAAATACAAGACTGAAGAGAAACATAAAAATGTAAACAGGAAAGAGAAAACATAAGAGACTTAATAAGTTTTAACTGTTTATATTCTGACATGGGAAGATGATATTTGTAACTCATAAGACCTTTCTCAGTATTAAGGTAGTTAGAAGGAGCATACATAGAAGGCACAAGTGTGAGTTGAATATGAAGGGAAGATATATAAAAAAATAAAATTAAGGGGTGAGAAAGTAATGTACTGAGAGAAAGAGAAAAGGAAAGGTAGAATGGTGTAAATTATTTCACATAAGATAGGCAAGATAAAGCTTTTGCTGTGGAGAGGAAGAGGGGGGAGGTGAATGGGAGTGAGTGAACCTCAGAATTGCCTCAAAGAGGGAATGACATAGACACTCAATTGGGTACAGAAATCTATCTCACCCTACAGGAAAATAGGAGGGGCAGGGGACAAGAGAAAGGTGGGAGTGATAGGAGGGAAGGCAGATTGAGGGAGAGGAGTCACAAGCATAACACTTTTGAGGAGGGACACAGTGAAAGGAGAGAGAGAATAAAATAAATGGGGGTAGGGAATTGAATTACAGAACAGGATTACAGTTAGTAATGATAACTATAAAAAATTTTGAAGCAAGTTTCTGTGATAAAGGCTGCATTTCTTAAACATATAGAAAACTGAGTCAAATTTATAAAAATAAGAGCCATCCCCCAACTGATAAATGATCAAAAGATATGACCAGTTTTCAGATGAAATAATCAAAGCTATCTATAGCCATATAAAAAAGACTCTAACTCATTATTGATTGGAGAAATGCAAATTAAAGCAATACTGAGGTCCTACCTCATACCTATCAGATTGGCTAATAGGACAGAAAAGGTAAATGACAAATGTTGGAGGGAACATGGGAAAAATGAAACTTTAATGCACTGTTGGTATTGCGAATTGATTCAATCTTTCTGTAGAGCAATTTGAAACTATGTCCAAAAGGCTATAAAACCATGCATACCTTTTGACCTAGCAACACCACACTGGGTCTGTATCCCGAAAGAGATTTTTAAAAAATGAAAAGGAAAAGGGCCTATATGTACAAAAATGTGTATAGCAGCTCCTTTCTGGGAGTAAAGAATTAAAAGTTGAGGGGATGCCCATCAACTGGTAATGGCTGAACAAGTTGTGGTATGTGATTATGATGGAACACTATTGTACACTAAGATATGTAGAACAGGATGCTCTCAGAAAAACCTGGAAAGACTTGCATGAGCTGATGCAAAGTGGAATGAACTGTGTACAAAATAACAGGAATTTTATAAGATGCTCAGCCATGAATGACTTAGCTATTCTCAGCAATACAATGATCCAAGACAACTCTGAAGCACTTATGATGAAAAATGTTATCTGTTCCCAGAGAAAGAACTGTTGGTATCTCAATACAGAGTGAAGAATAGTTTTTTTTAATTCTTTATTTTTCTTGAGGTCTTTTTTTCTTGTCTATGTTTTCTTTCACAACATAACTATTATGGATATGTTTTGCATGACTACATATATTTAACCTATATGGGATTTCTTGCCTTCTCAATGGGAGGGAGGTGAGGAGCAAAGAAAGGAAAGACTTTGGAATTCAAAGTTTTAAAAACCAATGTTAAAATTGTTTTTACATGTAACAGGAGAAAAATAAAATACTAAATAAAAGTTTTAAAAAGGATTTTGAAAATCAAGGGAGGTAGAGGAAAAGTGGGAAGGGAAATGAGAGTGATGCAAGAAAATCATGAAAAAAAGAGTCAATACCTTGGTAAAGGAGGCACAGAGAAACACTGAGGAAAATAACAGCTTAAAAATAAACTAGGTCAAATGGTAAAAGATATACAAAAATCCAATGAGGAAAAGAACATGCTTGGAAGCAAAATTGGCCACATGGAAAAAGACATACAAAAGTTCACTGAAGAAAAGAACTTAAAAAGAATTGACCAAATGGAAAAGCTGGTACAAAAACCTACTGAAGAAAATAATTCCTTAAAAATTAGAATTGAGCAAGTGCAAGTTAATGACTTTATGAGACATCAAGAAGAAATAAAATAAAACCAAAAGAATGAAAAACTAGAAGACAATGTGAAATACCTCACAGGAAAAACAAAAGATCCAGGAGAGACAATTTTAAAATCATTGGACTACATGAAAAAGGAGCCTAGACATCATTTTTCAAGAAATTATCAGGGAGGAGCCAAGATGGCAGAGCAAAAGCAGGATTTGCTTGAGCTCTCCCCCAAATCCTTCCAAATACCTGTAAAAAATGACTCTAAACAAAATCTAGAACTACAGGACTCACCAAATGAGAGTGAAACAAGTCTCCAGCCCAAGTCAGCCTGGAAGGTGGAGGGGAAGGGAGCAGAGTGCAGCCCAGCATGGCCCATGCCAGCACAGATCAGGCTGGAACAGACTGACAGAGCAGTCCTCAGGGCACTGAATCACTGGCAGCTGTGGTGGTTTCCAGACTGCTAAACTCACAAACACCAAAGACATCATAAAAGGTCAGTGGGAAAACTCTGTCAGACCTGCTTGAGAGAAGATCATGGTCCAGCTCCAGCCCTGGCAGCTTTGGCAGCAGCAGCAGAAGCAGCAGCGGCCACAGCAATGGCTACTTCCAGAACTCCAGATGCACAGATGGTGGGGGGATCAAGTGGCTGATCAGAGCGGGAGTGCAGGGATCTCTTGTTTGTCCTCTTTGGATCTGGGTCACAGTCCTGGGTGGCAGTCCTGGGGTGAGGAAGAGCACCAGTGTGGCAGAACTTGTGGTGACTATGGAGAGGGAATCCTCCTCCCACTTCCAGGGCTAAGAATAGTGGTGGATGTCACTCATAGACCAGAACACAGGCCATGAAAGGAGTAAACACCTCTCCTACCACCTCATACCACCTCAGAAGAACTGAAAACTTACAGGTGCCTAGAAGTAGCTCTGAAAACAGCTGCGCAAAACCCCTGAAGCTTGGGACAGAGCATTCTCCACTCTAGAAGCAGAGTCAGACCTTGAGAAAGAGCTCAAAAGTCAAGCAATTGGCTGGCAAAATGAGGAGACAGCACCAAAAAAAACTCAGACTATAGAATCTTACTTTGGTGATAAAGAAGATCAAAACATACAACCAGAAGAAGACAATAAAGTCAAAGATCCTACATCAAAAGCCTCCAAGAAAAATATGAATTGGGGGGGCGGAGCCAGGATGGCAGCTGGAAAGCCAGGACTAGCATGAGCTCCCCGCCAAGTCCCTCCAAAAACCTATAAAAACGGCTCTGAACCAATTCTAGAACCCACAAAATAGCAGAGGGAAGCAGGGCCCCAGCCCAGGACAGCCTGGATGGTTGCTGGGTGAGGTCTGTTGTTCATGGAGCTGGGAGTTAAGCAGAGCCCAGCGTGGGCGGCACAGACCAACCAGACAAGGAACCGGACAGAGCGTGCTCTAGGGCCCTGAATCAGTGAGCTGTGGCAGTTACCAGACTTCTCAACCCACAAACACCAAAGACAACAGAGAAGGTTAGTGGGAAAAGCTGCTGGGGACAGAGTGAAAGAAGGAGTTCGCAGTTCAGCCACTGCTCCAGGGGCAGCAGAGGTGGGCCAGCTACAGAACTACAGCTGCAGTTGCTTCCGGCCCCAGGCCCACCTGGTGGGAGGAATTAAGTGGTGGATCAGAGCAAGAGTAAAGAGCCTGCTGAAGATTTAAGTCCAGTCCGGGTTGGGGTTCTTGGGGAAGGAGGAGTGCTGGTGTGGCAGAGCTGGCATATCCCCCCAAGCTTGGAACATAATACTCTTTACTCTACAAGCAGTCATACCCTGCTGAAAAACTCAAGGGTCAAGTAAGTTGGCTGGGAACATGGCCAGGCAGTGAAAACAACCCAGATTCAGGCTCAGACTTTGGAATCTTTCTTTGGTGACAAAGAAGACCAAAACATACAGCCAGAAGAAGTCAACAAAGTCAAAGAGCCTACAACAAAAGCCTCCAAAAAAAAACATGAACTGGTCTCAGGCCATGGAAGAGCTCGAAAAGGATTTGGAAAAGCAAGTTACAGAAGTAGAGGAAAAATTGGGAAGAGAAATGAGAAGGATGTGAGAAAACCATGAAAAACAAGTCAATGACCTGTTAAAGGAGACCCAAAAAAATACTGAAAAATACACTGAAGAAAACAACACCTTAAAAAATAGACTAACTCAAATGGCAAAAGAGCACCAAAAATCCAAATAGGAGAAGAATGCCTTGAAAGGCAGAATTACCCAAATGGAAAAGGAGGTCCAAAAGACCACTGAAGAAAATACTACCTTAAAAATTAGATTGGAGCAAGTGGAAGCTAGTGACTTGATGAGAAATCAAGATATTATAAAACAGAACCAAAGGAATGTAAAAATGGAAAACAATGTGAAATATCTCATTGGAAAAACCACTGACCTGGAAAATAGATCCAGGAGAGATAATTTAAAAATTATTGGACTACCTGAAAGCTATGATAAAAAAAAAGAGCCTAGATATCATCTTTCAAGAAATTATCAAGGAGAATTGCCCTGATATTCTAGAGCCAGAGGGTAAAATAGAGATTGAAAGAATCCACAGATCACCTCCTCAAATAGATCCCAAAAAGAAAACTCCTAGGAACATTGTTGCCAAATTCCAGAGCTCCCAGATCAAGGAGAAAATACTGCAAGCAGCCAGAAAGAAACAATTTAAGTATTGTGGAAACACAATCAGAATAATCTAAGATCTAGCAGCTTCTACATTAAGAGATTGAAGGGCTTGGAATACAATATTCTGGAGGTCAATGGAGCTAGGATTAAAACCTAGAATCACCTACCCAACAAAACTGAGTATCATGCTCCAAGGCAAAATATGGATTTTCAATAAAATAGAGGACTTTCAAGCTTTCTCAGTGAAAAGACCAGAGCTGATTAGAAAATTTGACTTTCAAACACAAGAATCAAGAGAAGCATGAAAAGGTAATCAAGAAAAAGAAATTGCAAGGGACTTACTAAAGTTGAACTGTTTTGTTTACATCCCTACATGGAAAGATGATGTGTATGATTCATGAGACCTCAGTATTAGGGTAGCTGAAGGGAATATGCATATATATATATATGTGTGTGTGTGTATATATATATACACACACACATATATATACACATGTATATGTTTATATATATATGTATGTGTGAGTATGTATGTATGTATATATGTATTGTGTGTGTGTATATATATATATACATATATATATATATATATATATATAGAGAGAGAGAGAGAGAGAGAGAGAGAGAGAGAGAGAGGGAGAGAGAGTGCACAGGGTGAGTTGAAGATGAAGGGAAGATATCTAAAAGAAATAAAATCAAATTAAGGGATGAGAGAGGAATATATTGACAGAGGGAGATAGGGAGAGATAGAATGGGGTAAATTATCTCACATAAAAGTGGCAAGAAAAAGCAGTTCTGTAGGAAGAGGAGAGAAGGCAGGTGAGGGGGAATGAATGAATTTTGCTCTCATCAGATTTGACCTGAGGAGGGAATACCATACATACTCAGTTGGGTATCTTACGCCACAGGAAATAAGGAGGAAGAAGATAAAAAATGGGGGATGATAGAAGGGAGGTCAGATGGGAGTGGAAGTAATCAAAAACAAACACTTTCAAAAAGGGACAGGGTCAAGGGAGAAAATTGGATAAAGGGGGATAGGTTAGGAAGGAGCAAAATATAGTCAGTCTTTCACAACATGAATGTTGTGGAAGGGTTATACATAATGATACGCATGTGGCCTATGTTGAATTGCTTGACTTCCTAGGGAGGCTGGGTGGGAAGGGAAGAGGGGAGAGAATTTGGAACTCAAAGTTTTAAAAACAGATGTTCAAAAAAAAAAAGTTTTTGCATGCAACTATAAAATAAGATACACAGGCAATGGGGTGTAGAAATTTATCTTGCCCTACAAGAAAGGAAGGGAAAAGGGGATGGGAGGGGAGTGGGGTGACAGAAGGGAGGGCTGACTGGGGAACAGGGCAACCAGAATATATTCCATCTTGGAGTGGGGAGGGAGGGTAGAAATGGGGAGAACATTTGTAATTCAAACTCTTGTGAAAATCAATGCTGAAAACTAAATATATTAAATAAAAAAAATTAAAAAAAGAAAAATATGAATTGGTCAAAGTCTATGGAAGAGAGCAAAAAGGATTTTGAAAATCAAGTAAGAGAAGTAGAGGAAAAATTGAGAAAAGAATTGAGAGTGATGCAAGAAAACCATGAAAAATGTGTCAACAGCTTGCTAAAGGAGACCCCAAAAATACTGAATTAAAATAACACCTTAAAAAAGAGACTATGCCAAATTGCAAAAGAAGTTCAAAAAGCCAGTGAGAAGAAGAATGCCTTAGGTCCACTGAAGAAAATCATTCCTCAAAAATTAGAATGGAGCAAATAGAAGCTAATGACTTTATGAGAAATCAGGAAATAATAATATAGAACCAAAAGAATGAAAAAATAGAACACAATGTGAAATTTCGCATTGGAAATCCAGGAAAGATAATTTTAAAATTATTGGACTACCTGAGAGCCATGATCAAAAAAGAGCCTAGATGTCATCTTTCAAGAAATTGTCAAGGAAAACTGCCCTGATATTCTAAAACCAGAGGGTAAGATACAAATTGAAGGAATCCACCAATCACCTCTTGAAAAAGAGCCCAAAAGAAAAACTCCTAAGCATACTGTAGCCAAATTCCAGAGTTCCCAGGTCAAGGAGAAAATATTACAAGCATCCAGAAAGAAACAAATTGAGTATTGTGGAAACATAATCAAGATAACACAGGATATAGCAGCTTCTACTCTAAGGGATCAAAGAGCTTGGACTATGATATTCAGGAGGTCAAAGCGACTAGGATTAAAACCAAGAATCACCTACCCAGCAAAACTGAGTATAATGCTTCAGGGGAAAAAATGCATATTCAATGAAATTGAAGACTTTCAAGCATTCTTGATGAAAAGACCAGAGCTGAATAGAAATTTTGAGTTTCAAATACAAGAATCAAGAGAAGCATGAAAAGATAAACAGGAAAGAGAAATAATAAGGGACTAACTAAAGTTGAAATGTTTACATTCCTACATGGAAAGATGGTATTTATAACTCATGAGACCTTTCTCAGTATTAGGGAGGTTGAAGGGAATATACATATATACATATATATATATATGTATATGTATATATGTATATGTATATGTATATACATATATATATATATAGACAGAGGGCACAGAGTGAGTTGAATATGAAGGGATGATATCTAAAAAAATAAAATTAAAGGGTGAGAGTGGAATATAGTAGGAAAAAGGGAAAGGGCCAGGTAAAATCAGATAAATTATCTCACATAAAAGAAGAAAGAAAAAGCTGTTATATTGGAAGGGAATAGGGAGGCAGTGAAAGGGAATGAGTGAACCTTACTCTCATCATATTTGCCTTAAGGAGGGAATAACATGCACATGCAGTTGGGGATCTTATCCTATCGGAAAACAGGGAGGAAAAAGACAAGAGGAGGAGATAATAGAAGGGAGGGCACATTGGGGGAGGGGTGGTCAGAAGCAATCACTTTTGTAAAGGGACAAAGGAGAAAATTGAATAAATGGGGCATGGGATAGGATGGAGGGAAATATAGTTAGTCTTTCACAACATGACTGTTACAGAAGTGTTTTGCATAATGACACATGTTTCTCATGAAGAACATAGCCTACAGGAGAAGAGGTGAGGTGGCAAAGAGAAGGATTGAAATCAGCAAAGAAAGGTAGGAAATCGTAATTCAGCAGAAGTAGAGGATTCCACTGAAGAACTTTCCTAAAGTGGAGATATCCTATTATGGGAAAATGGGACCTTACAACAGGGATAATTTGCAGTAATTTTGTGCTTAGAAATACCACTACTGTGAGAGAGTACTGTGACTCCTTGATGCCTCCTGCTCTGAGAGAAGAGGAATAAAAGCTTCTGATGACAACTGGCATTTGTAGCTTGGGAGCGCATTGATCTAGAGAGGAAATTTCATGGCAAATTGGAAGAGGAGAAGATCATTGGAGGACAGGTGGAAGTCATGATCTGTATAATTAAAGGCTCAAGAATATTTTTAACATGGACGAATATTTCTATCCTTTCTTTTGTATGAAGTGATGTTTCTTTTCCTTAAGGAGTACTTTGTAATTTGTTCTATCTAAATATTTTGTGTGTTCTGGTCTATTGATCCCCATGTATTTAATTAGTTTTGTAACTATTTTGAAAGGTATTTCAATTTCTCCTATTTTTGTTATATAGAAATGCTAGTGATTTTTCTGGATTTATTTGGTAGCTTGCAACTTTTATGAGGTTATCAATTGTCTCAAATCATATCTTTACTACTTCCCTTTGATTTTTTAAGTAAATAATGTCATGAGAAATTTGGGTTAGTGTTATCTCCTCTTTACCTATCTTTATATCTTTAATCTCTTTCTCTTTACTTATTATTATTTTTCTATTTTGGAGGGGGGAAGGCAAGGTAATTGGGGTTAAGTGACTTGCCCAAGGTCACACAGCTAGTAAGTGTGTTAAGTGTCTGAGGCCGGATTTGAACTCAGGTCCTCCTGACTCCAGGGCTGGTGCTCTATTCACTGTGCTTTACTTATTATTTCACTGGAATTTCTAGAACTATATAAAAATAATGATGAGTGAGGGTATTGCTATTTTACCCTTTCATTTATTGCATATGATGCTTGCTTTTGGTTTCAAATATGGACATTCAATGAGACCGAGGACTTTCAAGAATTATTGATGAAAAGACCAGAGTTTTGAGTAGCTAGAAGTAATATACATATAGACAGAGGGCACAGGTGTGAGTTGAATACAAAGGGATGATATCTAAAAAATAAAATTAAGAGTTTAAAGAAGAATTTACTAAGAAGAAGAGAAAGGGGAGGTAGAATGGAGTAAATTATCTCACATAAAAGTGGCAAGAAAGAGGTTTTTTTCAATGCAGGAGAAGAGGGGGGAGGTGAGAGAGAGTTAATGAATCTTACTCATCAGAATTGGCTCAAAGAGGCAATAACATATACACTCAAATGGGTATAGAATTCTATCTTACCCTATAGGAAAGTAGGAGGAGAAGGAGATAAGAGAAAGGGGGGTGATAAAAGGGAGGGTAGATTGGGCAAGGGGGTAGCCAGAAGCAAAACACTTTTGAGGAGGGACAGGGTGAAAGGAGAGAGAGAATAGAATAAATGAAGGGGACAGGATGGAAGGAAATATAGTTCCTGTGGTTTTTCCCTTTTTTATGACTCTTCCTTCACAACATGACTAATGTAGAAATATGTCTAATATGATTGTACTTGTACAGCCCATATCAGATTGCATACTGTCTTGGGGAGGGCGAGGGGAGAGGGAAAAATTTGGAACTCAAAATCTTATAAAAGTGAATGCTGAAAACTATCTTTACACATAATTGGAAAAAATAAAATACTATTGAGTGAGGAAAAAAGAAACAATGAATGTGATAAATATAGAGAATCATGAATTCACAGGATCTGATACAGAGTTAAGTAAGCAGAATCAAAAAGCAGTATTCACAATGATTATAAATAATGATGTAAGTAGAATCACAAAATAATTAAAACTGAATATTGAAAATACAAAGCAGTTGCATGCTTCCAGAAAAGAAATATATGATATCCCCATGCCACTATTCTGTAGAGATGGAAGGTCCATGAATATGGTACATTGCACATGTTTTGAGTTTTTTTGATATATTGATCAGTTTTCCTGAATTTTTTTCTTTAAAAAGATGATTTGTCATACGGAATGACTTTCTGACATCCTTAGAGGAGGGAAGATACTGGGAGATTTTCTGGAGTTATAAAAGTGCAAAATAACAATAACAGTTTATTTTTTTGAAAAATAATCAGGTTTATTATATCCTTGGTTTCCTCTTTCTCCATGCATTTGATGACATGTATATTATAAACTTCTGTTTCTTCCTCAATGCCTTGTACATTGCTGTATACATAGTAAATGCTTAATAACTATTTGCTCAATTAAATTAAATGTACTAGGCACGAGCTAGTTACCAAGTGCTGGAGATAAAAGGATGAATAAAGACATAAAAGGAAATTATAGCCTAATGTGCTCCCTATTTATGTGGCTTTCTCTTGAAAATGACCTGGCACTCCAGGCAGTCTTGCAAATCCTGAGCCAAGATCAAGGAATATCAGGAGTCACTTTGTTTTTCCTTCCCCAAAGGTCTCATTATATTGAGTCCCATCATTAAACTCCCTGTCAGTCATAGGGAAATCTATTCTTCTACAAATTACCTTAGGTGCTTGCGAATGAAGTATAAGGTTCTGGAGCCCTGAGAAGGCATATAATTAAAGGGTGGAATTCTTAGAGACATTCAGAGAAAATGCTTTTCTTTCAGGCTCCTTCACTTGCTTCATAATCAACTCAGTAGCTATTTTTTTCTAATTTGCCTCCAGACTAATTGCCATTACTCAGTCTTAATGGACCTAAGAACCATATTGAACAACCCAGAAATGGTTTTCTGGGTGACTCATGTGAGCTACTAGATATCAGATTTCTGCCTTTGTGTGCAAATGGCAAGGGGTCTCTCTGTTTCTCTCTTCTCAGTAGCTTACTGATCATGATACCCATCACCTCCCTCCATCTCTCTCCAGTCCCCTGGCATTCCGTCTGCTACTAATAAGCATTATTCTGTTCTGGCAAGATTTTTGTTCTGCCTTCATGGAAAGAGTCACTGCTGCCTCTGACTCTGGGTCTATATCAGTGATGTTATGTTTATGTTAATTTGTCACACCATAGTTATGCCATGGAACTATACATATTAATCTACAGCTCACCTGGCCACATGTCTACAGGCCTCGAAAAAGGTTTATGTTTTTACTACTCTTAGTCAATAGTGCAATTCTCTCTACTTTGCCTTTGTACCATCTGACTTAGCACCATCCAAGGCCACCCTTCCCCCTTTCTGGGGTGCATATGAGTACAAAGAAAAGGCAAAAGGCAGAGAGAGGAACATTAGGAAAAACTTGACCCAACGTCAGCAAAAGCAACAGCACAGTCTTGCAAAATGGGTTACCGACCACCCTAAAAGCATATTCTAACTCTAAGTACAATATACATTTATTAAATTCCTACAACTTGCTATGGGTTGGGGGAGGTTATAGGTTTAGATGGGCATGATTTTTGTCCTCAAGGATTTTATAGTATAGTATATGAATAAGTTTCCGGCAGAGTAATTATATACAGTATTAATAGATGCATCAAAGAAGTGCAAACAAGCTGTTGTTCATACTAATTTATGATGTATATATATATAAGTGTACTATGTTAGAGGACCTGCCAGTGATAATAACTATCTCTTCTCTCTTTTTTTCTGAGATAAATGAGCACTTTCATTTCTTTGCTTCACAAATAAACTGGCTTTAATAATTGTTTCCTGTGAATCAATCAAACAGACCAAATCACATATCTTCATCAGACTCCTCTGACTCTTCTTTGGCTTCCATCTTGTCTGGAAGCAGACACAGCAGCAACTAGAGTAGCCACTGCAGAGGCAGATACTGCAAATGTTGAAATATCAGCCTCAACCTTTTTAGAGGGTGGGAAAGTACCGTATTTCCCTTTTTCGAAAAATTTGGGGTCCTAAAACTGGGAGTGTCTTATACAGTGGTTGTAGATTTTTTTTCACTTGCATTTCCTGCTTTTTCGCACTTGTTGTCTTTGCCTTCATTGTTTCTCATTTGTTACCAGTATATTAGGTTATATTTTACCACGTTCTGTCCAGAAATGGCTCAGAAAAGATTTTCGTACAGTGCTGAATTCAAGTTAAAAGTGATCCAATTTGCAAAAGTGAATGGAAATCGTGCTGCTGAACGTAAGTTTGGTCCTTCTCCAACTGAGAAAACAATCCTAGACTGGTTACGAGAAGAAGAAACCCTACTGAAAATGCCACAGCAGAAGAAGGTCATGAGAGGCAAGAGTGAAGAGATCAACTATAGGAGAATCTTGTACATGGGTGAAAAGATCCTGGGATAATATCAAGATTGAGATCATTGTCAAGTCATTTAAGAAATGTGGCATTTCAAATGCCATAGATGGACGTGAGGACAAGGCAGTATATGCAAACAGTGATTTGTCATCAAACACAGATGAGGACAAGCTAATGGATGGGAGTTTTGACAGTGATGAGGAGCTGTATGAATTTTATGATGAATAAAACTTGAGTTCAATAACTTTATGTAGTACATTTTTTTTTCAAATTTCAGGCCCCAAAATTAAGGTGTGTCTTATACATGGGTAAATATGGTATATTCAGTCTTCACAGCTATAGTCAAGACCTGTTTGTACCCATTCATGCTAGAGTGGAGTACTGATGAAATAATTAGGTAACCAACCTGCAGACAGATGCTGGCAACATTGCAAAGACCCTCTAAGAATCAAAAGCGCAAAGTCTCCTCCATGATGTCCAGAACTTCAAGGTTGTAGATGCTACCATTGTCAAAGACCTGCAGAATAATCAGCCCAAAGGAGAATGGGGAGATGTTCAGCATGTTTAATAATATGGATTTACTGGTGCCCACTTTGTCTCCAGTGTTAATCAGTACACATCACTCAAGATTTTGATAGTGCCCCTGGAAATCTTGGTGGTGATACCGAGAGCCTGGGAGAAGAAAGTCTTCCTGGGACCCAGACCAGTGTTCTGGGCTGGTACAGTGACATCACAGGGAGTGATAGCACCAGAACAGGTGGCAGGTGGCACCTTATTGGCCAGTAGCATATCTCTAATCTCACTCAGGTCTTCCTTGGTGAACACAAAGCCCACATTCCCCCAGATATGAGACAGCAATTTCTCCAGAGCAGGGTTGTTCTCTAAATGCCCATGAATTGATTTGTGCATCATGGGTTTTTTTTTCCTCTATCAACACTGCAGCCTTCCCACAGGACATCTGGATCTGCTGCATCTGCTTGGAGCCCATGTTGCCTACCCTCACAACGAAGAACTTAGGATAATCATACAAAGGTTGGATGATCTTGAGGAAGTAATTTGATTTCCAGGTACCTCTGTCTTCCCTGGACATCTCAAACATGCTTCAGGGATTTTCACATGGGGTTTAAAGATGATGTCACTCACACAAGGCTTCCTGAAGGGAGCAAGTTCTGAATTCAGTGGGAAACAATCTCATAAAGTAGCTTTAATAGTGAGAACAAAATGCGGCTAAGAAACTTAATGAATTTAGGAAACAATGGTAGAATAACTTCTAGCCATTAAGAATGATGCATTGGGCAGCTAGGTGACACAGTGGCTAGAGTGTCAAACCTAGAGTCAAGAAAACCTGAGTTCAAATCTGATCTCATATATTTACTAGCTATGGGACCCTGGGCAACTCACTTAACTTCCATCTGCCTTGTTTCCTCATCTGCATGATGGGGATAATAAAAGCACCTCCCTCCTAGGGTTGTTGTTGTAAGGCTCAAAAGAGATAATAATTGTAAAGTGCTTAGCATAGTGCCTGGAACGTAGAATGCACTATATACATGTAAGCTATTATTATTATATCCAAGGAGGCTATGTGAGAGTGGAAATAGCCATGACTTAGGATTCAGAGGACATAGATTCAAACATTTCTCCAGATGCTCATTACCACTGTGATCCTGGACAAGTAACTCAACTTCTCCATTTCTTCATCTGTAAAATGAGTGGGTTAGATGAAATGGCCTCTGGTCCCTTCCCATTCTACATCTATAATCCTATGAACCAAAACCTAAGCTAATCTTAAAAGTCAATCAATAAAAAACAAAGGCACTTCAATGATACAAAACAGATTGACAGCAGATCCATCTGTGTCTTTGTCATATGTACATTATTCAACTGGGGGAGAGCAATTGAAGGACGCCATAGAATATTTTAATGCTGTTCTTTTATGAGTGCACCTATTTTTAATACCAGAAATTTCTGCATTCTGTGAAATATAGATAATATGTGTGTTTGTGCATACGTGTGCGTGTGTGTGTGTGTGTGTGCGTGTGTGTGTCTGTGCATGATGTTGTACCCAGTGTTAGATGAAGAAAGCTCAAAGTTTCCAAGTTTCCCTCAGTAATGTATGGGAAAAGCAAATTTCAGACACTGAGTGATTCACATATTCTTTCCACCAACCCTACTTCAAATTGCCTAAAGCACAGCATCTTACAAAACATAGGTATTCCTTAAGTATTTGTTGAAAGAGCAAAAGAATGAAGGAAATTCAGGAAAGCGCATAATTAAGAAGGGACAGCTAGGAGGTACAGTGGATAGAGGGCTAGGGCCTGGAGTTGGGAATGCCTGATATCAAATCTGGCCTCAGACACTGACTATTTGTATGACCCTGAGCAAGTCACTTAATACTGCTTGCCTCAATTTTTTTCATCTGTAAAATGATCTGGAGAAGGAAATGACAAATCACTCCAGTGTCTTTGCTAAGAAAATCCCAAATGGGTCACAAAGAATTGAATATTACTTAAATGACTGAACAACCTCAATAACAACATATAATTAAGAACACAGAGAACTATAAGGTCTTATCTAAAATAATTATGATGCATCTACCATTTCTAGCCTGGCATGTATTACAGGGATAAGTTGGTTATCCAAGTTTAAACCAGAATGGCTGCAAATAAAGGCTATCAAATGCAAACCCCTCATTTGCTTTAACTCAGCTGCTTCCATTTCCTTCTTATCTCAGCCTAAAAGAGTGTCACCCCTTTTCAAGGCTAATTATTCCACTTGTATCTTGTGCCAATCCCCTCCCACCTCCTCAGAGACCTTTCTCTTTCAATTATCCCCACTCTCAAATTCTTCAATCTATTCTTCTCTGCTGGATCATTTCCCTCTGTGTACAAATACGACAATGTTCCCTTTAAAAAAGACAAAAACAACCATAAATAATAACAACAACCCAAAATCCTTCCTGTGGCTTACTACCCCTGAAGTTTTTATCCTATCCCTCTGCTTTCCCTTAACTCTAAATACATTTGGGCAGCACTTTACAATTTACAAAGCCCTTTTTAATCATTCTGCTATGTAGATGGCTAAGGCTGCTTTGCATGGTGGATGGAGTGCTGGGCTCACAATCATAAACACCTAGATTCAAAGCCCAGCCCGTCTCTGACAACTGTGTGATGCTGGGCAAGGCACAATGCTTCAAGGTGCCTTTGCCAAATCAATTAAGCTCTGTGTGCTTGACACAACTGCCTAGGACAAATGGAGTTTCTACTAAGACAGACAGGATGTGGTCCAACTTGTCATCTCCCTGTTATTGAAGGGAATTTCCACACCTCCACACCAGATGTTTCAAACTCTAATGAGAGCAGTTTTTCTTGTATTAGATCATTTACTGGTGACTCCCCGACTTCACCCCAATCCCTGTCTATCCCAAGCTGCAGTTAAGTCCTTCCCAGTTGTCTTCAACTGAATGCCCTGCTTGAACTCAACCTCCACATGCCCAAACTTAAACCCATTAGCTTCACCAAAATCCTAATCCTTCTTTTGAATTCCTTAACAAAATAAACAAAAATACCAGCATACTTCCAGTTACAGAGACTCAGAGCCTGACTATTATGCTTGATTTCATTGTGTTCTCTACATCCTAATCCAGTCAATCACTAAAATCTGTTTATTGTTCTCTTTCCCAACATCTCTCCCATCCACCTTCTCTCTGTTCCTACCGCCACCATACTACTTCAAGTTCTCATCCTGCATTCGAGGCCATTGCCAGTTGTTCTGACCTATGTCCTGCCGCTGGACCTGCATGGCTCTAGGGGAGAGAGTGAAGCTGATGATTTTTGCACAGCTCTGCTCCACTTCAATTCAATTCACTTGTCAAGTCAAGATATCATCCTCCTAATGTAATTGGTCCTCTTTTAGAAGGAAAGATGAACAGCAACGATTGGGTTCTCATTACTTCTTGTCTACATTATTACAAGACGCTCATTACCAGTCCTCCCACCAGATTGATATTATTGATACACAGGTCTGATAAAGTTACACAAATCCAGCACAATCCAAAAGTTTCAATGGTTCGCCATTGCTTGATGAATAAAGTATAAATCCTTTCAGCTGGCAATAAGGACGTTCTAACATTTGACCACAACCTGCCTTTTCGGTCTTATTTCCCACTACCTCCCTTAATGCAATAGTCTCTGTTTGAACCAAAATGGACAATGCAGCCATTTTGAGCCTCAGCATCTCCCAGGTGACCTGGGCAGGAGAAAGTCTTCTCAGAAGGGTCATTTGTCCTGCCCCATTTCTTCTCCCTCTGTCCTAACACATTTTCTACGTTTAGATTTGAGAACACCAATCAAACCAATACCATTGCTACTGGAAAGGCTGAGATAATTAATGCATTGTCCTATGAATCCACTCACAATCTCTGTGACTCCCTAGACCAAAATTCCCTCTCCTGCTCACCATTCCCCTACATGTATTGTTTCTCCCTGTTAGAATGTAAGTTCTTTGTTGATAGCGATTGTCTCACTTTGTATTCCCTGTCTCTATTCTGAGCACCTGAAATCACAATTCCGGGCCCTCAGTAGGCACTAAATAAATGCCCCTTATTCATTTGAACTCTAAAATTCCTCTAACCACAATTTCCTCTCTTTCAATGTCTCCTTTCAATGTCTCTAATACCTCCTAAAACTATTCTTCATACTCATCAGGTCCACCCATCTCCCATCTTTCCGTTCTCTATCCTGTCCCAGGCTCATTTTCCATCCTCCATTCATGCTCTTGACTGTAAGCTTGACCAATTCAACTCTTAAGTATTGGCTAGCCTTAAATCACTTCCCTCCTTCTTCCATCATCATTATCACATTGCCACACTCTGACTCTAAGCTATCCCTTACTATCAGTTATTCTCTACCTCTACTGGAGTACTGCTGAGGGTTATTGATACAAAGTATGATATCTTATGGACTAGGTTCAATGCACATTCATGTTCTCTAATCCCAACTGGGCTCCCAGTGCTTCCTAGCAACACTTTTATTCTTCCTTGATTAAGTCTCTATCACACTCTTCACAGCAAGCCAGTCTCTCTTCTCAGAGCTCCTAGATAACCTCTTCCACCTCCCATCTCTTCCATAAAGGACCTCACTTTCTACTTTATTGTGAAAATAGAGGCCATGCATAAGTACATTCTTCTCTCTAATCCAAGCCTTCAAATCCCTATGTATAATTTCCCATTCTCGTCTCCTTTGATCTGGTTTCTGATTTGTTTGTTTTTAAATGTGGTCCTTCCTCTTGGCAAGGCCAACCTCAATGTAATCTTAAACTAATCCTCCCCCATCTCAAACAGTCAATCAACTGACATAAATTGAGTACAATTTAGCATCATGCCTGTGACACAGTTGGTGCTTAATAAGTGTTTATTAATTGATTGATTAATGTGCCAAGCACTATGGTAAACTCGGGATACATAAGTAAAAAATGGTCCCTGCATCAAGGAATTAATATTCTAATAGGAAAGGGAAAACATAAATAAGTATATACAAGATATATACAGAGTAGATAGAAGGTAATCTCAGAGAGGAAGGAACTAGTACCTGGGGGAGGATCAGGAAAGGTCTCCTACGGAAGGTAGGGTTTGAGTTGAGTTGAAGTAAGCCAGGAGGCAAAGCGAAGGAAGAACATTCCAGGAGATATTCAGTACAAAGGAAGAGGGACAAGAGATCAAGAGTTATGTGTGAGGAACAGGTCAGTATAGCCTACTCTTCCAAGAGTTTGTCCCTTCATTTATTCCTTTGTTTTAAAATCACCATTCTCTTCATATCCACCAGGTTTATTCCATAATATCCATAAACATACCCAAGTTTCTCTCAGCCTACAAAACAAAACAATTTGTTTTAAACCCCTTAACTTAACCCTGTCATTTCCTAAAGCTTTTTTCCTCGGGCACCTCTCCCTTTCACAGCCATACCCTTTGTCTTTTCTCTTTAGTGTTTTATTTTTTTCACCTTCTTCTCTTCTAAATCTTTTACAATCTGATTCCCAATTTCACAACTGGAATAAATTTCTCTCTCCAAGATTACAATGAATTTCTAACTGTAAAATCTAACAGATTTTTCTCAGTCTTTATTGAACTTAATCTCTTGGCAGATTTTGACACTATCAGCCAACCTCTCTTCCTATGTGCTCTGTTCTCCCTTCATGCCACTGTTCTCTACTGGTTCTCCTCCTATCTGACCATCAGTATCCTTTGCTGAGACATCATCTTTCTTACATCCATCAGGCCTACCTCAAGGCTCTGTCCTTCTCTTCTTCAATGATTACATCAATTCCCATAGGTTCATATCTCTGTGCAGAGAATTCCTAATTCTATATGTCTAGTTATCATCTCTCCCCGGAACTCATCCCACATTACTATTTTCCTACTAAGCATTTCCAACTGTCTGTTTCATAAGTAGGTATCTCAAAATCAACATGCCCAAAACATCATCTCCTCCACATCTTCCCACCAAAGACTCTCCTCTAAACTTCCCTGTTTCTGATGATTGCACCACCATGTTTCTAGTCATCTAAGGCCAAAACCCAAAAGTCTTCCTTGATTCCCCTCTCTCCCTCCACCTCAAGTCAATCTTCAATGAACAAGTTATTTAATTACTTTTTACTAATAAGTCATGCCAATTTTAACTCTATAACTTCTCTACTTCCATCTCTTTCCTTCTACTTGGATAGCCTCTCCCCTACCCAAGTCAGATACTCAATATTTTTTTCTTGGCCTATGTGAAAGATTTTTAATTAATCTCCCTGTTTCTTATTCTCTCTATTCAATTTATCCTCTACATAACTGCAAAACTGATTTTCCTAAAACACTCCTCTAACAATGTCATTTCCTTACCCATAAATGGTCAATGATTCCCTATTGCCTTTAAGATACTATGCAAAATCTTCAGTGTGGTACTTAAAACTTTGCATAATCTAACTTCTATCTATTCTTCCAGTCTTATTTTGCTTTTCTCCCTTTCATGGATTCTGTTTCCAGTTAAACTGCATTGGATCTGCTCTTCCCTGTTTTGTTTTTTGTTTTGTTTTGTTTTTGAAGGAGGAAGGCAGGGCAATTGGAGTTAAGTGACTTGCCCAAGGTCACACAGCTAGTAAGTGTGTCATCTGAGGTCACATTTGAACTCAGGTCCTCCTGACTCCAGGGCTGGTGCTCTACTCACTGCACCACCTAGCTGCCCTGCATCTGCTCTTCCCCATAGACAACATCCCATTTTTCTCTTCTGCCCTTTGTATAATCAGTTTCCCATGCATCTGCTCTTCCTCTCATCCTCATAGACACCATATCCCAAGTTAAGCTTAAAATGTTACTTCTAATACAAAGGAAATTGCAAAAAGTTGTTTAATATCGTGCTTGGAGGGTAGGAGTAAAACAGTTGTTTATTTTATGAAAAACACATAAGAAAATGCCCAAGGAAAATAAATAGAAAAAAAAATGCCTATAACTATGCATGGACATTGAAACTGCAGCATCATATAAATTGATTGGAGGCCTTAGGCCACAGAGAAGAGTGCATCCTGGCATCAGAAACGTCTGCGACAATCTGTGGTGACAATTAGAGGACAAGTTCTTTTTGACAATCAACCAGGAAGTGAACTCTATCCCTGAATGATTTGGGAAGATTTCACAATCCTCAATGTGATGAGCCTCCTCCCTTCTCATTTGTGTCACTTTGATATTAAGGGAATCATTTGATAACCCTTCCTATAAACGTCCTTTAAGAATGGTTTTTCTCTTGGTGAAAGTGAAATTGAAAACTCAGATCTCATTAGGAGCAGCTGCAACAGGAGTCTGTTAGCAAATATTTAACAACCAGTTCTCTGAAAAGGCAAGACACAGTTTAAAGTTTAATCTGAATTATTTACATTTTCTTCATCAGTTTCTTAAGTCTAGACAATCAATAAAACAATAAATCAAGCCCTGCTCTGTCGCATTTGCAGATTTCTGAGGAATAAATTCTCACACTGAAAATGAAACCATTGTCTTGAAGCCAACTACTGAGAAGTTGAAATTTCAGACTTTTGTAGGAGTGTCTAAGCCACCTGGAAGTTTTACCGTACCCTCTCTATTCAATTCAGTAAAAATACCCTAATCTATAATGGCAATATGCATACCTTCAGGGTCATTCTGGGAACAAAATTAGAGTGTTAATAGGAATGAAGTAGGATCCAAATTAGTTATGAGGAACCTCCTGGTTTACTTCATAGACTAAACAAGATAAGATAGAAGCTGGGTAAGCCAGGGAAATGCTGTGAGTCAAGGATCCCAGAAAAGTACACTTGCATGTGAGTAAAAAAGCTGAAGAAGTCCTCGATCCAGGTCCTTCAACTGTGGTCATGCCTGTGCAAGAGACTTTGGGCTAGCAGCATGGACTTGTAGCAACACCTAGTGGCTTACATGAGACTGCCCTGGGGAAGCACATGGGCAGTGCTTAATCACCCAGGTGTCTTTGAGGCTCTAGTGCTCATGCAAGGGAGATGCTCTTGTGGAGAGGCAAAAGCCATATTTACTGCAACTAAATCTATTTCCTCTACTTTCTATTGTTACTTCTAACCCGAATATTCAAGAATTTCTCAGAAAATAGAACAATTCTTTTTCTTTCAATTTATATACAATATCCAAAATTTATTTCTTGATATTTCCATTAAGAATCATAGAAACAATTTTGAAATGTCAGAGCTCTTCCTAACGTTAAGGAAGGAATAATTCACCAAAAGTGCTAAGACAGAGCTTGAAACAATGACTGGACATAAGCAAACTCTCTCTTAAAACTCTAAATCTCCAGATAACTTATTAGGATATCTCAGATTCTCTGGTAGGATTCTAAGGTTAGAATTGTCTACAGATTGGCTCTGTCATGGACTTTAAGTTTTAAGCCTCTTAGATCCCATTTGGTCATAAATAAGTTACAGTCTCAAATTCATCAAAGCACTCAAACCTTCAAATAGCTCCTGCTAGGTGAGTAAGCTAGGGAACAATTTATATCCTTTGTTCTCCAGAATAATAAAGTATCACACATAAAAATGAGTGTGTGTGCTAAGAATAAGTCAGAACAGGGCAGCTATTTTCATTGTACTCAGGGAATATAGTAAATGGGCCATTTTAAGTTCATCTATTATACATGGAATTTAAGCATATTTTTGTGTTTAAATTACAGTTTCTCTGGGCCTTAAAAAAAAACCACAACCAACAAAGGTAGCAAGATGATTGCTTCTCTATATAAACATGTATGTGTTATACATTATATATATATATATATATATATTTCACATGTATTATACACATATGTGTGTATGTGTATACATTCAGACATACACAGGCATACACAAAGATAGATACAAAGACAGATGCATTTAAAGATGTATAGTTAGATGAATGATACTTTAAAAAGAGGAAAAAAATTTGTGGTGAAAAAAAGTCAACTTTCAATTGTATTTCCTAATAGAAGTAGAAGCATGAACAAGCCAAAACTTATTACTCTATATTTGACTTCAGAGTGTGTTTTTGAACTCATGTTACAATGAAAATAAAATATTCTGGAACCTAAAACCTACTGCAACTATCCCCTTTCTTCCATCCTTCTTTTTTCCTTCCCCATTTTGGCTTTAAATTTTTCTGCAACACATCCTTCCCTTGGAACCAGGGAAATAATTAAACTTATTTCTAGACACACAAACTGTGTTGTGAATTTTGACCCAACCAGTCAAGTTTGATTGTTTTTATAACAAGAATGGGTGATGATGGCAGGACAGTTGGAATGCTGCTACACCGGTAACTTCAAACTAATAAAAGAACCAGGAAGAAGCCTTCACCTCCATAGGTGGTTCCTTTCTGGATGATTTATAGAAGAGCAAACATTAAGATCACACAGGATGGAAAGGTGTGGAAGGGTTGTAATCTGTACTGGTCAAGGGAGTACCCTCGACAGTGAGATTAAGTACTTGTTTGTATCTTATTTTACAAGTCCCATGCAGGCTTAACTTTAGTGTCCTGGTTGCAAAGACTGAGGTTGCAATTAGATTGATAAGAGACAAGCAGAGTGGGTGATGATGTTAATAAAAACTTAAGTGGTATTTACTTTCAACATATAATAGAGAAAATAGATCTTACAAGTGGAAGAGCTCCTAGTCCAGTTTTCTCGTC
Source organism: Trichosurus vulpecula (assembly GCF_011100635.1). Classification (NCBI taxonomy): domain Eukaryota; kingdom Metazoa; phylum Chordata; class Mammalia; order Diprotodontia; family Phalangeridae; genus Trichosurus; species Trichosurus vulpecula. Next base: position 348,956,026 of record NC_050573.1, read on the forward strand.
TTTAAATAAATGAGGCATTAGTATTTTTATCTGATAGATGAGAAAAATGTCTCAAGATCACACACGGCTAGTGAGTTATTGATAGGGACTGAATCCCAAATCTCCTAGCTAATAATAACATTACTCCTTCCTCTATGCTTTATTGTTAATAATTGATAACAACAATGGAGCCGCACAGCTTAATACTGGGTTGGCTTCAATGTCTAGAAGACCTGGATTCAAATTCCACATGTGTTATAATACACTGGTTGGATACTGCTGGGCTAGTTACTTGTTCTCTTAATGCCACTCTTATCCCATCTAGGGGTGAGATAACTTTTGAAAGACTATAAGTTGGAGAATATTTGCTGAATTGCATTGGTAAAGGGAGTTTCCAAACTGGGAAATTCCTTAAAAAAGTGAAATCACAATAATTTATTTTATGTAATAAAATATAGGGCTTTTGAGAATGTGTGTGTTGGCATAATCCTTTATATCCACTGTATACTCTCAGATATAGACACTCCCTCCAATGGTAGAGATCAAAACCCATTTCTTCTTTCTCCTGTGTGATTCTTGTCCAGATTCTCTTATAAATATTTCATAGTGGCTTTACTCGGTATTTCTGATGTCTTGCCCCTAGATCATTTAACATTCTAGAGGAAGAGTGAGGTATTCTAACTGTCAAGTCTACTCTCCCTTACTCTTGGTGATAACTAGCTCACCTTGTTTTCTGATCATATGCTTCTGGGGTGATATATGCTTAGAAGCATCATGGTGTTATGGATCAAACACTGATTTCAGAGTCAGAAAGAGCTAGCTTGAGGTCCTACTTCTGACAAATATTGCATGTTTAACAATGGGCCATACGATAACTAAATCAAGGCTCTCAGACAATTCTCTAATACTGTAAGTCAATAAATATGTATTAAACACCTGCTATGTGCAAAGCACTATGCCAGGGGTGGGGAATCTACAGCTTTGAGGCCACATGTGGCCCTCTAAATCCTTAAGTAGCCCTTTGACAGAATCCAAACTTCACTGAACAAGTCTCCTTAACAAAAGGATTTGTTTGGTAAAACTTATACTCAGTCAAAAGGCAAGGACCTAGAAGGCTATGTGTGACCTGGAGGCCACAGGTTCTCCAGAGCTGCATTATGCTAAGTGCTAGGAGCACAAAGAAAGGCAAAAGACAGTCCATACTCTCAAGAATCTCGCTGTCTAATGGGGAAGTCAATTTGAAAACAACTATGCAGAAACAAGTTATATGCAGGATAAATTGGAGATACTCAATAGAGGGAAGGCATTAAAATTAAGAGGGATAGAGATAGACCTTCATGTAGAAGGTGGGATTTTAGCTGGGATTTAATGGAAGCCTGGGAAGTGAGGAGGCAGAGAAGAGGAAGGAGCATCTTCTAAGTATGGGGGATTGTAAAGGCAATCAGTGCATAGAAAGATCTTCCCCACCCATTTGAGTGGGCTTCAGGGGTGGGGCTTTCAGGGTCCTGGGGGGAGTGGCTAGGACTGGAGCCAATGGAAGCCTGTGGTGGCAGGAGCTTGCAGGGCCAGGAGTTGGGAAGATTCATTTTCTTGATTTCAAATCTGGCCTTAGATACTTACTAGCAGTCTGACTTAACCCTGTTTGCCTCAGTTTCATCATCTGTAAAATGAAATATCTCATTTGAAAAACAACTGACTTGGAAAATAAAACAAGAAGAGATCATTTAAAAATTATTGGACTACCTGAATGCCATGATCAAATGGGGGGGCAGGGAGGGGGCCTAGACATCATCTTTCAAGAAATTATCAAGGAAAACTGCCCTGATATTCTAGAATTAGAGGGTAAAATATAAATTGAAAGAAACTACTGATCACCTCCTGAAAGATGTCTCAAATTGAAAACTCCCAATATTATAGCCAAATTCCAGAGCTCCCAGAGAAAATATTGCAAGGAGCCAGAAATATCATGGAACCACAGTCAGAATAACACAAAATTTAGCAGCTTCTATATTAAGGGATCAGAGGGCTTGGGATGTGATATTCTGGAGGTCAAAGGAGCTAGGATTACAACCAAGAATCACTTACTCAGCAAAACTGAGCATTATCTCTCAGGAGGAAAAAATGGGCATTCAATAAAACAGAAGAATTTCAAGCATTCTTGATGAAAAGACCAGAGCTGAATAGAAAATTTTATTTTCAAATACAAGACTCAAGAGAAGCAAAAACAAAAAAGTAAAGAGAAAAAAGAAATCATAAAGAATTCAATAAGGTTAAACTGTTTACATTCCTCAGTTGGGTATAGAAATCAATCTTACCCTGTAGGAAATAGTAAGGGAAAGGGATAAGAGAAGGTGGGATTAATAGAAAGGGGGCAGATTAAGTGAGGCAGTAGTCAGAAACAAAACACTTTTGAGCATGGCCAGGATAAAAGGGAGAGAACAGAATAAATGGGGGGGGGGGGGAGTGAATAGAATGAAAGGAAATATAGTTCATAATTACAACAGTGAAAGAAAATTTACAGCAAATATTTCTGATAAAGGCCTCATTTCTCAAATATATTGAGAACTGAGTCAAATTTATAAAAATAAGAGCCATTTCCTAATTAATAAATGGTTAAAGGATATAAACAGGTAGTTTTCAGACAAAATAATCAATAATCCAAGTAATAATCTATAATCATATGGAAAAAACTATAGTCATATGAAAAAATGAAAAAAATGCTCTAAATCACTATTGATACAAATATAAATCAAAACTCTAACTGCCTATCGGACATCTCAATTTAGTTGTCCTGTGATCTTAAACTCAGCACATCCAAAATTGGATTCATTATCTTACACACACACACACACACACACACACACACACACATGTTAAATACTCACTACTTCTGAACTTCCCTATTAAATATTGAAGGCACTGCCATCCTCCCAATAACCCTCATTCCCAGCCTAGGTGTCATCTTCAACTCCTCACTCTCCCTCTCTCTCAGCCCCCAAATCTAATTTGCCAAGTCCTAAAGGTTTTACCTTCATAACGTCTCTTGCATATGCCCCCTTCTTGGCTCTCACACAGCCACCACCCTGATGGAGGCTCTCTTCACCTCATACCTGTACTTTTGCAATATCCCTCTAATTGGTTTCCCTGCCTCTAGTCTCTCCCTACTCCAGTTCATCTTCCATTCCATTGTCAAAGTGACCTTCCTAAAGTACATATCTAACCATGTCACACACACCTACAATAAATTCCAGTGGCTCCCAATTACCTTCAGGATCAAATATAAAATCTCCTTTTATGTATTCAAAGCCCTTACTAAACAGATACCCTCTTACTTTTCTAATCTTCTTGCATCTTTTTCCTGCAATCCAGTGACACTGACTCCTTGCTGTTCCTGGCACAAGATACTTCGTCTCCAGACTCTAGGCACTGTCACTGGCTGTCCCCCATTCTAGAATTCTCTCCCTCTATATCTCTGCCTCCTGCTTTCCTTCATATCCCAACTAAAACCTCATTTTCTGCAGGAAGCCTTTCCCAATTACCTTCTATACATCTTGTTATTCGCATATTGCCTTTCCCATTAGACTGTGATCCCCTTGGGAAAGAAGTAGTCTTTTTTCCTTTCTTTGTATCCTCTGCCCTTATCTTAGTGCCTAGTAAATAGCAGACAATTAATGAATAATTGTTGACTTGAAATGACTTGTCCTCTGATAACAGAGTCTATCCCTAGGGCCCATCCTGTTGCCTTTTCTGTTGTATAGGGTTTGTCAGAACTTGAGATCCACTGACTTTGAGATCCCAAAGTCAATCTCATTCCACAACGAGGACTCACAAGAGAGCTTTAGTAAAGAACTTTTACTGGTAGGAAATTCTTCATGCCTTCCATCTCTCCTCAGGGTATAGCATAAGCAGTTGTTGTCCTGTCCATGAAAATGTTTCATATATTTGAATGTGTCCCCTGTCTCTTTTATATCTCTTCTTCACAAGTAAAAATCGTAGTTTCTTCGATTATTCTTACTAAGCCCCTTTTTCCAACCCTTCTGTCAACATGGCATTCTCCTTAGAACAATCTCCATATTGTTATCATCCGGTTGTAACGTACTAAAATCTAGACCTGTCTCTAGTTCTCGGCAGTGCTGGCAGGTCTAGGTGGAGACTTCGTCAAAGTAGCTGAGTGGCAGTGTCTAAGCCCATTTAACCTTGATCACCACAAAAGGGTGTGTGTGGGGGGGGAGAGTCAAGGAGAAAAGGAGGGGGGGATGGCCCTTGGAAAACTTTGCTTTAAAAAAAAAAGAGTATAGACCACATACATGAGAAAAACAAAAAGGGAAATGTGTAAATATTATGGGATTTTTAAAAAACCAGATCTCCCAGAAGAAAAAGAAAATACTACCAAAACAATAGTGAAGCCACTAGAAGGAAAAAAAAAACATAATCACCATAAGAATAATAAAACAAGAAAAAATGAAGGGAATTGGCATCAGAAAAAAAGGAGGCAAAACTATTCACTTGCTGAAATGTTGGATCACTTAGAAAACCCTAGAAAATCAATCAGTAAACTAATCAAGACAATAGCATCAGCAAAGTGGCAAAATAAAAAAATACTTCCACATAATTAGCATTTCTATTTATCTAACAAAAACCAAGAGGAAAAGTTTATTTTTTAATTCTACTTAAAATTGCACAAAAGTTTTGAGTGTCAGTTAACTTGAAAGTGAACTTAGAAATCTGTAAGTAGATATATAGTATAAGGAAAATATAATAAGTGTGTATAGATATAGATATATATGTGAACAAGGGATATACATATAGATGTATACATACATCTATATATATATGTGAATAAGGGAATAATACTGGGAAAATCTAGGGAAAAAATACTGAGACAGATATTTAGTTGTATCAGTATCATAAAAAATGATAAGATTGCCCAAATTAAACTATAGACTTGGTGCTATGTCAGTCAAATCACCAATAACATACTTGATAGAATTAGACAAAATCATGGTAAAATTCTTAGGAACACAACTCTATCCTGATCAGACCATGGTTAGAGTAGGATATCAGGTTCTAGGCGCCACGTTTTAGGAAAGATAATGAAAAGTTTGAGAGGATCTAGGGAAGATTAACCAGGATGAGTATTACTTGAAAGAACTGAGATATGTTAACCTGAATTATAAAAGACTTAGGGAAAGTAATATTTAGAATTATCAAAAAGAAGACAAATTCCATTTCCTATGTTTTTTCAATCCAATGTAATTTCAAAATCCCTTGAAACTATGTTTTGATGACAAATTCTAAAATATTTTCCATGCATATCAGCTGAGAGAAGTAAACATCATCATTTTCATCTTTTGGCAAAATCAATTATCTCTTAACTTGATTAACAACAGATTCACATAAGTGAAGTACTCAGATAAATGTGTGTGTGTGTGTGTGTGTGTGTATTCACTAAAAATTCTCCTCTGATACCTCATTGTAGTCTTGAGATGACACTGACTCTTCAAAGGCTAGTCCAGCCAAGAACAAGCTGTGGAACATTCTACCAAACTAAAAATCTTAGGGTACAGACCCTAAGAAGGACTATGCCATCATGTGGGACTAGCACTGACTGCCATAATGTGATCAAAACTGCATGACATAACTGTTATACAGAAGAGAACATTTAGAACAACTCATTTAAACCAAAAAAAAAAAATTCAACACAAATTGGTTTCATTATACATGATCCTCAAACTGGCTTCAATTTTCCAGTGAAGATGAAATGATGCATTACTTTTAGATACAAAAATGGAAATATGCACATTTGCAAACAGGCCTTATGGCTCTTAACTACATGCCAAGAACCATTTAGAATCACTCAAAAACAACTGGAACATCAATACAATTTGAAAGAGGGCCATTAGCCATGCAAATGTCAAGTTATCTCACACTTATCAAGAGCAGAATAAACAAAACAATGAACTCTTTGGATAGTACTTATGAGCTATTCAGTCTCTGGTGACTTTGAATGGCAGTAAAACTATTTCCAGATGGGGTTCAATTAGAGCTAAGGATAGCAGGACTATTTATAATCTTTCTCATTCTGGACAAGATAGAGAGTTATTAAATTAGTCTTCTTACTTGATTCATCACAATCTTGTCCCACATTGAACTCAAAGTCCACTAAAACTCTTGGGTCCTTTTAAGATCAACTTTTGTTTTTCTACACCTCTTCTTTCCTAGATCTGTTTTGTTTGTTTGCTTTTAACCAAATTTTGGGTCTTCATTATTCTCCAATAAATTTCATCTTATTTGCCTATTATTATCACGTTGAAAACTTTTAAAAACTCATTTCTAATTATCCCTTTTACCTTTATAGCAATATGACTTTTTTTTAGCATGTTATCTACCTTCATCTTAGTCACCATTAAAAAATTGCTAAAGAGAACAGGACAAAACAGAGCTCTGGTGTCCTCTCTTGGAGATTTTATTCCAGATTAATGCATAATTTACTACTAATTCCATAATGGCTCTGGTATGTCAACTCAAGAACCTGCTATACAGAGATCAATTAAAAGAACTGGAGAGTTTTGAAGAAAGAAGAGATATGATAGCATTCTTTGAGTATTTGAAAGACTGTCAAACGGAAATGAATTTTTTTTTCTAGATAAAAGAGAAAGAAATAGTAACAGAAAGGCATTTTAAAGTTTATTGTAAGAAAATACTTCCTGATAGAAAGAGTTATCTAAAATTGAAATGGGCTATGTCAGAAGATAATATGTTTTCCCTCCTTATAGGCAGGCCTTCACACAAATGTAGGATCACCACTTACCAGGGATGTTGCAAGTTGGCCATTTTTTTTTAAAGTATGTGTTGGATTGGCTGGCTTCTGATGTCCCTTACAGCTTTGATATTTTATAATTATATTCTATAACTCTATGAATTAGTTCCTAATTTTATCTAATTATACTATCAAATTTTAATTAGACTAGGACAGTGTCATATCTATCCTCCTGTGCTCCAGGTTCTAATTCCAAAGCATTACTCTTAGTCCTGCCCTAGGATCATGGATTTCTGCTTGGTAAGCAATATCAGGACCTAGTCTAGTCCCACACCCAATGGTCTACTTTTTTGCCCTGCTTCTTTTCTCCAACTTTCATTTGCAAAACAGCACTACAATTCCCTATCCTTGGATACTGACTAATTGATGTGCATTCTAACCCAGCCCAAAATACTCCCTACAGTATATTCTCTATTTTCATGCTATGCCACCCCTTCATAAGTCTAACTCTGAAAACAGTCATCAAATCAGTGCTACCTAGGAAAAAAACCCTCCCTGGCTACCACTCCAAAAATTCAGCTTGGTAGTGGAAGAACTAGTTCTAGAACCCAGGTATCTAGTTTCCTCTCCTACAATTAAAAACAAATTGTAGCTAAACAAATTGTGGTAATGGAATACTATTGTGCTATAAGAAATGAGGAGCAGACAGACTTCATTATAACCTGGAAAAAGTTATATGAGCTGATGCTAAGTGAGGGTAGCAGAACCAGGAGATCATGATACATGATTAAAAACACGCAGTATCTGTAAGGCCTAACTTTGATAGACTTTGCTCTTCTCACCAATGCAAGGTTCAAAGACAGCTCCAAAAGACTCATGATGGAAAAAAGCTATGCACATCCAAAGCAAGAATTACAGAGTTTGAATGCAGATTGAGGTAAACTATTTACTCTCCTTTTTTTTCCTTCTTTTTGGTTTCATTTCTTCTTTCTTATGATTCATTCCATTGGTTATAGTTATTCTTTACAACTTGACTACTACGTAAATAAGTTTAATGTGAAGGTATATGTAGGACCTATATTGGATTACATGCTGTCTTGGGGGGGAAGGAGGGAGAAGGAGTGAGAGAAAATTTGGAACCCCCAAAATTGTGGAACTGAGTGTTGTAAACTAAAAATAAATTTATAATTTAAAAAATTTAAAACTTCAAAAAACATTTCACAGTGACTCTATTTCTTTAGCTGTGTCCTAGCAAGAATGCTCTTCTCTGGTTGCAGTACTGCAGCTACTTTTCCCTTGTCAACAAAGAGACCTAACAAATCTAATAGTCCATATGGTGAAAAGGAAAGGAGTGGATACTAAAAATACTATTGGTCCACGTATATAAATTATCTTATCTGTAAACTGACCCCACCCAGGTATCAATAACACCTTGTTTGGGAGCTCTAAAAAACAGGGCAATTGTTTACCAAAAAAAATATTTCAAAAAGAAATATCAATAAAAGATCTTATTAAAATATTTTAAAAGATCTTATTAAAATGTTTTAAAAGATCTGACTACTTTTGAACTAAAAATGGGATTCAAAATTAACTGTAGCATTTTTAAGTGCTGAATCAAGTTGTTCTTTACAAATGACTAGGTCTCACATATTAATCTGCGTATTTATTTCTTTTCTAGATTTCTTAGTTACACCTTCAGTTCATTAATCTGTTCTTTCTATCTTTTTGGTGTAAATATTTGGAGATACAAAATATCACTTAAAGACTGTTTTGCTTGCATCCCAAAAGTTAATTTTATTTGATTTAATTATCAATTGGTTCTATGATTTGTTTTTTGATCCACTGATTTTTTAAGATTATTTCCTCTCTATATAAATTTGAATCTTTTATTCACTAGCCTTTTATGAGTATATGTTCATTGAGTTATCAATAAAGAATGTCTTTGACATTTCTGCTTTTCTGTATTTTACTTAATTGTTCTGCCCTGGTGTATGACAGAATTTTGTAAAAGTATTACAGGCAGCTGAGAAAGGTAGATACTCCTTTAGGTACTGAAAAATTGCCAGAGAGCTACCATCTCTAACTTTTCTAAAATTCTTTTCACAGTCTTAATTTTTTTCATAATAATAATTTTTATTAGGTTTGCCTAGGTCTTAAAGAGTCATATTGAGGTGTCTGACTATATTTTGCTTTCTACTTCTATCTTTAATATATTTACCTTATTCTTTAAGTGCTTAGATGATATGTCGTAGAATAGATATCTTAAGTACTGATATTATTTCACTAACTATGGTTCCTTTAAGCACAATGTAGTTTCCCTGTTTATCTTTATTTTTAAAATGTCTTTTTTTTACTATTGCCTTGTTTGAGATCATAAATTGTTACTCCCTGCTGTTCTAAGTTTATTGAGGCATAATAAATTCTGTGGTAGTTCAGCTACTCATTTTTGCTCTGAAAATTTGAAGTATATTTCTTTTAAGTAACATATTGTATTGTTGGAGTCTGCTTTTTATTTGTCTGTTATCATCTTCTATTTTATGGGTCAGTTCATCCCATTCGTATACATGGCTATGATCATTAAGTGCAAATTTCCCTCCATGATATATTCTTATACTTTTTTCCCCTCTTTTCCTCCTACTCCCCATTTACAAAGAAAAAAAGTGAATACAGAGAAGGAATATGATCAGCACTAGTGATTTATAATTGAAGTAATCAGCTTCCATTCTGTTGTCCTTCCTATATTCCCCTATAGTTAATTCTTACCTTTTCTTTCTTTTTAATCCCCCATTTTACAACCCACTTTCCAAAGAAAAGCTTATTTTTCTTATAACCATTCTCAACTCTACCTTCTCTCTTAAAGTTCCTCCTCCTTCTTTTTATCCTTTTTTGAGTTTAACATATTTCTCTGCCATACTCTTTGCGTGTATATGTGTGTGTCCAACCTTCTTTTGTCCATTCCAGCTTCTTCCATCCCTTCTTTCACGTTTATATACTCTTTGGGGGCGGGGGGGCAATCCAATTAAGAGAAATAGTATATTCCCCTTTCTTCATGATCATTTACTTCTTAATGTATTCTATTTCCCCATCATTTTTTTTTCTTTTTAAAGACCTTTCAAATCCTCTCTCTTACTTAGCTCTCACTTTGACCCTTGAAGAAATTATAGTTCTAAAGGGACACTTATTTCTGCTCCTTCTATTAGAATGTAAGTACTTTATCATTATTTATCCCCCTTCTAAATGTTCAAATGTATTTAAATATCCAGTTTTTTCTTGACATATTTGTGCTTATCGATCAGTCAGTAAATAGCATTTATTAATTGCTCAATATATTCCAGGCAGTTTATTCAAACCAAGATGGAAATAAAATAGTCCTTGACCTCAGTAAGTCCAGATTCTAATGGGGGCAGTAACATGTAATAACTAGTTACATACAGCTGTGTTTATGCTTCAAAGTTTCTACTTAGCTCTGGTCTTTCTACCAGAAATGTTTGATGTTCCTTTTTTCCATTAAAGGTCCACTTTCTTCTACAGGATTATACTTGGTTTGGGACAGTAAATTACTCTTCATTATAAGCCTTTATGTTTCACCTTTTGGAATATCAAATTCCAAGATTTTCTTTCCCTGATATGCTTACTTCCAAGTCTTGTATGATCCTGACTGTGGCTACTTTGCATTGAACTCACTTTCTACCTGCTTTCAACATTTTTTTCTTTGCTCTGGAAGTTCTAGATTTTGACTATGATATTCCTGAAAATTTTTATTTTGCATTTTCATTTAGGTAGTGAGTGAAGGAGAATATTTCTTTTTACTTTTCTCTCTGACTCTAATATATCCAGACAGAAATATATGATTTCTTGAAATCACACAGAAAACTCCTATACAAATTTTTGTTTGTTTGGTCATAGTTTTCATGGAATCCAAAGATTCTTAAATTTTCTCATCTTGTCCTGTTTTCCAGGTGAGTTGGTTTTGATAATAGATATCTAATATTTTTGTATAATTTTTCAATTATTGTTCTAATGTTTCTTTTTTGCCTTATTTTACTGAGTCTTATTTGCTCCATTAATTTCCAGGAAGTCTTTTACTTGCATGATAATTTTTTTTTTACCTTTCTATCCTAAGATATTTATTATCCTTCTAATTCTTTTCATCAGAGCTCTTATTTTACTTAGAATCTTATTTTTTAACCTCTTGCTTCTTTTCTTCTGTGCATTCTTGTCCTCGTGACTAAGCCATTTTTTTCACTTAAGGATCTGCTTCTAGTTATTATTGAGTCACCCTTTTCTCACTAATTGAGCATCTCTTGATTCATAATAATTCTCTATGGTGTTTAGTATTTTTTGTTCACTGATGTCTCCATCCTTAGTTCCTAGTTTCAGAACTTGTACCAAAGGCAAGCTCTACACACACACACACACACACACACACACACACACACACACACACACACACCACATTCTTGGATGGAGTAGTAATGCCTTAATTGATTCTTACATCGATTTCCTGATCTCCTTCCATTGGCTTCCAACCTTCCCTTTTGTTTCCTGGGCAAATTTCAAGGCTCTTTGTATCATCCAGGTTTATAGTCCTGTGGTCTTCAGAGCCTTCTAGAATATCTCAATTCATAGAGCTGTAGACTTCCAAAATCCATGAGACCTCTCAGTAAGCATCCATTTCTGCCCCCCTAACCCTGCATCTGCAATGAGAGCACTGTAGGTTTCCAGCCCCTCCAGTAGCTTTCCAATCTGAGGATCCTGGGCTCCATGCCCCCAAGGAACAGAGCAGGAAAATTTAAGTTACCCTCTGGAGAATCTTTGATCAGAGGACTGGCAGGCTTTCTGATTTTGTTGTGCCCATGAGAAGGAATTCCATAGGCTTCTGATTTTCTTTTTTGTGTGTAGTCCTGGGCTCCTGTACAACCTCTTTTTACTACCATCTTAATCAGAAACCTTCTTCTATTTATCTGCAGATAGATAAGCTTATTTGTAAGTGGATCTGTTTCTGCATATGGACTCATTTCATTCCTATGCACAAAAACTTCCACAAGCTTTCTGTAGAAAGCTTTCAACTGGTAATCATTTAAGTTTATGCACATTCCATCTAGCACATGAAATTCATTCCCTGATGCCCATATGTACACATCAACTTTATGCATATGGGCTTCTATTAGACAATTACAATATCATCCGGTGTATTATGTCACTCCACTTTGAATCTACTGTTTTACCTCATTTCAACTTCAGGGAACAAGATGCCCCTCTGGAGACAATTTCATTGCTCCTAATCTTATCAGTATGCTGTCAGCTAAGCCTTGATTGCCACCACCCTCCTTACCTCCTCTCCCCTCGGATTAGAAGACTGGAATGTGGAATGCCAAATTCCTCCCAATACCTTTCTTTGTAGAGGGCAGAAATTGGACTCTCTGTTCCTTCTACTTTGCATCTGCTGCTCTGCCTGGTTTCAATTCCATGAAATAAGATGTAACAGGTACCCCTGGTATGTCACCCCAACACTTTTCTGCCTCCTTTTGTGTGCTGTCTCCCCACTACCATTAGACTATGACCTCTTTGAGGGCAGGGACTGTCTTTATATTTCTTAATTGTATCCCCAGTGCTTACTATAATGCCTGGCACATAGTAGGCACTTAACAAATATTTATTGACTTGTATTTGACTGCACTGGATTGTTGAGAGGAACAAGAGCTGGGAACAGGTATTTCAAAAAGCAAGATCATTTAACTGCTATACAAATTTTTTCAGTTAAATGCTGAGGAATTGTAATTAAAAGTAGTTCCTTCCAGTAGCCTAAGGCAGAGAACCAGAAGAGAAACTTAAAGAGAAAAGTGATCCCCAAAAGTGTTTTTAAAAATCTTAATGGATGGTATAGCTTTATACTGCCAAATATAAAAAAAAGAGGCCCAAAATCATCAACTACTTCAGCTGTTCTGCATTAAAATGCATGTTTTTAAAACCACAAAAAGGAAAGAGCTTAGTCTAACACTCTCCTATTCAAGTCTCTCAAATAGTCTATCTTTGCATTGTCTAATTAAGAATTAGACAAACAGTTAAGTTGGCTGGATCTCTCATTGTCCTAATGGAGTCCCAATGATGCCCTAGAAGCACATCCATCACGTTCTAAAATGTTAAAGCAAGTACATAGAGGAGTTTTTTGAAAGCTAATTTTAGTTTGTGTTTTTGCAAACTCAGGTAATGAAACTAAAGCTCTCCCAGAGCTTGAAACGAATCTAACTTATAAGGATAAATGGATTTTGCTGACTCTTGGCAATTGTAAGTAATATTAAAAAGACTTCAAATAGTTCAGTGGGTCCATTCAACAAAAGATAATATGCCCACAGGTCTAAAGTTTTAGCCAACTGAACCAAACTATTTAGCCTCCGAATCAGCCTAGACATAAAACGCTTCACAAGAAGACTTCTGACAGTTAAACAGTTGTTAGAGGTGTCTGCAATTAACATGGAAGTTAGAATAGATTATTCTCAGTGAGATATCCTGATACAATGCAAGGATTCGGGATGAGTCGATTTGGATGTCATTTATATAGCACTTTGAGGTTGGTAGTGCTTTATGTTTCTTATCTCATTTCATCTTTATAACAACCTGGTGAATTAAGAGCCATTGTTGTTTGTTATTATTATTATCCTTTTTTCACATATAAGGAAATTTACGTTGAGGGAGGTTTCATGATTTTCTAGGAAATGACAATACAGGATTGGAACTCATGTCTTCCTGACCTTGACTATACTTTCAGTGCTCTTTATCCATTCTGCCACCCATCTAAACTACCCCATGGTATGACACCAAATTTCAATCCTTAATACTTCCAGTGCTTAAATAGAGGGTCCCTCTCAGAGGAGTAGAAATGACTGCCTTTCAAAAGGAATTTACTATAAAATTCTAGACTGGCTGCAATGATACACAGAAGCATATTCACTGTATCTTGATGAAGACACATCAGCATCCTCAGTCATGAAGGCTTCCGAAGAAATTAATTGTGTTCTAAGAGCCTTTATCTGGGGAAAGAGTATTGTTGCTGCACCTCTCCTCAGGACAGGGGTGGTTAGTTTGTCTTTCCCTCCTCAAATTTCTCACAACACTTTGTCTGGACTTCTTTTTTTATTGTTGTTCAGTCAGTCATGTCCTTTATTCATGACTTTATTTGGAGTTTTCCTAGCAAAGAAATTGGAGTGGTTTGTCAGTTTCTTCTCCAGCTCATTTTACAGATGAGGAACTAAGGTAATTGGGATTAAGTGACTTGCCCAGGGTCACATAGCTGGTAAATGTCTGAGGCCAGTTTTGAACTCAGGAAGATGAGTCTTCTTGACTTCAGACCCAGTGTTCTATCCACTGTGCCACCTAGCTACCCAGTTGGACTTCTCCTTTAAACTGATACCATTCTGTGTTGTATTTTAGGTACCCACATCTTTAATTTCCCCTCCATTAGATTGTAAACTCCTGGAGGGCATATCATATACTTTATTTCAATTTTTTGTCTCCAGGACCTAGCAGAATATCTTTCATGAAGTAGACAGGTAATGTTTGCTGACTTGACTCCCCAATCAGGAATGTGTTGGTAAATATTTAACAACTAGCTGTCCTGATACCCTTTTAAGTTTAATCTGCAGTGTTAACATTTTCTACAATACTTTTCTAATTCTAGACAATTACCAAAACAATAACTCAAGCTCTGATTTGGAGCATTTGCCAATTTCCTGAAGTGTGAATACTTACACTGAAAATTTGACAACTGCCTCTTGAGACCCTGCTTGGACTAGGAATAGTCAGACATCTACATATCCATCTGTATTGTTCATATAGTGTTAATGTATTGTTAATGCAATGGGAAGATCTTTCCCATCCATTAATAGGCCCACGTGACCTGTCTGAGTCACTTCAGTTTGTTGTGGGAGGAGCTTGCTGAAAGGGTGGAGCAGGACTGAGAGGAAGTGAGACAGAGTAGTCAGAGCTGGGAGAGAGAGATACACACTTTGTCCCAGACACCTTGGGAGACCTTGGGGATAAAAAGACAGAAATAAAACAATCCCTGATCTCAAAGAACTTATATTCCATTAGGGGTAAGGAACAGGAACACAGACAAGTTAATACAAAAGATGGAGAGAGCCCTGTGCAGAAAATGTCACTTTAGCCAAACCTTGAAGGAAGCTCAGGATTCTAGGTGAGGAGGCGAATCCATTCCAGGCATGGACAACAGCCAGTCTGTGAAAAGACACAGACATAGGGAATATAATGTTATTTGGGGGAAGAACAAGTATGCCATTTTGACTGGAGTATAGAATATATGAAGGAGTAATGTACAATAAGCCTAGCATGTTAGGCTGGAGCCAATGATTTGTCTTAAATGCCAAACAGAGGAATTTGCATTTTATCCTAGCAAAAATTGGAGCTTAATGAGATAGGGAATGGCATGGTTAAAACTGTCCTTTAGGAATATCAATCTGTTAGCAGTGAGGATAACAGATTAGAGAGCGAAGAAACTGAAGGCAAACTAATTAGGAAATTATTGCAATAGTCCAAGTGAGAAGTGATGACAGCCTGATCTGGATTGGTGTCCATGTGAGTGTAAAGGAGATGAATCCTCAACATGTTCGGAGGCAGAGCTAATAAAACTTGCCATATAAAATATGGCAAACTAATAGATGATGTATGTAGGCATGTATCAAAGTCAAAGATTTAAGCAATCAACAGTTAGGAAAGACAGCATGATATAATAGTTCACTTACACAGCATTTTTCTCAAAACAACTTGATGAGGTTGCAATATACATAGTATTGTCCCCATTTTCCATATGAGGAAACAGAGATTGTTTCTTCTCCATGATCACATAGGAACTATCCAAGGCAGAATTCAGGTATCCTGAATCCCAGGTTAGTGTGCTATCCACTGTACCATTATGTCTCTCAGTAGAATAGAAAAAACATCCAACTTGGAAGTCATGAGCCTTAGTTCAGCCACTAACTCACTGTGTTGCCTTGGGCAATTGACTGGCTCTCTGAACCCCACCTCGATACTAAATATATATTAACAGTCTTTAGAGAAACCTTCTGTTTATAGGTATTGCAATACATCTAAGAGGGATAGATATGTTTCTGGAGCATCATTGAGACTCCATTAGGCCAAGTAAATCAGAGTTCCAGCTGATTGAATTCTTCAGCTAATTTATAAGGCAACAGTCATATTGTGCCACAATATTCACTCAGCAAATTATCTCCTTTAGCTCTTCCAATATAGTGCCTAATGTACTCATTTTCTAATTTGCTCTATGGGTTAAGACCCCCTGCTAAAATCCATTTATTTTAGCTGTGATAAAGAACATACATTCACCTCTATTACTAGTAGGTAGTAAGAATTTAGATGATATTTGCTACATATACAAACTGACCGGATGACATGTAGCAGCTATAAATCAAAGCTGGGAGTTTTATTCTCCAACTAGTAGGAGAGTCAGCACAGAGTACAAGGGAAAGCACTTTGGAATGGCAGTCGGGAGACTAATATTCTAAACATGGCTGTGCCTCTAACCGATCATGCCACATTTCATGTCAGCTTCAGTTTTCTCTTGTGTACAATGAAGGTATTAGATGGCATGACCTCTAAGAAACATCCATCTGCCTCTCCCATGTTTAGATTCCGAACTATATCAATAGACGATCAAAGAGATTACCGTGGTCTACATGATGGCAAAAAAATATGAGAGTTCAAGGAAATACCAGAAACTTATTATTGCCCTTTCTCAAGTGAGAAATGGCACATGTAATGGGGGACAAACCTTAGATAGGGTCATGCATACAACCCTGTTGCATCTAGCTTAGAAGCTAAAGACAGGTCTGCTGCTGAGG
Source organism: Trichosurus vulpecula (assembly GCF_011100635.1). Taxonomy (NCBI): domain Eukaryota; kingdom Metazoa; phylum Chordata; class Mammalia; order Diprotodontia; family Phalangeridae; genus Trichosurus; species Trichosurus vulpecula. Next base: position 348,972,640 of record NC_050573.1, read on the forward strand.
TTCACAGAGGTTCAAGAAATTTGGCCTTCCCTGCAGCATATCTGGAGACATAGGGACCTGTGTCTCATTAGGGGATCCAGATCTCTCCTTTCAGAGAGAATGTAAAAACCTTCCCCTTTCAGAGAGGAGGAAGGTATGGGGTCTCAATTCCCCACTCCAAGAGAAAGTGAGGGCTATTTCTATGCAAATAGAAATCAGTACATTCCCCCCACCCCCAATCTCCCACTTCTATTCCCTTACCTCTCTATTCCTTACATGCAAAAAAAAAAGTCTAAGAGAAGGGAGGGTTAATTTTTCCCATGAAATGAGGAAAGATGGAGATGAGAAGAAACTAAGCATGCTGAGGGGTTGGGAAGGGTCATGAATAGGCTAGAAAGAGAAAGGATATAAGGAAGGAATGAAGTAGTAGTATATGGCCCAGGAGTGGACTTCAGCTCACCACTTGGAGAAGACTCAATGAGGTTGAGATTCAATGCGTTGCAGATCCCCGTGATGCCCTCTATCCTATAGCAGGATGGAAGGGTGCAAATAAACCCCTTTTCACTTGAGGTGGGTGAGAGGCACTCTCTGAAGCTGAAGCCCCTGTTTGCTCTCTACTCTAAAAAGCAGAGGAATTGGGAAGCCAAAGCCACAGGAGGATGGTAGAGAGTAGATGCTCCCCCCCCCCACCCCTTGCTTCTTCATTTTTCTTTATTGACTATTTGACATTAATACCTTGAGCCTGAAGAACACTGAAGGGCTATCCTCAAAAGAAACACCCTAGTCCTGGGCCCGAGAGACAGGACCCACTGGTTCCAATCTCAGTCTATCCCCTACTTTCGGGGCCCACACCCCAACATTGGCTAATGGGGAATTGCCCCTATCACTTCAAACTTGGAATGACCCCAGGCAATAAAGGAGGGAGAAATTGAAGTGTTTTCTTTTGTACTAATCCTGCATCCCTGGGCCAGAGATCAGGCCAGTTTGGGAGGGGGAGCACTGATATCACACCTCCATTCAGCCCCTTGGACTTATGGCCATTTCCTAACCAAACCATGAGGGCATACTGATCCCAGTCTATGGACCCCAAGATGCCCCTCCTTACCCTGACTATACTGTGTATACATATATTATCTACATATATGTTTGTTAAATCCACCCTGCCATGTTTAGAACAAAAGAAAATCAAAATGTTGTTGAGAGATGCAGGGAAATCTTTCCCTTCATCTTCTATCTATGTTCAATTTATTTTGAAGTCTTAGTGTTTTTTTAATCCTTGTAAAGTTAGATTTATAAGATTACACATTCGGTAATAAGAACACAGTAGTTCAGTCACTGCCTTCTCCCACTTCTGCCTACCTAACTTTCAGTGCCCAGCTCCTTCATCCCTGAAGCCTTCTCAGACTACTCCAACCCATAATAATCTTTTCCTCTTCCAAACACTTGCAATATTTGCCCTCTATACCATAGAATTTAGCACTTGAATATACATTATAAATGTTATAGGGCTCTCCAGTCATTTCTAGTAGGTAAGACTTGTCTTCCTATCTAAAACATAAATTCATGGCAAGCAGAAATCATGTCTTATACTTCTTTTGTGTCCTTCATGGAGCTTAATAGACACATAGTAAGAAATCCACAGATACTTATTGTTTGAGTAAATGATCAAGGAGGTACTCTTGATGTCTGCATAGAATGACCAACCTTCTGTCCGCACCTCTCCGTCTACACAGTCTTTACATTTGTATTGTTCTAAGTTTGAATTTCTCCCTGTCTAAGGATTTGACTTTTTCTAGGTTTATATTTTCCTGTGCTTATGAGAGAGTATGACCCCAGAAGACAGATTGTATGCCCAATATCTGCAGGTCATCGTGGTCAAATTCAGAAATGCTCAACACTGATTTGACTACAGAGTGATGACTTCTTTTGGCTAGAAGACCTATCACATCGTAGGTAAGTTGTGATATGCATTACTAGAGGAAGTAGGATCACTTATCAAATCATGGGTCACTGAAGTAGTCTGAGGATGCGGAGTTGCTCAAGGGCTCATGTATTTCCACACAGAAGAGATGCTATAAGATTACTGTTAGAGCAAAAGGTTGGGACATAATAGTAAAATACAATGGCTAAGATATCTGAACAGAGGGCCTCAGTCAGTGAGATTTTCTAGCGTTACTAAGGAATATCTGAAAGACAAGATTGGGCAAGGCAACAGACAGTGGGAAGTTAAGAAGGAATAAGATCTAACTCCCAGTATTGGTGGGCAGCTAGTTGGTGCAGTGGATAGAGTGCTGGGTCTGGAGTCAGGAAGACATCTTCTTGAGTTCAAATCTGGCCTCATACATTTACTAGCTGTGTGATCCTGGGCAAGTCACTTAACTCTGTTTGCCTCAGTTCTTCATCTATAAAATGAGCAGAAGAAGGAAAGAGTAAATCACTCCAGTATCTCTGCCAAGAAAACCCCAAATAGGGTCATGAAGAATTGGACATGACTGAACAACAATCCAGTTTTGGTACAAAGGCCAGAATAACCACTATAACCCTGTAATTTCTTTTCTTTTGTTGCGACCTTTTCTCCCCTATATTTCTGTTCCTGTACTACATAGTCAACATTTGGTATGACGTAATTGCCCCATAGACAAAACCCTGAATAGAGTTGTATGATAGTTTAGGGGTAGTCAAGGAAAGAAATCATAGATTTCTCCATGGTGTGAAGACCCAAAGAATCCAAGAGAAGGTGGTGGCAGCTCTAAACCTGAAGGGAGCAAGAGTAAGGTAAGACTTACAAGAAGGAAAAAAAAAAGATTTGGAAAAAAAGAATGGGCTTATCATAAGATACCAATGATAATAGGGGTGGGGAGAAACTATTTTTGAGTGTAGTTATGTAAAATTATATAAAGCTGAGAATCAAAGTGACCTACTTTGTCTGAGACTGGAGAGGTGGGGAGGTTGAATGACAGAGTAGGTGTTGTTGCTTTTGGACTTTTTGTTTAGATATATGGATCAGTTCCAAAGGGCTACAAATATTTAGCTTTCCCACACTAAGGATCCTAGAATTACTTAGAGTTGGGAGAAAACATAAGAATCCCACAATCTAACCCCCTACCCAATTCAAAAATATCTTCTTCCATGATAGGTTGGCATCACCTGGGAATGAAGAACATTCTTGTAGTTGCTATTAAAAATTAAATTTTAAAAACACTAAAACACACAGTCCTCTCCTTGCAGAAGACTCAAGGTGAGGTTTCAGTCTGATGCTTACAAGGCTCAGCCCTGCATTGGGGAATGCTGTGGCACAGATGGAAATAGATTTCAGTTTTCAAAAAGCTTCAAAATGCATTGTAAAAATAGAATATTTCCAACAAAATGTGAGAAGCATCTTCCAACTTCCAAGATTTATTATCATATGCTTGAAATGTTTTTGATGGAAGTACTAAATATACCAGACGGAGGACAAAGTTTGGCCTCCTTTTCACTATGGTTGGAAAGTTGCAGATAGTTACAGTTTTTGTTGCTTTGGTTTTTTTTTTTCTTGCTCTAATTCACAAGCAGAGTAAGATCAGCTGATCCCATGTGGATGGTCTGTGCCACTGCAGGTGAGTTCTAGCTTGTAAAGCGTATATATTCTTGAAAAATTCTGGGCAAATACATTTGTAAAAATGCATTCATTTAGTTTTAAATTCATAATGGGAGCTCATTATTTAAAGCATTCCTATGGGGAATCCTTTTGTAATATGAATCATTCATTCATTTCGTAAATTCAGAATTATTTATTGTATATGAAATTTGTTTCAGGTTGGGCACACCTAACTGCAATCTATTTTCATTGTCCAAAAGGAAAACTAGATCATTGGTAATCAGTGTGCCAAGTATTGAGAAGCCAGGACTGTTTAACCAAGTTATTTGGGAACAAACAATTTGATTGGTGTATTAATAGAGGCCACATTCCCTCTTTCCACCTACCTTCTAGTCACATCATTTCTTTGCCAATGCTTCTACCATTTGATGCACAGTAGTATGGAAGTGATATGCAATTCAAATTAATTCATTTTTCTATTAGTTACCTGGCTATCAGTTACTTGGCTAGAACGTAGGTGGGGAATAAAGGTGCAACTCAGTCGAACTCTCTTATTCTTTGTTCCCTGACCTCTCCTTTGCTACTTCCATGACTGCTCACATGATTCCCTATGCCTAGAAGGCCCTCACCCATCTCTGCCTATTGAAATCCCTTTAGTATATCCACTATAGCACTTCCACTATAAATCTTTCCCTGATTTCAGTCGGAAATAATCTCCCCCATGAGATGTCTTTTTGCTATTAACATTCCATTTAATTACATCTTATAGAATCAAAGATGCTAAAAACTCTCTAAGGAGAGTCGAGAGGGACCATGTGTAGTCACCCTGCTACAGATGAGGAAACTGATACCTCAAAATGTGAGGTGACTTGCCCAGAATTTTTACTGATAGAGATAGACATATAATCCATATCTCCTGACATCCATTCTAATACTCTGCATGACACTATTCTGTTTCCCATATGCACTTTCTATTCAATAAATATTTATTAAATGCTCAGCATGTGCAAGACACTACACTAGTCGCTAAGAATATAAAAATGAAAAATAATATGGTCCTTACCCACAAAGAATTTATAGTCTATTAAGGAGCATACAACACATATGCAGATAACAGGTGGTGCAATGAATAGAGAGAGCATTGAGCATAGAGTCAGGAAGACCTCAATTCAAATCAGGACTCAGACACTTCTGCTGTGTGACCCTGGGCAAGTCACTTAACCTCTGTTTGCCTCAGTTTTCTCATCTGTAAAATGGGAATACTACCTACCTTGCAGGGTTGTTGTGAGACTCTAATGAGATAGTCATAAAACAGCACAATGCCTAGATTTTGATTAAATGCTATATAAATGCTAGATGTTATTATTATGTAAGTACAGTGAGAGGCAACAAACCAGACAAAGCATTTTAGGAAAAATTGAGAAACAAATACTTTTAGCTGGGGGATAGTGGATATTTTTTTACTCTTCTTGCTATATAACCTCAATGATGTTCCAGAAACAAAAATAATTCTAACGGCAAATGTTAATGTGCAACTTTACAGACTTTACAGAAGACATACAATAGCATATTGCTAGACAAGATCTGGATCTGTGCTTTCATTAGTATAGGGAGTTCCCACATAAGGACACACTCTCTACCAGTGAAGGTTTGCACCTTCTCTGCAACACATTTTCTTAGAAAGTCACATAGAACACTAATAGGTTATATGACTTTCACAGGATTATACAACTGGTATAGGTCAGAGGAATGATTTGAACCTGGGTCTTCCTGGTCATGCTGCCAAATCTCTCTCCATTCTGCTATACTTCCCCTCAGAAGTTGTGTGTACCTGTATTTATGTATGTATGAGGTGTTGGCAAAACAATGATATGTCCAAAAGCTATCAGAAAGGGAGGCGACTTACATAATTCATTGTATGTACGGTTTTTCGCTGAATAACTTAAACAATTTTGATTTTTAGTACTCTTTATATATACAAATTCTCTGAGTCTGACATATACTAGCTCTGTGATCATAAGCAAGTCAGCCAATGTCTTTGCACTTTAACCAACTCCGTAAGTTTCCAAGTTGCAAACAGTTACTACCCTATATCAGTAGAGTATTTTCACACACCAGGAGTTCTCTATGATATAGAATTCATAAGTCCAAAAGAATTATAAATCTATTTGTGTGTTAGATTATCATATGTATCTGATTTGTCCACATATCTTACCTCTCCAACTAAATTGTGAGATCTTTTGTGAGATCTTATTCTTATCACCAAAGGCTTGCATACTGCATGATATATGTAGGCATAGTGTACAAGCACAGAATAGGTACTAGATAAAGGCTACTGTTCCTTGAATAGAAAGGAGGCTAGGTGGCACAGTGGATAGAGCACTGGACCTGGAGTCAGGAAGATCAGGGGTCAAATTTGGCCTTGGATACTTCCTAGCTGTGCGACCCTGGGCAAGTCACTTAACTTCTGTATGCTTCATTTCCTCATGTGTAAAATGGGGATAATAATGGCCCCCACCTCCCAGGGTTGTTATGAGGATCAAATGACATAATAACTGTAAAGTGCCTGGCACATGGGTAGCACTCTATAAATGTTGGTAATTATTATTTAAAAACATATGTTTGAATTAATTGGCCATATAGCTAAAAAATAAAACTTTACATATTAATACTTTATAAGGAGCTATATAAATGTTAGCCATTATTATTATTGAAAAACATTTATTTAAATTAACTGGCCAAATAGCTAAAAAAATTAAGATTTTGGATTATGTCTGGATTTTAACTATTTATTCTGTTCTAATCCCCAAATACCTTGAAAGTTATAGTCCATACTATACTTTAGCATAAGACCAACACAAAAAACTATAGAGAAAAGAAAATACAAAAGACCTGATCATTGATACATGCCCCCTTGAGGTCCTTTAGGGAAAGGTCTGTTATTGGTATCCTTGTATCCCCAGACATAAAGTACTTAGTATATAATAGGTGCTTAATAAATGCCTGTAAAATTGAATTGAATTCACCCCTAAAATAATGAAACTTGAAACATCAGTTGTTCAAACTTTCTTCCAAAAGCTATTAGACAAGAAATGGCCTTTGTTACTATTTTTCTTAGGGGCATAAAATAAAACACATTGATGGGGGCTCACAAGCTATTATTTGAAATGGAAAAATATCTCAAACTTGGGACAGCTAACTGAGAAGTTCACAGTGAGAGGATTTTGGCACCAAATTGACCAGAGCCACATTGGCTAATTGTGTTCAGTAAATGTGCCAATCACATGCAAGCAATTGTCAGGAAGAGAGACCTTTGGCGATCCTGTTGGAGTGAGACATATTATCCAAAAGTGCTCAAAGTCAGCTCTCCTAATGCCAAAGACTTAGTAACCCATGAAACAAGCAATAAATCCTGAAGAAAAATTGATAGCACTAGATGTCACTTACAAGACTGCAGGGTGTGTTTTTTCAAATACGCAACCAGAATTACCTGATGAACTGCCACTTACGTTTTTACATCACGATAACATGTGGGTTTCTATGCCTACAGATGTTTCATTGAAATAAATAGATGTGCAGAAAAGAAGTGGAGGGAGCATGAACTGGGGAAATATTTACTTTTTTTCTCCCTCCTCAAAAAGATCTGAATCAGAATACAGAGGAATCATTTTGAAAGTATTACATTTGAGGCTTATTTAAAATATCACATTGAATAACAGTTTTAACAATAGGAGGTTTACCACAGGAAACAGAAGAGGATTGAGCTGCACATTAACATTTGCTGTTAAAATTGTTTTTGTTTCTGAGACATCATTGACGTTAGATAGTAAGAACAGTGAAAGAATACGGATTCAGAGAATTACCTTTAACCAGTGTCTACACTGCACATTGAAAACTGAGGGTAGGAAACCATCCAGATGATTCGTCCTTAAAAATCATCAGCAGAGGCATTCCCCAAAGTTTTTTCTGGCAAAGTATATGCAGAAATGGGAACGTACTTGTATATTTATTTTGACTCTTACGTTGTCCCACCACAAGAATCTGAATTGTTGTAGTCGTCTGGCCAATAAAAATTCTCATAGACAAATAATTAGCTAGTAAACTAAAAACTTAGCCCTAATAATTGTTTAGGGAATGATATGTCCCTTTAACTGCTTTAGCCTTAATTCAGGCTCAATACTTAGTACATAGTCAAGTCATTTAAAGTCAATAAGGCTTTATTAACCTCCTACTAAGAGGCAACAAGGTGAGTACAGTGAATAGAGCATCGGGGCTGGAGTCAGGAAGATCTGTTCAAATCTGGCCTCAGATATTTCCTACCTGTGTAACCCAGGCAAGTCACTTAACCTCTGTCTGCCTCAGTTTCCTCAACTGAATAATAACAGCACCTACCTGAAAGGGTAGTGTGAGAATCAAATGGTATAATATTTGTAAAGTGCCTGACACATGGTAGCCACTAGATAGATTCCCTTACCTCTACTATGGGCCATAAAGGGGAATGTTCAATGTGCTAAAAATAAAAAAATGGTGAGATCTCTGACCGCTAACATCCCTTCCAGCTCTACATCTATGATCCTATATTTCTATGAACTCTGTGAAATGAAAAGTATATTAGTCTTCCTTTCTTCTTCTTAAAAAAAGGTTTGAACTACAGTCTGAGCCTAGACAAAGAAGACCTTCTTTACCATAAAGCTTATTCAGCCTTATAGTGGAGCCTGGCACATAGGAATCTGTTGTGCTTATTTCTGCTCTTCCTCTCTCTCCCCACCACCAAAAAAAAAAAAAAAACAAATCTTCAGGCCGGCTTAAGATAGGCTAACTTGCTTGTCACCATTTTTAGTACATATATGGTCTAGATATATATTCTGAATTGTCTTACTTTTTAATCCTAGACCCCCAAAAGTTGCATAACCTTGCTCTTCATCCTCCACATCACCTTTGCACACACACACACACACACACACACACACACACTTACACACCCACAGAGCCTCTGTTTGGTCTTGCAGCTGCTGCCACCACCAAATGACCATTTGGATCCAGTCTTGTAGTTCCAACTTCTCTCTAAAAAGCATGGCAAGTTTAAAAGTCTGAGAAACAAAAGAGGGACATGGTCCAAATTCTGGAAGGCAGTTCTTTTGACACCCAATAAGCCTGATATTTATTGCCCTGCAACTCCATCCCTGGGAGCCCTCTTTGAACTGCTTGTTTGCCGTGGGGTCCCAATGTTATTAAGAAATTTCCACCAGTGTCCAGTTAAAAAAAACAATTTTCAGCAAGCACTAACATCCTCACAGGTGAATTTGATTCATTGGGCTTTTAGAGCTAATCAAACTTTAGCAATCCTTTGTTGCCAACAGAACACATGCCAAAAAAGAAAGAAAACTTGACCCCAACATAGGCTTGGCATCCTCTCAGCAGTGACTGCTGTCCTGCTAACAGTTGTTGTTTGCTCAGGGAATTTTTATGCTATCATCAGCAGCAATTTCTACCAGATGGCAAATTGACAAACTAATAAAATAGATCGTGTGAGTGAGAATAGCTGGCACTTCCTTAAATGCATTTGGAACAATCTCCTGTACTGGAACTGTGAACATACATAGCACAGAGATGACAAGATCACTTGAAAGTGAAATACATGACACAATGGCTGAAATCTTGAGTGGATAAAACATACTACTGTCTAGATACTAAGTGTGACATTGAACTATGTGACAGTAAATTGTGGCTCATCTGGACATTTCTATGTTTGTCCAAAGATGGAATAAAAGTAGGTGTTTACAAGTGAAGGAACAGAGGCCAAGGAAAGTAAAGTGATTTGACCAAGGTCACACACATAAGCATCAGAGGTAGAATTTGACCCCAGGTCCTATGCCTCTAAAGCTAGTGTTCATTGTACTGTAAGGAAACTGACCAATATCAATAGTCATAGTAAGTACCTACTACATGTCAGGTACGATGCTAATCAGATTAGGAAAATAGAATTTGCACTCCCCCAAATCTTAGCATGTCTGATGACTTTGAAACAAAATATTTTAATTAGCACAGGTGGGATGATATTAGTCCTCACCACTCCTGATTCAATTGGAAAAGAAACCAACAAGCATTTATTAAGTGCCTACTATATGCCAGGCACTGTGCTCAGAACTTTACAAATTTACCAGATTTGATGCTCACAACAACCCCATGAGGTAGGTGGTATTATTGTTCCCATTTTACACTTGAAGAAACTGAGGCAGCCAGAAATTAAGTGACATGCCCAGGATCACACACACACACAATTAGTAAATGTCTGAGGCCAGATTTAAGTTCTAGTCTTTCTGACTCCTGGCACAGTGCTCTCTCCCAGGGGTAGGGAACTTGGGGCCTCAAGGCCACATGTGGCCTTCTAGGTCCTTGGGTATGGCTTTTAGATTGAGTCCAAGTTTTACAGAACAAATCCTCTTATTAAGGGGATTTGTTCTGTGAAGTTTGGATGCAGTCAAAGGTCTGCACTTGAGAACCTAGAGGGCTACATGTGGCCTTGAGGCCGAAGGTTCTGCACAACCATTGTACCACCTTGATGCCTCAGTGACTAAGTGAGATAAATAACCAAGCAGGTAAAATCATGGGAGAGTTATACCTGCACCTCATTCTTCTCTCTCTGTCCCCAGGATTATTCCCTCTCAAGTTACAGGCTGGGTCACACATTGTTAAAACAGGAAGGAGACTTAGAGATCACCCAGGTCTGTCCTGAATAGATGAGGAAACTGGAAAATGGTGGAATGACAAAGTGGTCCAGGGTGAGACAATCACTTAGTTACTGAACCTAGACTTGAATGTTTTGTCCTCTATACCACTGTGACTCACTGCTATGTTCCTACCTAAGACCATAAGGTAAAAATCACAACAGACAGGTAGAAAGACAGAAAGACAAATGTCTTATGCTCCATGGAGTGCTGCACAGATCACAGAGAAATAATCGAATTACTGAAAAAAGAAATGCCTTGCTTGACTTAGGGAGATGGGAAAGATTCTTTATTTCTACAAATGCTTCCAGCATCACAAAAAACCTTATATTTCTGAAATAATAGGAATGGACGTTGAGACAAATCACATGACTGGCTCTGGATCCACTCATTTTCTTAACCCCTCTGAAAAGTTTAATCTTTAAGGCCCAATTTTTGTGAAGGACAGTGCATAGAAGAGATATGTTTCCCTGTGGCCCAGATGAAAAATACATTCCATTGTAGTTCCATTCATATATTATTGATATAAAACCATTGGACAGTGTCGAGAACTTTGGCGATGAGAATTAACTTTCTTTGCAAGGTCTCCACTTGCAGAGTAGACGTCTAGGTCACATTTCCACAAGGGTTATTTCCAGGAGTATTCTGAAAAATGTTTAACATCTGGCTCCAGCAACCTAAGATAAAGTTACATGCACCAATAATTTAGCCAAATTGTTTTTCTTTTCATAAGTCTTTTAAGGATCAGTTTAGTAGATCCCACACACACACCTTGCAAAAAGACAAAAAACACCACAAAGTAATTGGCTTCTACACCACAGGCTCTCATCACATCTTGCCTGTACTACTGCAAGGGACTTCTAAGTAGTCTCCTGTCCTCAAGTTTCTCCATATTCCACTCCATCCACCACACCAGTGCTGTCAAACTCAAACCATACAGAAGAATTCCTGTAGATTTATATAGATTTAGAAAACTTCATATTAACATTATCTATGTTTTATTGTCTTCTTACATATTTTATTAAAAATTTTCCAATTACATTTTAATCTGATTCAACCACACTTGGAAGTGTTGCTGTCTGCATGGGACACGTACTTGATATCTCTGCTTCACACAACTGCCAAAATGATTTTCCTAAAACAAATGTCTGACCATATCACTTCCCTGATCAAAAAACTGTAGAGACTCTATGACCTCTAGAGTTAAAAGCAAACCCCTCCATTTATCATTTAAAGTTCTTCCCAACTGGCTTCAGCCTTTCTTTCCATCTTTAGTATATATTTACTCCCTTTCATTCATTAAAAAATGCATCTAGATTGGCCTTCTTGCTAATATTCCCACCCATTTCCATGGCTTTGCACAAACTATTATCATCTATATCGCCAACGGGATACCCACAGCAGCTACTATGAATATGCAGGCATATTTCCAGGTTTGAATAACAAGCTATAACAGACTGTCTTCCTCAAAGACAAAACCAAGATATTTATTCTTATACCATAAAGCCAAATCTACAATAGTAACAAAGAAGTTTGCACACATTACCAATGCAGGGAGCACTGCCATCCCCAAGCCTTCTCCCCGTCAGGCTCCCTCATAAACAAGCTCCCTTAGGCAAAATGCCCCTCTGTCACTCACACTAGCTGCTCTGCTTCCACTCTCTCCCAGCTCTGCCTCACTCTCCCTTCTTGCTATACCCTTTCCTGTTCTACCCATTTGGCAAGTTCCTCCCACCACAGACTCCATGTGACTCAGGCTCAAAGCAGGTCACATAGGCCTATTAATGAGCAAGAAAGATCTTCCCATTGCATTAACATTACACCATCATGTGGGGGATAGACTCCCCATTCAACCCTGCTCCTTAGAATCTCCAATTTTATACATGGCTCAGCTCAAATAATACCACGTATCTGAAGCCTGTCCTGATCTCACTAGCTGCGAGAGTCTCATCTTATATTTGTTTGTATTTATATACATAAATGTCTCTCCTGATAGAATGTAAGCATTATGAAAGCAGGTATTATTTGATATTTATTCTGTATTCCCTACATAGAACCTCCAGGCAGATATTTAGTAAATGCTTGTTGGTTTATTGATTGATAAGAAACAAACAAAAGAAAAGAGATCCTTCCCCAAATAAATTAGAAAAGTGGTTCTGGTTTCTTTGAGACACCCACATAATATCAAATTCATATTAAATAACATAGGTTCTAGAAGACTATGGCCAAAATAAAAGTATAGACAGTCATACTATTGACAGCAATAATAGCTAACATTTATGGAGTGCTTTAAGGTTTACAAAGTGTTGTACATATGTTATTGCATATTGTGTAGTAATGGTAGATTAAAGCAGTGTAAAGACAGCTATGAGGAAGAGAATCATAAACCAGCCATCCATTGTCCCACACCTCACTTGGAAAATTGCTGCTTTACTAAGAAGCAATAACAGGGTGAGATTCTCCATTTTCTCAAGGACTAGCCATCTAGTAGAAGATGCCTACCCATCATTTCTTGTTTCTTTCATTTACCTCTCCTCTCTACAACTTACAATTGCTCTTCTTTCTTCCAACTCATTTTTAATGGAAAAGACATTCATTTGTAGTAAACAGATTCCGTTTTCACTTTATTCATTCATTTATTCATGTGATAAATATTTTTCAATTGCCTTCTCTGCACAAGACACTCTGCTAGGTTCTGGTGTTGGTGTGGGGAAAAAAGGTATTGTAAAGATAAACCAATTTTTTAAAAAAATCCTACTAATATCTGGCAGATAGAGAAATGAAAAATCAGCGTGTAAGACATGCATATCTAGTATCAGTACAAATGAATTCCCTTCATGATTTTATTTTGATATATTCATCTTGATGAAGAAACTAGGATTTGGGAGCCAGAAAGAGAGACTTGATATTGTTATGTTATGTTTCTACCTAGAAGCCTTAATTGTATTATTTCTCTTGTGTTCTACAAACTTTATATTAAACATTCCCCCTTTTCAATGTGTTTCCCCTTTAGAAACCAAAAGCAGGAAAAAAAGAGTGCCTTTCTATATGAATTTATAAATGAATCTACTAAATACTAAGAGGCATGTAGTATTCTTTGTTGGATTGAACATCAAAACTGACACAATGATCATCAATATTAGATATTGGCAGAGTATATTTTTGAAGAAGAACCTATTTATATACTCAGGAAGAGATGCTGGAGTTGTTAATATATTGTCTTTCCTTATTTAAATGAGTTTATTCACAACCATGCCAACTATGTGAATAGGTTTCTTCTTGTGGGATGTTTTCTTGGTTTACACCAAGGGAAAGTTTTAAATCAAACCATCTTGAGATGCTTCAGTAATTATATAAGTGATATTCCTTTCCCATTTCCTTTCTCTTCCCTTATTTCTGAGTTCTTGTTTGTGACTCTCTTCCAAGATAACTTTTTTGTTTTTAATTTGTACCATTCCTCAGATTATTCCAAGTAGCACTGCATGCTGCAGGTGATGTTCAAGTGCTTGAAGAACTATTCTGTGGAAACCAGATTTGACTTCTCTTTCTTGGCCCCAAGGGATAGAACTATGAGTAATGATTTGGAAATTGCAGAGATGCAGATCTAGACTTAACATAAGGAAAACCTTTCTAACAATTAGGGTTATACAAAATAATATTGAGAATTTATATTGTGCTTTAAAGTTCACAAAGTGCTTTCCAAATATTATCTTATTTCATCACCATAAAAACTCTGGTAGATACATACTAAAATTATCACCATTTTACAAGTGAAGAAACTGAGGTAGACAAAGGTGAAAGGATTTGCCTAGAGTCCCAGAGCTAGTAAGTGGTTGAGGTCTTGAACTGAGGTCTCCCTGAATTCAGATCCAGCTCTCTCTCCACTGTGTCACCTAGCTGCGTCTAGTAGACAGAACTGCATTGGAGATAGGGACTTTATCTTTTCTAGAGGTCCTCAGGCAAAGACTTGATTGCCACTTGTCAACTATTTTGTAGAAAGGATTCTTGGAAGGTACAAATCTGACAAGATGGCTTCTGAGTCTCCTCCAACTCTGACATTTTATTATTTTGTAATATAGAACAATGACAAATTAAGCCATGATACAGTAGGGCATAGTACACTGTATAACAATGCCAGGTGTGTTATAAATGTCATCCTGCAGTATTTATTATACTTTTCTAATAAAAGGCAATATACAGAAACATAAAATGTTCTTGCTAAATTTAAAGAAAATGCACATCTGTATAGAATAAGAAAAAGTGAACTTAGGAAATGCTACTGGATCAATACAAAAATGGCTGGTTCATCTGCCTATATGTTATGGGGGCTCAGAAAGGGTAACCAGAGACATTCTCTGTAGATTATTTGGAGCTAAGACTCTGCATAGCTGTTCTGTAAAACAAAAGAAAGGTGCTGATATCTCTAAGCCAGTATCCTTTGAAAAGCAACAAGTTTTTTTGAGCAGATGCAGTTGATTGAACTATGTCTTTTCAAAGGAAAAGCTTTGCAGTTTCAAAATAAAACAATTTTAGAAAGTTGGATACATCCGAAAGGTAGAGAATTATCAAATTGTGAAGATAAAGAATAATTATGTGGGTTTTTTTCAGATAACTTATTTTTGAAGCACAATCCATGAACACTTTCAACATGATGATGAAACCAGTTTACTAATGAATCAAATGTTCTTTATATACACAGCATAAACAGGCAGGTTAACTGTCTTCACTTGTGCTATTGTTTCAAGCTGCTATTAATCTCTCCCCCCCAAAAAATATTGCCCAGGTTACCTATGAATGTGTCTCCAGTATAAGAGCAATTCATATTCATACGAGTTCCTGAGGAATAAATGGGAGGATCCTGCATATGACAATGAATAATTAATTTTAATTCCTATCTTGCACTCAATTCCCAATGTCACCAACCTAGTCTAACAGCCTAAGCCATCATCACTTCACCCCAAGAGTATAACAGTCTCCTACAGTAGTTGGCCTCCTCGACTCATGGCTCCAGGACTTCCCCATTCCTGCATACTGCCATCAGATTACTCTTTCTTAACCTATCTTTCATCATGTCAATCAACTTTCTACTCAACGACTTTCAAGAATAACATTTAAACTCCTCTGCCTGGAATATATGCTCTTCTGTGAAACACCATAGACTAGAAATGCTACAACTGGAATAGTTGTGTCACAGATTATAGCCTCACAAATGATACTTCTGTGTAAAAGAGGAAGAATTAAAGAATTCTGAATCTTTTCCATGCCCTGGAGCCCTTTGGCAGGCTGGTGAAATCTACGAATTATGGAGGGGGCGTTGTTTAAATAATTGAAGGAAAAGCTAAATATTTGATAGAAATTAGTGAAAATAAAGATGTATTTTTTCTCACTCAGGTTCATAGACACCCTAAAATCTATCAATGGACTCCTTAGGGCAGGGAGTCTGTAAAACCTAGTTTAAGAACTTCTAGTATAAGGGAATGTCAAAATCTAAGGCTAGTGATTGTATTTTATTCAAATCCAAACAGAATGACAGATTACAAAGGAGTCTGAGGATTTGTGTGACTGGATACTCGAAAAACCAGGTAATGTCTATAAGTATGAGATGAGATTTGGGGAGTTAACTGTAGGCTAATAATAATAATAATAATATTTTATATGTATCAATCACAAAATCCATCAAAAGATCAAAGTCTCTAGGATGTTCTACAATATATACTTATATCAGCTCTACCGAAGAGAGTACAACTCCCGCTAGGCTGGCCATGTTATTCAAATGCAAACATATATTTACCTAAAAAATTATTTTATGAAGAACTCACACAAGGTATGTGCTCACAGAGAGGTCAAAAGAAACTATACTCTCAAGGTCTCTCTGAAGAGCTTTGGAATTGATTGTGAGGCATGGGAGACACTGGCACAGGACCACCAAGTATGGCATGCCCACATCAAAATAAGGAGCTGGGCTCTATGAGCAAAACAAATTTGCAATAGCTCAAAACAAACATGAAGAGTGCAAATTTAGAGACATATCTACTCCAAATGTTCATATGGACTATTCACGCTTGACCTGTGGTAGAGTATTCTGAGCTCTTGTGGATCTGATCAAACCCAATCAGATGTATACAGACCCCAAATTACTGAAGTGATTTTAGTCCTCTTCAAGAACAAAGGACAACAACCAACCAATAGCCTTCAACTACTGCTGTCACTGAGCCCAAAACAAGCATATATTGATTACGCATTTTATGATTTAAGTAGCAATAAAATTATGATACCCTGACCCAGCCCTATCCAGAAACTGAATTTTTCAACTGAAAAGATGTTCGGAAAAAGAACCATTTCTCAAAAGATCACTACAGATGTCTTAGAAAAGCTTTCTAAGATATCCTATCAAAATGAAGATTGAATCCATAGGCACCAAAAGACTGTCCCCTCTACCATCAGCCTATGAGTGTATGAAGTATGTAATTGAAGTCCTTTGTGAATGTGGATTATCTCATTCTTTGTATTTTTATCCCTGGTGCCTAGCAGAGTGCTTAGAAAATAGTAGGCCCTTAATAAATGCTTATTGGTTGATTGATGTGAGTCAGCATAGATGAAACTTTGTGCTTAATAATTTTTTTTTAAAATATGGAAATCCACTTCCTACCTCTCTCATGTTTGAATTGGTATATTGCATTTGTGGTATTAAAATTAACAATATACCTTTGGCACTGCTATAATCTGGTCCTGTCTTTACCTTCCTAATCTTATTTTCCACTAATTCACTAAAGAATCTGTTCCAGTTCCAGTTCCCTCTATTCCAGTTCGGTTTATCCCTTCCTCTTCCCTTCATCACAAGCTATATTTAATTCCCTGCTCTCCTCTTTCTCTCATACTGGTCCTTTCCCCTAAAATGCCTTTTCTATGCTATCATTTCAAATTCCACTTGTCCTTCATCAAGTGCCTAAAGAGCCACTTTTTCTATCATGCCTGCATCCACATTTTTTTCTTGATCTGAATTGCTACAGCATCGTATTGCTTTGAATTATCTCTCCACCAGATTATAAGCTCCAAGAGGGTAGTAAGGGCAGCTATTTTTGTTCCCTGATCCATCCACTCCATGCCCCAAAGAATAGTACTCTGTCCTTAGTAAAATAGTTTTTTAAAATGTTTTCTGCTTTAGTTTGAATTGAATTTGTTGAATTCATGAATCAGTTTACGTGTCAGAGTATGTCTCCTGGGTGAAACTGTAAGATCTTTGAAGACAGGGACAGTGTTTTCTATTTCTTTTGTATCCCCTCAGCATGTACAGAGTCAGGCACACAGTGGATGCTTAAAAGCTGTTTGGTGACTATTTGTTGAAGGGACTAATTGCTTTTCCTTTCTCCTCATTATTTTCCATGTTGATTGAGTCCTGCTTGGCTGATAGACGAAGATGGCTTCATTTCCTCCCTACTACTTTCAGTCTGCCCAATAATTGTCACCATTAGTGACTCATTTCTCACTAATAGAAATTGCCTTCTATCTCCTGACTGTGACGCAGCAGTTTCATACATGAATATGGAAAAGGCTCATGCTTGCGGCTTAATGAGCGGTAAAGGAAGAGAATTCAAGTTGCACATTTGAGAAAAATAAATTAGCACTCCGAGGAATACTAATATAGCTTTTCACTAATGCATTCCATGCTGCTTTTTTGACCTCACAATTATTTCAGGGGTCTCTATAATTTATGTTCTGCAGCAGTTTTCAAACCTTCTCTTGACCTCATTGTAAATCAAAAACTATAAAGCTCCCTTTGGAGAATAGAGTATAAAGCAATTGAAACACATTTGCACAAAGTACCAAAAAATGGAAAGCTTCTAAATTAAACATAATGGGAAAATTGCAATATGATCCCCCAACCCTATCATTTGGAAACTGAATTTTTCAAAGGAAAAGAATCTTAAGTACAGCAATGTTTGAAGAAAAGAACCATTTCCAAACCTGCTTACGCTATAAGATAGTAGGAACACATGAATGTCATACTCTAGAAGTCTCTAGACCACCCAAGGTTCCAAAGGTATGAAGAATGAATTTAGGCCCAGGACTTTTGTGAGTTCTAGAGAGGATGAGCTCAGGCCCAAGAACTTTGGAAAAATTTTGCTAAAGAACCCAAAATCCAAATTAACACCACTGAATGCTATTTTCATGTCATTATGGGGAAAACACTAAAACATATCAACCTCAGAGACAGAGACAGAGGAATACAAGAGAAGATCAGATCAAGAGTACATATAGAGGGAGGCTGAACTCAGCAAGAAGGGCAACCTTTTCATAAGAGGCTAGAGTAAAAGAGAAGATGATGATATGAGAAGACAGAGATCATGGCGAATGCCCTCATTTTTTACTGTTAAGTATGTGACAAGGTCTACAACTGAGAGTAGGAGAGGGAAGGCTTCCTGTGAGAAGCTTGAAGAGAAAAGATTTGGTATAGCTACTGTGATGAATTGATAAGTAATTACAGAGGAATCGAAGAGTTGCCTTCCTTATTGAGGCTTCATTGAGCTCAGATAACATAAATTTGGCATAAGCCCTGTCATCATGGTTTTGTAATGTTATCTACTTCTGTTCAGTAACACGTAAGTAGAAGTGGAGAAGGAAGATAATGGAAGTAATCCAGAGTTAGGTTTTAGCAAGCTGTGAGTGCTGATAGAATAAGAGAATGGGGGTTCAGAGGATAGCGTAAAAGTCACCTTTCAGTAATTCAGATGTTCAACTTTGGAGTCTGCCTCAGCTCTTCCATCTACTTAATCACTCACATCCAATCACTTGCCAAGTTTATTTGATTTTACCTTCCTAATATAACCCACATCTGTTCCCTACTCTCCAATCATACGGTCCCTTTTCTAGGTCAAGTATTCATCACTCCTCACCTGAACTATTGCAGCAGTTCTCTAATTGATCTCCCTGGCTCTAACTCTCCTATCTAATCAATCCTGCACACAGCTGCTAAATTGCTTTTCCTAAAGCACACATAACCTATCTGATCAAAATACTTCACTCTTGCCTCTTGCTTCCTCTCGCCTCTAGGATAATATACAAATTCCTGTTTGGCTTGTAAAGTCTTTCATAATATGGCTCCAGCTCACCTTTCCAGACACCATCATCATAAACTTTTATATAGCCCCTGCTATGTGCCAGGCGCATTATTATCTCATTTGAGCCTTACAACAACCCTGGGAGTTTGGTCCTACTATTGTCCTCAATTTACAGATGAGGAAACTGAGACAAATAGAGGTCAAACGACTTGCCCAGGGTCACATAGCTAGTAAGTGTCTGAAACTTGTTTTTGAACTCAGGTCTTCTCAACTCCAGGCCTGCTGCTCTAACCACTGTGCCACCTATCTACCCATTATTGCGCACACTACTCTCATATACACCCTGGTCCAACTGACCTGGCCATCTTGATCTTCCCCATGCATGGCATTCCATCACTACTCTTTTCTGTCCCTTTGTAGACCAGCTGGCCACAATGCCTCATCATATCATCATTGCCCATTGATCCATAAAACTTAAAAACAATGCTTTTGAATAGTTATTGGCATAATATATACCCATAATCCCCGACTTTCATGGAATGAAAAGCTTTCAAATTATAGAGACCCAGCAGAAGAGATCAAAAACCATACGGGAACAGCTTGAGGTATACATCTTCACTGATATCCTTTCTCCTAGTGGAGTTGTACAGACAATGCTGTAAGTAAGACTACAAAGGTTTATATCATAATACTTTTGTTCAGCTCCACAAACCATGTATTTTATGGACCTGTGCAATAGTCTTCAGAACATTAACCCAGTAGAAGGAGGCATTTAGCGGCGTCAAAAGCTATAGGAAGGTCAAGGAGGAAGGGTACTTTTAAAAAGGCCACTAGCTTCAGTAATTAGGAAGTCATTGATAATTCCTACGACAGTATTTTCAGTAGAGTGGTGGAGACAACAGTCATATTGCAAAGGAGTAAAGGAGAGAATGGATAGTGAAAAAGTGAAATCAGGTTTAGACAAGAAAGGGAAGGAAGGAGATCAACAATAGTTCAATTGAATAGAAAGGTCGACAGAAGGCTATTTTTAGGACTGAGGAAATTTGAACAGGTTTATAGACAAATGAAGTGAAGTGTAGAGGGAGAGAATGAAAATGCTTGAGAGAGATGATTGATAAAACAAGATCCTGCCAAGAGCCAGATAAACATCGAAGTTTGGGTACAGGCAAAGGGATCGGCTTTAGTCAGGAGTGGGAATACCTCTTCCATGACCAGAGGGAACGATGGAAAAGTGAGTGATGATGTTAGAGAATTATGAGGAATATAGGCAAGGAACTGAAGAAGCCAAGTATCAGTCTTCTCAGTGGTAGCAGCCTACTTTATTTATTGTAAGTAATGCTGGAGGTAGGGTTGAAGCAAAGAGGTGTGAGACAAGAGGCAAGAGGGAAAGTTTAGTGCACCAACTGGATTGTAAACTCCATGAGGGGAGCAATGTTTTTATTTGTCTTTAGTTCTCCCACAGTGTCTAACAGTGTTTAATAAATATTTGCTTTCAATGAAAAAAGAACTGGGGACAGCCAAGTGCCATTCATATGCACTCAGTCAACAAACAGACTGGGGCCTGGTACAGATAGAGATCTAGACAGGGAAATCTGAAGTTTTCAGTTCAACAATCACAGATGCGGGTTCAGTAAACATAAGAAGCAGATATAGTTTCAAGATGGTATGATAGCAGAGTTTTGCATGCAAGACTTGAACTATTTTGCTTGGAGGAGGGAGGTTGCTTAAAACCTCCTTTTGAGTCCATTCATCCATTCCAGACTGCCCTGTCAGTGTGCCCCAGTGCTAAGATGGGAGCTGGGTGCTGACAGGGGAAAGGAGATATGAAAGTTTTAATAGATACTGAAAGTCTCCAATAAAGTTCAGAAGGAGATATGAGACAATCTTAGTACAATAAGAGTAATCAGTCCTCTGATCTGCTAGACTGGGCCACTTTTCCATGGAGCTGAGCATGAGCATAGGCCCTTTCCACTGGGGTCCATGCTCTGGTCTTTTGCTAAAGAACATTCACATCCAGAGGCTTCTGTTTGGATTGAAAATTGAAGCAAGATGACTAGGTAGGCCATAAGAACTGCAAAAATGCTCAGCCATCCAGTCTTTTTAGTGAGTGACTTGTCCTACATAACTACCTCAAATTGCTCTTTTTATGGGGTTAAGCCAACATTTCCTCCCCATTCCACAGTACTGGCACTGCTATGAAGAAGAACAAATGGCTCTTTGCCTGTCAGTTCCTACTTTAGCTGAATTCACTTAGGTTTGCCATCTTGCTGCACTAAACTTTCCTTATCTAGTATATATGTATGTATGTGTGTGTGTGTATGTATTGTCAAAAAATTTTGGAGATACCCCATTTCCCAGAGCTAAGGTCCAGCAAGCAAGTTGTGCCCTGAACTTGGCATAACAATAATCCTTTGCACTCTGGAATTACCTCATCCTCTAGTGAAGTGTTTTGCTTGGACCAGCACCAGGTGTTCACTGAGGGATTTAGCTCCCCCTGTGTCCCACGGCCATCCATCACATGTTCACAATCTCTGTTCTTTGTATTGTATTCCTGTTCTCTTCATAGAATTCTGGTTCTGTATCCCACAGGGCAATCATGACCCACAAGACAATGACTTGAGACAATGACTGTTCCCATAGGCCCCAAGAATGCCCGTTTTGTCCCAGTAAATGCCAACCATGAGAACAGTAACAAGACCTAAAAATAATTATGTCATAGTCTAGCCCACTTGTGGTTTTTATGTATATAAGATCTGACTTTGGTTCAACATGTTAAGCCCTCCTTCTTAGGAGAGAGACATTCTGCCTGCAGGTGTCATTTTCTTCACTCTGAAATTAAACTTCTGTTTGTGTCTTGATTCTCCTGTCTCTAGCCTTCTCTGTTCAGCACCAGCAATTCCCAGGTTAGAGGCTGGTTCCAGTCCCATTGCCATTAATTGCTGTCAGATATGAGACAAGACACAGAGCAGGGGCAAATGGACTGTCTAGTACTAGTGGGAGTGGACTAGGTGCCACTGGAGATTTATTTCTCCAGAGTCTGACCCACCTTGTCTGCTGAGTCCTCTGACCTTTGTTTCTGCTCCAATCCCAGTTCACCCTTGATTGAACTTACCTTTTCTTGGTGAGGAAAACTCCAGGTCCCCTTTCTTGACCTGGTTCATCCTGGAACACTCTGGTAAGGCTTTTATTTTTGCAAGTGAATAATTGGCTTAATTGTATGCCTTTGGTTTTGGTTTTGGTTTTTCTGCATGTCTGGTAAGTTTGTAAATTGCCTAAGCCTTTCAGTTTTGTATTCACTTACACTTCTGGTTTGTGTGCCTCTGGAACTAGTTAAAATTAGATTTGTATGCTTTTTTGTTCGTATTTGTTTTCTCATTTTTTTTCTGTGTGTCCCTATGCTTGTAAAATATCTGTGTCATGTTTGCACTGTGAGCTAAACTCCATTGCCTTGAAAGATTTAAAATACAACCAGTCAGAAAAACTTCTAAGAGCCGTAGCTAGAGAGAACATTGGGAAAGATTTATGAACTTTTGTAGCTAAAGGAGTTTGGAAATGAGCAGGACTAACTCCCACCTTAGACTTTCCATAGGAAATTAGGTTATAAGAAAAGAGGAAAAGCCTATAAGACACTTTTTTTCTGTTGTTACAACACTGGCCAAGATGGAACTACAGAAAGAAAGTTAGATAATTAAAGTTGTAGAATGACTAAAAACATCTTAGCAAATTCTGGAGGTTTTGAGATTAATCATTAAGGAGTTCGGCAATTTTTCATTTTAAGACTGCATGAGACAACTCCTGAGACCTGAAGGTAATGCCAGGAACTCACCCCCTTCTGAAACATCTTGGTAAGTTTTGTGGTACCACTATGCAGAATTTGCTTTAAGGAAAAAATAAGGATTAAATCTTATAAAAGTTTTTAAAAGGAATTGGCAAGATTAATGGCTTCATTGCTCTAGGGCAATGAAGGAAAACTAATTGGAAGATGTCCCAGAAATGAAGAGAGTGAAGGAAAAAAAAATAAGTAAATAGCAACCTCTTGTTAACCCTTACTTGACTTTTCAGTTTTTACCCTATTTTGTTCAGAGCATATTAAAAAGAGAGAACGCTGGAGAATTGTAGGGGTTTCCTTACAATAGAATTACTGTTTGCCCAAAATGGTGGAAGGAGGGGAACAACAGCCACAGCAGGGTGCCACACTGGCAGTGGCCCTAACAGCCCTGGGCCCCAGGTATCTTTCAGCCTGCCCTTCTAGGATATCCTGCCCACCCTGCCCCAGAAACTCCCCAACCCCAGCACCAGCAGCTGGGGGGAAGGGTCAGACCCCATGGTCAGCATTCCCTGAGCCCTGACACCTGGAATTATCACCAGTGGAGAGATCCTGGCACCAGCTACCCTATCCCCTAGGCAGTACCATCTGCCACACATCCCTCCCCACCCCCGCAACGTAGACAGTTAGTTTCTCCAGGACAATGCCAGCCTTTGGCAGACCCCAGCCAGTTGCTGCCCAGGACAGTCCAGGTACCCCTGGCAGTGCCTAGCATGGCAGTGTGAGGTGGGGGAGCCAGCCAGCCTCTGCCCTTGGTAAGCCCATTCTTCTCTGTTCCAGCTGCGGAAACTTAATTCTGTAATTTTGGGCCAGTTATTTTGTCTCTGTTTGCCACAATTTCCTGATTTATAAAAAGAAAAATAATAATGGTTGATGTTAAATCAAAATGATATAAGGAATGTGAGGTGTTTAACATAGTGACTGGCATATGCTAAGCGCTGCATTATTTATTATTATTATTTCTCTAATTGAATGTAATTGTTCCAGTGGTTTTAAAATGCCAAAGGAAATAAGATCAATGATTTTTATATGTGAAAATTTGAAAATGCAATGGGTGTCATCTGAAGTTTATTGTGTGTGTTATTATTTTATTTCTAAATCATATTGTTTTTCTAATTTTATATTATAAAATTTGAGAGAACATTGTTAAACACAAATGATGTTAGACAAAAACTTCCCTTTTAATTTGGATGCTGTAAGGTAAGGATAGAGACAGCAAATGATATATAAACTAAAATTCTCTGACATTTTGAAATCGGAGAACCAAATTTAAGTGACTGTATTATATTAAATAGGACCTCTTGATTTGGAACCAGAGAAGCAGAGGCACAATTAGAGTTGTCCTGAGAATAAAGTATATTTTCACATGTAAATCTCCCTTCTCAGAATTAGTCCATTGTGAACCCTCTAAGTAATTTGATCTGTACCTGACTTAATGTAATTATACAATTATGAGAATTGCGAGAAAACTGTATTGCATTGTTTAAACCTAGCCCTGTATGGCTAGGAAACTGGATCATCTGAAGAAGGCTCCTGTTTCTGAGTGGATGGACCCAGAAGCAGCCAACATCCAGATAAGACAGCTGTCCCAAGATCCTGGATGAGGGCTGAGTCTATGGTCCTAGTTTTTTTTTTTCTCTCCCCTTTTTGTAGTGTGCCCAACCAAGACCCTAATTAAATTGCATGCTGTCATTTTCTCATTCTGACATTCTTGTCCCACTCCATTTTCAAACAATAGCTAGCAATGACACCTGGGGCATACTTCCCTATAGGTCCCCTGAAAGTAATATACCTGCCTCTCCTTTATTGGCCACAAAAGGGGGGAGTTCTTTCAGAACCCCTCCCTTTGGCCAAAAGGGGAAAATGTGAAAATATTTTGGAGATACCCCATTTCCCAGAGTTAAGGCCCAGCAAGCAGGCCATGCCCAGAGCTTGGCATAACAATAATCCTTGGCACTCTGGAATGACCTCACCCTCTGGAAAAGTATATTACTTGGGCCAGCACCAAGTGTTTACTGAGGGATTTAGCTCCCTGTATGTCCCAGGGCCATCCATCACATGTTCACAATGTCTCTTCATTGTACTGTACTCCTGCTCCCTTCATAGAATTCTGGTTCTGTAGCCCACAGGAAGGTCATGACCACCAAGACTTGAGATGATTGTTCACATGGGACCCCAGAATGTATGTATTGTCTTAAGAAATGCCAATCATGAGAACAGTAACTCAAGACTGTAGTACAAATTAGATTTGAAGATCTTTCCCACCCATTAATGGGCCATATGACCTGCTTACATCACAGGAAGCCTAACACACATGTGGTGGGAGGAGCTTCCTGACAGGAAAAGGAAGTTATGTCACAAAAAATGATGGGGGAGAGAGAGATGTTATGGCTGCTAATGGCTGCCCTCGTGGTGGTTAGAACTGAATGGGCTGACTTAGCTGCACTGTGAGTTTGTTTTGGGGAAGACGCCAGCAGGGGGTTGGAGAGGTTTCAGGATGGTGAGGCTCCATGTTGTGACATTCTGTATGGAATGTTTTGGGTTCCTTGCTGTTATGATGAAGTGGGCTGACTGGCTGTGGGAGCTGAACATTCGGTTATGGGATATGGTTCTCTGGTGTCTGAATAAATGTTATACTTCTACCTTCTATGTGAAGAGTCTCTCATACTTTGCGATACAGAACTACATAGGCATTTTGACAATTATCATCCAAGTTGTTATTAGTGCCTTGCTGTTACAAAGACCTAAAAATAATTATGTCATGGTCCAGCCCCACTTGTAGTTTTTATGTATATCAGACCTGCCTTTGGTCCAACATGTTAAGCCCTCCTTCTTAGGAGAGAGGTCTTCTGCCTGTAGTAGTCATTTTCCTCATTCTGAAATTAATTAAACTTCTGTTTGTATCCCAACTCTTCTTTCTCTAGCCTACTGTGTTTAGCTCCAGCCATTCCCAAGTTAGAGGCCAATTCCAGTCCATTTTAAAAATATATACCCTCTAGGGCAGATAATTAAGAATCACCTAGGATGAAGTGTGGAACAACTGAAATCTGTGCCAGTGATGAAATCTGGTTCTTTTCATACTTCAGGAGCACCAGTTTAGCCCTCCTTCCATTTATTATCTTTCATTCTGACAAGCCTAGCTCATCTCTTTTTTCTGGTGATACATATTCTTCATATCTTGTATTCTTCTCCTTCAGTGATTGGCCAAGCTCATTTTCCATTTGTACTTCCTTTCTGAGACAGATTGATGAGCTTACTCAATAGATAAGCCTACCCTGTTGCGTGTCAAAGACAAATGTTAGACAAGCCATTTTCTCTCTTTTTTTGAAATATCTTCTACCATGAAAAAAAATACTCCTATATTATAAAGGGTACTATCAATCTGGCATGTCTTTGATTAATGATTACCCATTCTTGAACAACAAAATAAAGGTCAAAATTTTGGGAGAAAGGAAGAAGAATGTATTCAATAATTTATTTGACACCGATAGACTTTTTTCTTATTGTTTTCCTAGACTTCTTCTAAGGGCTTCACTTTAACTTTGCTTTTAGATCCTTAAAGCTTTTTAAAAGTCCCTGATCTACAGCTTCACTTCACTAATGACATTAAAGGTGTAGCTTCCCACTGCTTTCCCACCCTAAATGGATCAGCTAATATTTATTGTGTGAGGAAAAATAGGAATCATAATCAAGAAAATCTCCCAACATAAGCAGTATGTGAGGCACTATGCTAAACACTGAGGAATCAGACATAAATGAAATAGTCCCTGCCCTCAAGAAGCATATATTCTAATGGGGGAGACAATGTATACATATTCAAATATATACAGAATATATATACACAATGAGTATGAAGTAATTTGGGAGGAATGACACTGGGAGCTGAGAGGAATTAGGAAAGCCTTCATGAAAAGGTGGCATTTAAATTGTTTTAAGGAAAACCAGGGGTGAGTGTAAGCCAGTTAGGAAGCATAGAGTCAGTTAATGTAATGTAGAATCATGTGGAAAATTCTACTGATTATCAGTCAGTATGGCTGTCTGTCTATGTATGTATGTCATCAACATAGCTACTGCTGTAGAACAAGACTTGGGTTACCCATGGTCTACCTCAAATTGCAACCCACTTATAAATGTTACACATTTCTTATACATCTTTTCTCTGTTTTCCTGGTATTCTCTTTCAGAGCTCAACACTCCATTTGCTATCAAAAGAAACAACTGAGCCTCATCCAGTCCCTGAGTGATTAACAGATAAAAAGCATGCAGTGTAACTTATTGAAGGGAAATTGAAATGCTCTCTAGAGGGACAGAGAGACACACAGAGACAGGGACAGAGACAGAGAGAAATGCAGAAAAAGGAAGACCGAGATGGAAGAGATGCTCCAGAATTGTTTGCCAGAAATAGATGTTACTGGAACTGAAAGAAGAATTGCAAACTCCCCCTTCCCTCATTCCTCATCCTGCCATCTTGAAGCCCACCTCAAATCACAATGGGAGCCCTGAGGATGAAGACAGCAGCTAGATTTAGGAACTCTGGAGGAAATACTAGGAGGGAATCAGACACAACACAGCAGGGGTTGATGAAGAGATTTTACAGCAGGGGATGATGAAGAGATTTTACAGTAGGAAACTGGCAGATCTTGAGAGATTTTTTTTCATCTCCTTTCCTTTTAAATCCACCTGGATGAAAGGCTATTTGATTTTCTTCTCTCTGTCAAAATCACCTAGACCCAAATTTATTAACTCTTCAATTGAGTCCAGCCTAGCTGCTGCTTTGATACAAACTACCCTATTAAATATGCTTCTTGAGCTCACTCTCCTAACTAGTCATTTTCTTGTAACAAAAGGGCCCTAGAAATCTGAAGAAAATACACGTTAATTACCACTATCATTCTGTTTTATCTATTTACATGAGTACAACAAATGCCTCCTAAGTGTTATTCTAGTTGAGCAAGCACTGAATTAGCAAATGGATTTTACTGCCATAAACATTCTCTGAAAACAGCCCCTGGGTAATCGCATGAAGGATTCAGCACAGCTATTTTTAACTAACAATGACAGCAGTGGTATCTAAATTTGGCCCAAAGTTCTGTTTTTATAGAGGAAGAAGGTAAATGGAGGAGGCATCAGCAGGGAGACAGAGTTAGGTAAATTTCCCTCTGCCTGACCCCATCATTAACTGAAAATCTTAGTTTAAAAAACCCAGCCAGCACTACTTGTGCAAAGATGCTAGGCTCCATCCATTTATCTACTTCCTTTCCAAAGAGACTCATGTCACTAAGAGGATACAGTAATTTCATAGAACCTCTACCCTTGTCCCCAATTTCTTCCTCTGCAAATTAACCTGGTAAGAGAAATGTGTCCATTAGATAGACACACCCAAAGCCGAAATTAAAGTCAGGTCAGGTCAAAGAGAGATGAGGAGGATTAAGGAATTCAAAATTCCTTAGAGGAAATAGGCAAGAAGCTTCAGTGTTGGGCAGGGGACAGAGGCCTTTGAAATACAAAAAGATGACCTGATATAAGAATTAAAATTTGTTTTAAGGACAGAGAAATCAGACCCTAATGGTAATTCAAAGGTTCAAAGGAATCAGAGGCATTACTTCACAAAAATGTGGTGCTTTTAAGGGACCCTCCAAGGCATTAGAATACCATTTTGCTCCTTTTTAATCCTTTCTATACATAATACTAGACTCAGAACCTTGTAATAGATGGGCAAAGTCAACTGTACTTGCTCCACCTACAGTATTTTCAACAAATGGTTGCCCAGTTTTCATTTGAAGATTTTTCAATTATAAGCAATTATGGTAGATAAGTCTAGAACAGGTATGTTTAGAAAACTCTAATTATTAGGAAGCTTATCCCAAGCTTCAATCTACTTCTCTTTAACTTCTACCCACTTTTAGTTTAGCTTTCTGGAGCCAATAGAACAATTCAACTTCATGGAAAGAAGAAAGGAAGGAAGGAAGGAAGGAATGAGGGAAGGAAGGAAGGAAGGAATGAGGGAAGGAAAGAAGGAAGGAAGGAGGGAAGGAAGGAGGGAGGGAAGGAAGGAAGGAAGGAAGGAAGGAAGGAAGGAAGGAAGGAAGGAAGGAAGGAAGGAATCAAGCATTTATTAAGTACTTACAACATGCAAGGAATTGAGCTAAGTGGTTGGGATACAAATGCAAGTAAAAAGAAATTCAATCTCTACCCCCAAGGAGCTTACATTCTAATGGGGGAAGACAACACATGAAAGGGAACCGAAAAGATGGGAGATGGAGAGAAATCATCAATATGCCTTTGAATTCCATAAAGACAAGAACAGGAACCAAGAGAAAAATGAAGGTAAGCTGGCCTGGGCTCCTTCACAAAATTGAAGCTCCAGGAAGAATTCACCAATGAGAAAAGGTGGAGTGGATAGCCAAGGGACCTATGTTTCATGGTGAGTAGACTGTTGCATGGCAGGAATATCCAGGGAAAGGATGCCCCAGCTGGTGAGGAAAGTTCCAGAATGAGAAAGGAGTAGAGGCATGACTTTTGATGAAACAGGGCCAGGAGGAGGATATCCTATAAGCTGGAGGTCTGAACTTTCACTAAATAATAATGCTTTTAACAAACAGTTTTTACTTGGCATAAATCTGCAACTAGGATTTGGGACTGTTAAAAGTTACTATGAAGGACTGGGCCAACTAAGAGATATAATGAGTTTATATATCAGTTCATACTTATTGTTGCTAATAATAATGGGCTACATTCTCTTCTAGGTGAGTTAATGACACCTTCTTATTGGTAACAAGTACTGTGGGCAGTAATAAATTGTTTGAAGCCACAACCATAGGGTTATAACAGCAAACAACATAGGTATTAATGAACTACTTCCTTATCCTCAGCAGGAGTGTCAAAGCCAATAAGATGTGGTTTCCTCAGGAAAGCCCATAGAAACAGCCTGGATCTTGTGTAAGCTATAGAGGATCCCATATAAAATGACTTACCTGACTTATATAGATAGACAAATAGATAGAACCTTATTTTCCCAGGAAAAATGAGTAGAATAATTCTAACTGGTACATTAGCCTAAGCCTATAGAGAAGACAGAGCAACTCATATAGCAGGAAGCTAAAGGCTAGACTGTTTTTGCTGTTCAGTTGTTCAGTCATGTTCAACAATTAGTGACCCCATAGATTATAGCATACCATACCCTTCTATTCTTTACTATCTCCTGAAGTCTCACCATGTTCACTGCTTCTATGACACTCTCTATTCATCTTATCTTTTACTGTTGCCTTTTCTTTTTGCCTTCAATCTTTCCCAACATCAGGGCCTTTCCCAATGAGTCCTTTCTTATCATTATGTGGCCAAAGTATTTAAGCTTCAGCTTTAGTGTCTGATCTTCCAGTGAATAGCCTAAATTAATTTAAGTATTGACTGATTTGATCTCATTGTTGTACAAAGACTTTCAAAAGTCTTCTCTAGCATCATAATTCAAAAGTGTTAGTTCTGCAGTGCTCAGCTTTCCTTGTAGTCCAACTCTCCTAACCATACATTGCTGCTAGAAAAACTATAGCTTTGAATATACAGACCTCTATTGGCAAAGTGATGTCTGCTTTTTAGTATGCTGTCCAGATTTACAATGGCGTTCCTTCCAAGGAGCAAGCATCTTAATTTCATGGCTGCAGTCACCATCTGTAGTGATCTTTGAGCCCAAGAATATAAAATCTGACACTGCTTCCATTTTTTCTCCCTCTATTTGCCAGGAAGTGATGGGACCAGGTGCCAAGATCTTAGCATTTTTTTTCATGCTAAGCTTTAAGCCAGCTTTTACACTCTCTTCTTCCACCCTCATCAATCAGCTTCTTAATTCTTCTTCACTGTCTGCTATTACAGTGCTATTGTCTGCATGTCTGAGATTATTGATATTTCTCCCAGCAACCTTAGTTCTGATATTTTATTCATCCAGCTTGGCACTTCACATGATGTACTCTACATATAAGTTAACTAGATAAGGTAACAACACACAGCCTCATCACACTCCCTTTCCAATTTTAAATCAATCAGTTGTTCCATGTTTGGTCCTAGCTGTTGCTTCTTGGTCAGCATACAAGTTCCTCAGGAGACAGGTGGGATGATCTGGTGTTCCCATCTCTTTGAGGACTTGTCACATTTTGTTGTGATCCACACAATCAAAGGCTTTAGTGTTGTCAATGAAGCAGAAGTAATTTTTTTTTTTCTGGGACTCCCTTCATTTCTCCGAAAGAGTCAAATCCTTGGACTCTACAACCAGTGTTCCTTCCACTGTACTCTCCCCTGAGATCCTTTGTCAACAAGGGAAGGATAAAAACCCTGGGTAGCTTGGAGGAGAAGGTGGCTGAAATGGGAGGCAGAAAATTAACAGAGATTGTGAATGTTGGTAATTTGGTCACTAGTTTCTCTGCCTCTTCAAAAACCATCCTGCTCTTCTGGTGATTCTTGGTTCATCTATTGCTGAACCCTAGTTTGCAGAATCTTAAGCATAACCTTGCTAGTGTATGAAGTGGGTGCAGTCGTTTGGTAATTTGAACATTTTTTGGTATTGCCCTTCTTTAGGATTGGGATATAAACTGATCCAGTGGCCACTGCTGAGTGCTGGCATATTAAGTACAGCATTTTAATAGCATCATCTTTCATCATTTTAAATAGCTCATTTAGATTCCATCACCAACATTAGCCTAATTGTAAGCATTGCTTCCCAAGGCCCACTTGATTGCATTCTCCAGAACATCTGGCTCTACATCAATAACCATGCCATTGTAGTTATCAATGATATTAAGGTCTTTCCTGTATAGTTCTGTATATTCTTGCCACCTCTTCTTAATCTCTTCTGCTTCTGTTAAGTCCCTACCATTTTTGCCTTTTATCATGCCCGTTTTTGCATGAAGCATTGCTTTGACATCTCTAATTATCCTAAAGATATCTCTTGTCTTTCCCGTTCTATTGTTTTTTCCTATTTCTTTGCATTGCTTATTTAAGAAAATCTTATATCTCCTTCTTATTCTCTGAAATTTTGCATTCAGTTGGATATCTTTCTTCTTTACCTTTGACTTCCCTTCTTTCCTCAGCCATTTGTAAAACCTCATCAGAGAGCCATTTTGCTTTCTTGTTCTTCTTTTTCTTTGGAATGTTTTTTTGGTTGCTGTCTCCTGTACAATATTTTGAACCTCTTTCCATAGTTATTCAAGCACTCTATCAACCAGATCTAATCCCTTAAAGCTATTCAGTGCTTCCATTTCATATTCATAAGAGATATGATTTAGGTCATACCTATGTGGTATTATGGTTTTCCCTATTTTCTTCAATTTAAGTCTGAATTTTGCAATAAATAGCTCATAATCTGGGTCACAGTCATCTCCAGGCCTTATTTTAACTGACTATATAGAGCTTCTCCATCTTTGGCTGCAAAGTATACAGTCAATTTCATTTCTATATTGACCATCTCATAACATCCATGTTTAGAGTTGCCTTTTGGCAAAAAAGTTTTTGCTATGACCAGCAAATTATCTCAACAAAACTCTATTAGTCCCTGCCCTGCTTCATTTTGTACTCCAGAACCAAACTTGCCTTTATTCCAATTATCTTTTGATTTCCTACTTTAGTATTCCAATCCCCTCTGATGAATGTGACATCTGTGTGTGTGTGTGTGTGTGTGTGTGTGTGTGTGTGTGTGTGTGTGTTGTTTCTAGAAGATATTGCAGGTAGGTCTTCACAGAACTGATCAACTTCAGCCTCTTTGGCATCAATGGTTGGACTACTGACTTGTATTACTGTAATGTTGAATGGTTTGCCTTGGATTAGAACAGATATCATTCTGTCCTTTATGAGATTATACCCCAGTATTGCTTTTCTCACTTTTTATTGAGTATGAAGGATATCCCATTTCTTCTAAGGGATTCATGCCCACAAAGGTATATGTAGCGAGAGGTCTGCCATTTCCTTCTCCAGTGGATCACTTTTTGTCAGAACTTTCTATGATGACCTGTCTATCTCGGGTAACCCTGAATGCCATAGCTCATGGTTTCATTAAGCTACACAAGTCCCTCTGCCATGACATGGCAGTAATCCAGAAGTGACAAGGCTAAACACAAAACTACTAAAGAGAGGAGTACACTTAAGAATTGAGGAACACTTGATGGACAAGATCAACACATCCATTTTCACAGAAAATGGAAATCTTATTGATGTCATAGGATCATCATTAATCTAGAGATGAAAGGCACCTCAGAGGCCATTTAGTCCAATCCTCTCATTTTACTGATAAGGAAACTGAAGCCCCAGAAATGTTAAGTGACATGCCCATTAACACCAGAGGTGAGATTTGAAACTAGATCCTCTGGCTTCACAATCAGTTCTCTTTCTACTATTCCAGGATTTTCTAGCCATTTTTCTGACATGCCCTTTAGCAGTTGGGTGAACCCTATGAACCTATTCTCAGAATAATTTTTAAATCCACAAAACAAAATGTATAGGATTATAAAGAAAACCAATTATGTTGAAATGTTAAAAATATTTTGAAAAACAAAATACATAGACTCCAGTTTAAGAACTTCTGTCTGCCTCCCTGTGTATTAAAATTATTGTTTTAAGTTTGATTTTCTTCACGCTAGGAACCAGAGGTAGTACAGACTGAGGGCTGTCCTGAAAGGTAACAGAGTCCAAGAATCAAACCGGAATTCTAGCATCCCAGACAATAAACACTCAAAGAAATTTTTAAGAAATGTATGGTGCTAATGGAGGGGAGAGGAGATACATTGCTTCTTCTTTGATCTTGCCAACTACTAGGCAAAAGTTCAAGGATTGGCATATTCTCACCACATACGTAAAAGCATGTGATCACTATCGTCACATATCATCAGCAGAGCTATTGCCAAGGGCCAGCTATGAGCTTGAAGATGAAAAGGGAAAGTTAATCTTTGTTAATTTTCTGCCTCCCACTTCAGCCACCTTATCCTCCAAGGTACCCTGGGTTTCTATCCTGCCCCTGCTGATGAAGTATCTCAGGGGAGAGTACAGTAGAAAGAATACTGGCTGTACAGTCCAAGGATTTGAGTTTTGAAACTCACATCTGACATTATTTGTGTCATCTTGGATGACTTACTTAACCTTCCTAGGCCCTCATTTTCCTCAATGGCAAAATGAGAGGTTTGGACAAGGTGATAGCTAATGTTTCTATGTTGGAATTCCTTCCTGGCATTTTTTGACAAATTTATTTTTTCTGAATCCCAAATCCTAAAAAAAAATCAGTCAAGAGATCAGGAAAAAGATGTATTATTCTCCTGCTACAATTAAAGGTTAACAATTGACAGAGAGATGTTACTGGTATGAAGAAATGCACCAATGTCAAGTTGAAATCAGGAGAAGAAATTACAAGTTGAAGATTAAAGTCAGTATTTCCAACAACCAGAACAGAAGCTCATTGGAGACAAGTGGCCATGATCTGTCTAATCAGTCATTCTTGCTTGTAACTGAGGGGGACAGGGAGTAGGGGGGATGTTTAGCTTTATTCTTTCATTGATGTAGGGGACTTCCTGTGTGGATGTTCCCTCTATGTATGTAGTCTGGCAACCCCACTTAACAATAATCTTAGAGTTCCCTGGGGCACTGGGAGGATATTATCTCATCTATGGTCATATAGCCAGCATGTGTCAGAGGGCACCCTTGAACCCAAGTAATTGTTCCTGACTAAGGTGAATTCTCTACCCATGATCCCACACTGAATCTCAACTAAAAGGAATAAAAGGGAGGATTTCAGTCACAGGATGGCGGAAGATATATTTGGAGTATGGGCCTTCCCAGCACCTCTTAAATTTCCTCATGTGTGTAATTAGCTATGCTTTCTAAGACTAAAATTAAAAGATTATATTACTCTTCACAAACAGGATTTAGAGAAACATGTTTTCAGATAGAAGTAGCAAAAAGACAAAACTGAGAGCATAGGACAACATTATAGAATTGCTTTAATCCCATCACCACCACCATCTTGTGACTGCAATGAAGGGTGTTGAGGAGATCATAGGCCCTTTCAACATTCAACAATTAACCACTTAGTGCTAAACCCATTAAGTACTATAAGTTTTCCTGCACAAAGTCAGACTGTGAAAATCTCCAGCTCCCAGAACAAAGAGACTAAAGACTTCTTTAATACCTTTATCAGCTCTAATTAATAGTGGGTCTTTACTTCAATGATTTAAAGCCCCCTGTCTGACTGAGCTTCATATAGGCAGTCAAGGTCAGAGGTAATTTCTAAATCCACTCTCCAGTGCTAACCCTGACTTAAACCCAGCTGAGCTATTATAGAATCAGAAGTAGGACCAACTACCCCACAACAAGTCCCTGCAGTCACTGTACATAGATCCTCATGTAAGCTTTAGCACTGCCACCTGACCTGAGACCATGGAACTGAAATGATGAGATTAGTCACTCAAAAGAGTCCCAGAGGTGGACACAAAAGACAAGCCTCCTATTAACACTGACATGACTCAAACTGCTCTGAGGTATTTCTGCCACAGAAGCTGAGCAATATCATATCTAGGGTAGGGGCAGCTAGGTGGCGCAGTCAGTAGAGCACCGGCCCTGGAGTCAGGAGGACCTGAGTTCAAATCCGGTCTCCGACACTTGACACATGTACTAGCTGTGTGACCTTGGGCAAGTCACTTAACCCCAACTGCCCTGACCAAAAAAAACAAAAAAAAATAAAAAAATAAAAAAATATCATATCTAGGGCATGATATTCTTGAGATGTAGATATGACTATGTTACCCACTCAGACTCAATAAATAAATAAATAAATGAGTGAATAGATGGATGAATGAATGAATGAATGAATGAGTGAGTGGATAGATAGATAGATAGATAGATGGATGAATGAATAAATAAATACCTTCCATGGTTTCCTACTACTTCTAGGATCAAAGACAAACTCATTTTGATCCCTCTTCAATCTGACTCCTACCTGGCTCTCTGGTCATATTTCATTTTATTTCTTATCACAAACTCTCCATCACTGTCATATTGGAATTCTAGTTGTTTCTCATACACAATATTCCATTTCCTACCTCCAGACATTTGTCTAAGTAGTTCCCTCTTCCACTATGTCTCGTAAAATCACTTGCTTCCTTTAAAATACAGATCGGGGTCTACTGCACAGTCTTTCCTAATCACACCAGGTAATAGCATTCTCCACCTCTTGAAACAATGTTTGTTCCTGTTGTTACTTTTATTGTGGCTGTTGTTGTCATCATCCTCACTGTTGTTGCTGAGAAGATTGACTTGATCTTGTATCATTTCCTTATTGATCCTATTTACAATTAATTGCTTTTGTCCTGCAACTGCTTAAGTCATGGCTGGCTCTCTCTGAACTTTGTTCTGAATACAGGTCTATTATGGGTTGTTTAGAAATCCAGCTCCCCTGCTAATGCTAATCTATTCTTGCCTCACGGAATTTAGCTGACCCTGCTGGATGGTGTGAACACAAAGGAATTGGGTCTAGTATCTTCACTCCACCAAGCCACCTTTCAAAGCTGTCTGGTTTGCTGTCCAAAAAGGGCAGGTCTCTTATCTTTCTACCTTGCACCTGGACTCCAACAATGAGCATTTCTTAGGCACAAGGGACAAAGGAGGGAGTTGTTGCTGGCCCCCATTACCAAACTTTCAACCAATCATATTGTATCCTATGCGTCAGCTCTTTAACCAGTCATATTATCATCCCATGATGTCACCTGCGCTGTTCTATTCTTTGTTCTATATTCCCCAAAACCTATAAAAGGGGAGCTGTTCTTTTGCTTGGGGTCTGTGACATACACAGAGGCAAGACATTGTACCATTTATTGACAGGCAGCATACTCCTGCTAATAAATGTTGTCTTGTTCAGAAAATTGCCTCAGTTCACCCTTTTGTTAAATTTCACTTGCTACATTGTTATTGTCATCATCATTTAATAGGAATTATGATTTCACTCATGTTGGGAGTTGCTGGTGAGGAACATCCTCTAACAAAACAAAACAAGCAGCTTATGTTCTTCAAGAACTTCCTATAGCCCTCAGAGGTTAAGTGACTTGCCAAAAGTCACATAGCCAGTGTGTGTCAGAGCTGAGATTTGAAACCAGATCTTCTTTTCTCTTAGCCAGCTCTCTCTCCATTATGAGATAATACCTCTATTACTTTGTCTATGTCCTGTGTTTAATTGTGTATTCACTTGTCATGGGAATATTTTGTTTTGGTTCTATACTTATTACCTAGCAGAGTGACCTGAATATAGTAGGCATTTGATAAATGCTTGTTGACTTGAATAAGACAGATGTTTAGGGACACTGTATTCAATTTAGTAAAAATTACTGGTGCATTCACCTTCATAGTAAAATGATCTCATGATCTGAAGGTACTAATATAATCAATAAATCAATAAACATATGTTATGCATCTACTGTGTTCCAAATACTGTACTGAATCCTGGGAACACAAAGACAAAATGAAACAGTCCCTGCTCTCAAGGAGCTTACATTCACCTCCCAAAGTATCAAAACGAAAGCCACATAAATGTCAGTAAAGCTAGTTTTCAATCCATGCTAGATAATGCAAAAGGAAACAAAATTTTTTAAAAAATTATTTATTCGGTTTTAAAGTACATATTTTCATAGTATTTAAAAATTAATTGACTAGACATTGAGAGTATTATGATATTTTAAACCTGCCCTAAAACTTTACCTTGAGGACTCATCTCAGCGTGCATGAGAAATAGGAGAGTACCATCTCTTGTAGGTCCACCCAAGGGGAAGGGCTTCAGGGTATTGCTCTGTGTCTAGCATAGAAGGACCAGTCCAGTTTAATTCAGAGTACCTCATCACCAGAAGCTTGGCCATAAAACAATGATATTATTTGGCTGCAACAACTCATGGAGATTTCCCACTAAGATACAAAGGAAAGACTGTGATCATTTACATCCATGGAGGAAATAACCACAATGATGAAATACTGTATCATAGAATCATAGAGTCAGAACTGGAAGGCACCTTAGAAGTTATAAAATCGGCGTAGCCAAGATGGAGGCTGGAAAGCAGGGACCAGCGTGAGCTCCCTGCTGAGTCCCTCCAAAAACCTATAAAAAATGGATCAGAACCAATTCTAGAACTGCAGAACCCACAAAACAGCAGAGGGAAGCAGGGCTCCAGCCCAGGACAGCCTGGATGGTCTCTGGGTGAGGTCTATCCCACACGGAGCTGGGAGCTGGGAGCAGAGTGGAGTGGAGCAGAGCCCAGCCTGAGCAGCGCAGACCAACCAGACCAGGAGCTGGGCGGAATGTGCCCTACCACCCTGAATCAGTGAGCTGCGGCAGTTACCAGACTTCTCAACCCACAAACACCAAAGACTGCGGAGAAGGTTAGTGGGAAAAGCTGCGGGAGTGGAAGGAGTTCGTGGTTTGGCTTCCAGCCCCGGGGGCAGCGGAGGTGGGGCAGCTACAGCTGCTGCTGCTTCTGGCCTCAGGCCCACCTGGTTGGAGGAATTAAGTGACGGATCAGAGCAAGAGTGCATAGCCTGCTGAAGATCTAAGACCAGTCTGGGTTGGGGGTTCTTGGGGAAGGAGTAGTGCTGGTGTGACAGAGCTGGCACCTCCCCCCCAGACGTGGAACATAGAACTCTTTAGTCTACAAGCAGTCATACCCCGCTGAAAAACTCTAGGGTCAAGTTAGTTGGTTGGGAATATGGCCAGGCAGCGAAAACACACCCAGATTCAGTCTCAGACTTTGCATTCTTTCTTTGGTGACAAAGAAGACCAAAACATACAGACAAAAGCAGTTAACAAAGTCAAAGAGCCTACAACAGAAACCTCCAAGAAAAACATGAACTGGTCCCAGGCCATGGAAGAGCTCAAAAAGGATTTGGAAAAGCAAGTTAGAGAAGTAAAGGAAAAATTGGGAAGAGAAATGAGAAGGATGAGAGAAAACCATGAAAAACAAGTCAATGACTTGCTAAAGGAGACCCAAAAAAATACTGAAAAATACACTGAAGAAAACAACACCTTAAAAAATAGACTAACTCAAACGGCAAAAGAGCTCCAAAAAGCCAATGAGGAGAAGAATGCCTTGAAAGGCAAAATTAGCCAAATGGAAAAGGAGGTCCAAAAGACCACTGAAGAAAATACTACTTTAAAAATTAGATTAGAGCAAGTGGAAGCTAGTGACTTGATGAGAAATCAAGATATTATAAAACAGAACCAAAGGAATGAAAAAATAGAAGACAATGTGAAATATCTCATTGGAAAAACCACTGACCCGGAAAATAGATCCAGGAGAGATAATTTAAAAATTATTGGACTACCTGAAAGCCATGATCAAAAAAAGATCCTAGATATCATCTTTCAAGAAATTATCAAGGAGAACTGCCCTGATATTCTAGAGCCACAGGGCAAAATAGAAATTGAAAGAATCCATCGATCGCCTCCTCAAATAGATCCCAAAAAGAAATTTCCTAGGAATATTGTCGCCAAATTCCAGAGCTCCCAGATCAAGAAAAAAATACTGCAAGCAGCCATAAAGAAACAATTTCAGTATTGTGGAAACATAATCAGAATAACCCAAGATCTGGCAGCTTCTACATTAAGAGATAGAAGGGCTTGGAATACGATATTCCGGAGGTCAATGGAGCTAGGATTAAAACCTAGAATCACCTACCCAGCAAAACTGAGTATCATGCTCCAAGGCAAAATATGGATTTTCAATAAAATAGAGGGCTTTCAAGCTTTCTCAGTGAAAAGACCAGAACTGAATAGAAAATTTGACCTTCAAACACAAGAATCAAGAGAAGCATGAAAAGGTAATCAAGAAACAGAAATTGCAAGGGACTTACTAAAGTTGAACTGTTTTGTTTACATTCCTACATGGAAAGATGACATGTATGATTCATGAGACCTCAGTATTAGGGTAGCTAAAGGGAATATGCGTATAAATATATATATATATATATATATATATATATGTTTATGTATATATATAAGTGAATGTGTATGTATGTATATACCCGTGTGTGTGTGTGTGTGTGTGTGTGTGTGTGTGTATATATATATAGAAAGAGAGAGAGAGAGAGAGAGAGAGAGAGAGAGAGAGAGAGAGCAGACACAGGGTGAGTTGAAGATATGAAGATGAAGAGAAGATATCTAAAAGAAATAAAATCAAATTAAGGGATGAGAGAGCAACATACAGAGAGAGAGATAGAGAGATAGGGAGAGATAGAATGGGGTGGATTATCTCGCATAAAGGTGGCAAGAGGAAGCAGTTCTATGGGAGGAGGGGAGAGGGCAGGTGAGGGGGGAATGAGTGAACCTTGCTCTCATCAGATTTGGCCTGAGGAGGGAATACCATACATACCCAATTTGATATCTTACCCCACAGGAAAGAAGAGGGAGGAAGATAAAAAAAGGGGGAGGGATGATGGAGGGGAGGGCAGATGGGGGTGGAGGTAATCCAAAACAAACACTTTCAAAAGGGGACAGGATCAATGGAGAAAATTCAATAAAGGGGGATGGGTTGGGAAGGAGCAAAATATAGTTAGTCTTTCACAACATGAGTATTGTGGAAGGGTTATACATAATGATACACATGTGGCCTATGTTGAATTGCTTGACTTCTCAGGGAGGGTGGGTGAGAAGGGAAGAGGGGAGAGAATTTGGAACTCAAAGTTTTAAAAACAGATGTTCAAAAACAAACAAAAAAAAAGTTTTTGCATGCAACTAGAAAATAAGATACACAGGCAATGGGAGGTGGAAATTTATCTTGCCCTACAAGAAAGGAAGGGAAAAGGGGATGAGAGGGGAGGGGGGTGATAGAGGGGAGAGCTGACTGGGGAACAGTGCAACCAGAATATATGCCATCTTGGAGTGGGGGGGAGGGTAGAAATGGGGAGAAAATTTGTAATTCAAACTCTTGTGAAAATCAATGCTGAAAACTAAATATGTTAAATAAAAAAATATAAATTTAAATTAAAAAAAAAAACTAATCAGCTGCCTGTCAGCTGTTTGAACACACCTAATTCTTTCATACTTTTTGAAGTTAAGGCCATGTCATGAGTATTTGTGAACCCATCTAAAAGTCTTTTCGGTGCATTCATGAACATAGTATTCCCAATCTATCAAATGATTCCTGGGCTACTTATTTTAGGACCTTCCTTATCCAAGATGTCACCTTGTTTTTCAGGTTGATACTTAAAGGTCAAGAAATACTAAGTCATTGTTAACCTTTTAGAAATTTTGCTCATTCCTCTTGTAGCAGTAATAATATTTAAAATGCAATGAGGATGGAAAAAAATGTTTTCACATATTTAATATATTTTTATCCAGAAAAAAAAGAAGTTATAAAATCCAACCCTCTAATTTTACAGATAAGGAAACCAGGACAGAGAGGCTTAGTAATTTGTCCAGGATCACATATCAACTAACTAAGGCTGAACTTATGGGCAATTAAGATACAGTGCCAAGCCTGGAGTCAGAAAGACTCATCTTCCTGAATTCAAATCTGGCATCAGATACTGACTAGCTGTGTTACCCTGGGCAAGTCACTTAACCCTGCTTGCCTTAATTTGTCATTTAAAAAACGAGCTGTTGAAGGAAATGACAAACCACTCCAGTATCTTTGCCAAGAAAACCCCAA
This sequence comes from Trichosurus vulpecula, assembly GCF_011100635.1. Taxonomy (NCBI): domain Eukaryota; kingdom Metazoa; phylum Chordata; class Mammalia; order Diprotodontia; family Phalangeridae; genus Trichosurus; species Trichosurus vulpecula. The sequence continues at coordinate 349,014,459 of NC_050573.1, forward strand.
ATGAAGTCACAAAGAATCAGACACAACTGAACAACAACAAAAGCTGTATTTGGATTGAAGTCTTCCTGACTCCAAGCCCCACGCACTATACACAATGTCACTTAGCTGATTTCTTAAAATATTTAGTTAAATTAAACACTTTTAACAAAATAACAAAATATTATTATGAAGAAGTGACTCTGGAATCATACAAAATTTCTCAGATTTCTGATTTTCTTAACCAGCTTGGCTCTTCCCCACTCTTCACTATAAGAAGTATAATCTCTGAGACTGAGATACAATACGCTCAACTCCAACCTTGTGATGGCATTGTAAATACCCTCTGATCCTTTCTCTAAGGTGGTTTGATTACTTGATTAGAAACCTTCATTGAATCAATCTTTTTGTTTGTTTGTTTGTTTAAAGGGTCTTTCCAAGCTGCTGAACAAGGAAAAAGAGCAACATTTCCTGAAGTATCTGTGAGATACCATACTATGCTTGGGTCCCTCAAAACTCATTATTATCCAAGTTGATGCTGGGCTGCAAGTAACCAATTACTCTGACAACAGTGATGATAATGTGATAGGAGTTGAAAGCAAAGCAACATTTCAGCTTCCCCATGGCTAGTCTGCAAAGTGGTGATGTATCGATTAAAGGTCAGCTCTAACACTAGTGGGGCCACTATGGCCAAAGCTCTCTAAGTTTAATTTCCTCATCTGCAAATTGTGGCTTATCATATGCATGCTACCTACCTTGTTGGGCTGTTGTGAAGAAGATATTATTAAACTTTAAAGTATTATATACATTTTCAGCATTATTATAGAGACTTGGCTGTATACTTGAATTGTTACAGTTAATAACAGGAAAATGACAGTAATAAAACTTCATTTGCAGACTAGAACATGAAAGTTGCATTCTAAAGATTCATACAATATTAACTATTGATCTAATAATTGATACCACTTCTTCCAAACATGAAATCTGAAGCTTTTTTTTCACAGCCTCATGGTGCAGTCAAAAAATAAATAGATAGATGACTTAATGAATGGAGAATAATAGACAGGCAGTAGGCAGATAGATAAATAGATTAAATATATAGATTAGATAGATAGATAATGCAGGCCTATAAATCAGAAGATCTGGATTCTAGTTCTGATTCAAACCAAGTATCCACATGCCCTTGAGCCTTAGAGTCATCATCTATATTTAATTATCCAGAGGATATTGCCATTCAGTAAAAAGATCAGGCATTCTGCTATGCCACATCACCCAGACAGCTGTACGCTCCAACCAACACCTAGGGATACCTATGGGGAAATGCTAAATTCTCTGGTTCTCAGAGAAGTACACCTTGTCTTCTCTAGTCCTTATGGGTGTCAGTTTCTCATCTCCCTAGTCTAGGGGCATGATCTATGTTGATTTATGAAATTAAACTCTTGGCCTGAGTCAATGGGAAAACTCTTTCCTTAGTTCTTTGTCCCAATAAACCCAAGTCACTGAACAGAGCAGCTAGCATTCATATGGTACTTTGAGATTTGCAAAGTGCTTTTTAAAGATTCTCTCCCATTATCCTCACAACAGCCCTGGTAGTTAGGTGACATCATTGTCCCCATTTTACAGATAAAGGAATTGACAAAGAGAGGTTAGGTGACTTGTCCAGGGTTACACAGCTAGTAATTGTCTAAAGGCTAAATCTGAACTCAGGTCTTCCTGACTCCAGGTTCAGCATTATTATCCATTATGTCACCTAGCTAAAGGATAAGGATGTATTTTTGATGCATTTGGATACAACTTCCTTGTCTCTCTACATTTGTCATGGTGGCATCCTTCACAAGCATGTGTCAAGCCTAAGGGAGAAGAGTCCTATTCCCAACTGGCTTTTGTACTTAGGCAACAAGGAAGCTGTCAATAGTCTTAAGGCTTAGTCCCTTGACCAATTAAATCTCAAGAATGGTTTTAATGCCTTCTAAGGAAAAATTAGCCTCATTTTCATAGGATAAATGTTTCTCTACAATACCCCACCCCACACATACTATCCCTCCTGAGAAGTCAAACTCTACTCAGACTCAGGGAACTCAGGGCCTGGGGCTGCCAAAGCCACTGGCTTTGTGTCTCTGATAGCAATATCCAGGTGTGCCTTCAAACTACCTCTGTGAGTGACTGGCTCATGGGCTGGGGTCCAGCCACTGAGCCAAATGGGATTCTAATCAATCCTCCCTTCCTATCTTTGCTAATGGAGCAGTGAAATGGAGTGAAAGGCAAACCAAGCAGAAGAAGCTTCTCTGGCCATCCTTCCTTTTGCTTTCACTTATTCCCACCAAAATCCACCCTCCTGGGTCATTTCTGCCACTGCCTACTGGATAAAATGAGATAATATTTGTAAAATGCTCAGCACAGTGCTTGTATAACAGGCACTTACTAAATACTTGCTCCCTACCTCCCCCTCTTTGCATACAGTTTCAGCTCAAAGGGTGGGCCATAAGGCCTCACCAGAGATGACATAACTCTGCCATAAGGAAAGGAAGTAGGGCTTGAACAAATGATTGATTAGTTCCCTTCTAGTTCTCTAATTCCTTGATACTGGTGGAATCTGCCAAGTGTTGAACAACGGTGGAATTTCCATTTCTCTTCATTCTCCTTAGGGACACATTTGTGTAAGTAACCTAGTTTATGTTTCCATTAGTCCTCCTAAAGTCATGAAATATTTATTTGAAAACATGTTTACTAGAGCGCCTCTAGTTGTGTAGACATCAAAACATTTTCTGTTTATGCTTTGGCCTTTAGATGATGTATTCACGCTACCTCATGTATTTCAGATCCTAGAAAAAAGATAGAGAGTTGTAGTACAAAAGAGTTCAGATAAAGAGCACCAGAGCCACACAGGGATAGCCGCTAAGAGAACTTAATTCTATTCACAAGGGGAGAGGAGAATAGATGCCAATCTGGAACAGATTCAATGTGATGGCTCCACATACTTCTGTGGCTTCTGATGCAGAACCATATGCAATGTCTTTCACAGGACAGTCAAAGGCCTAGAGTCCTTCAAGGTTCAAACTTTTATAGAGTTTTAGAGAGTCAATTAGCACTAATAGGACATTTCTACCATCCACAGGGGGAAATATTACTGGTAGAGTCAGGACCAGTAAAAGGAAGATATTTTCTAAATCACTTAATGAGTGAAAAATGGGGAACAGAGAATTTTAACTGTGCCTTCCAGAAAGAGGTTGGGTGGGGTAGTGGTGGGAGTTAATTTTTAGTTTGGGAATTTCTTAGCCTAAGTGTGCAATCCAAGGCTCCGGGGTGATATCAGTCAAATCATTTTTTTTTTACCAGTTCGCAACAACTGTTCTTGCAATGTCATTGAAAATTAATGATGCCACTGAATGTGGCCTCCTTTTTTCCCCACCATGAGTTCTTGAAAATTCCTAAATTTCTAACCTGGCATTTTATCAATTACTGATCCCAAGGCTGTTCCAAAACTGAAAGATTTTTTTTTCAAAAGGATGTTGTAAAATTATGTTTGCACATTTCCAAGGCTTCAGAGTCATTGCTTTCTCCAATCATACGTATCTGTGCCCAACATTACACTTTTAAGAGATATACACTAGTTTTTTAGCTCTATTTCCTGTGACTCAGAAGTAAGGATGCATAGATGGCAAAACGATTAAATAAGATTTATGTGATTGCTTCAGAAGTAGTTCCAGAACAACAACAAATGCTGTCGTAAAGATAATCTCATATAGATTGAGCAAATTTCTTGTAAATTTCAAGGGAATATATTTAGAACTATTTTCACTTGAGGGCAAGAGGAAAAAAAAGAAAAGAAAATTTATTACACATATGCACTTGAACAGTAAATAAACTGAATCTGAGAGTCTTAGCTATAAACAACATGGCCAGTGACAAGCTCCAAGTCAGTTGGACCCTCTATTCCAACTTCTGTTCCTAAGTAATTGATAAATCACTTCTTTGTCTTGATGAAAGACTTATTTTAGCTAGACTACAATTTCCTTAATAGTCTCTGTTTTCTTAAGATGTAACGCCTTCATCTACCCTGATAATCAAATATGCAGCAGTTTCTCCCTTCAAGAAGCTCATATTCCTTCAAAGGTGACAACAGATGGAGAGGTAGGTGAGAGAGAGAGAAGGAGAGGGAGAGAGATGGGGTGATGGCATATCAGTAGTATTGAACTCAAATATAAACAAGAATGACTAAGCTATGTACAAGGATCCCTGCAGGCTGTGTATTGATTTAGAAAACAACATTAATATTATTGTATTCTATTTTTATTTATTTTGTTAAATATTTTCCAATAACATTTTAATCTTGTTTGGGTAGCATTGAGGAGTGTTGTGGACCATGTGTGGCCTGTGGGCCGCATGTTTGATACCTCTGATATGGATAGATAGATAGACAGATAGATAGATAGACAGACAGGAGGCTGAGACAGAGAAAAGCAAGAGAAAGAGAGACAGAGAGAGAAAGGAAGAGCGGGAGTGAGGGAGGGAGAAATAATAGATACAAAGTGATTTTGGGTGAAGGACACTAGGAAATAAGGAAAGATTAGGAAATGCTTCATGTAGAAGATGTGCTTATATTGAGCCTAGAAGGAAACTAGGAATTTTTAGAAGCAGGAGTGAACAAGGAGTGCATTCCAGGTATGGAGGACAACCAGAGCAAAGGCATAGAAATGTAAGATGGAGAAGTGTGTATAAGGACAGTAAGTAAGCCAGTTGTACTGGCCCATAGAATTTTAAAGGAGAATAATGTATAGTAAGTCTGAAAAGCAAGGTTAGGGTCAAGGTATGGAGGACTTTAAATGCCAAATAGAGGTATTTATATTTATTCTGAAAAATGATAAGAAGCCACTGCAGTTTATTGAAGCTGGAGATAAGAAGTAATGTTTACAAACCTGTATTTTAGGAAAATTTCTTAGTTGCATGGATGATAGATTGGAGTAGGCAGAGACTTGTGGCAAGGATGACAGGAGGTTATTGCAATAGTCAAGGTGAATGAGATCTGATGAAATCTGAGATAGAAAAGTAGCTGTGGTGGGTGGAGAGAAGGTTAGAAATGTGAGAGAGGTTGTGGAGGTAGAAATGACAAGATTTCACAACCAATTTGATATATAGTGAAAATGAGGAGCTGAAAATGAATGATGCCGGAGTTGTGAAGATGAATGACTAGAAGGATGGTGGTATACTGATGGCATAAGAATTCTGGAAGAGGCATTGATTTGGGAAACAAATATAATGACTTCTCTCTTAGCCATTTTAAGTTTGACGTCCACAATTTATTCAGTTTGAAATGTCTAATAGGCATTTACATAAGTAGATATATAACTAGAACCTATGAGAAGTGTTGATATTGAATATATAGATCTAGCATTATCTGCATAGAAATGATAATTTCATCTACAAAAATTGATGAGGACACCAAGTGCCAGAGGGTATAGCAAAAGGTGAAGAGAGGCTTGTAAAGGCAACCACACTGGCATACCCAGGAAGGCTGATAATGCAGATTCTTTCATCTGCTTTACTAAGGAAAGATAGCTGTTTCAGGAGTCAACAATCTTTTTTTAATTATATAAAATGCAAACAGAATAATACAGAGCAGAGAAATAAAGACCAACAGACAGGGCTCTCCTGCCTACATCAAAGCTTTACATCCACCACTGAACTGAGAGAGCCTTTACCTCTGAGGAGTCGAGGAGTTCTGAACATATGGCCTCTCAGAGTCTTGACCAGGGAATCACAGCATCTTTCTATTAAGCAACCTCCAAAGCAAAAGCTCATCTCTCAGAACATATACTCTTTAGGCTCAGTGCCTAATTAGAAATTAACAAAAGGTGTGTCAGCCTTCCTACAATCAAGCAAGCTTCCCTTAACGGGCTCCAGTTGCGACTTATTGATGGATGGGGAAGATCTTATTCCCCATTGACCTTACAAGACCAAGTCCAAACTTTGGGATACACACATAGATAGTAGACATGGATGAACATCCAGCAAAGGAGCAATCAGAAAGGCAGGAGGAGAACAAAGTACAGTATCACAAACACCCAGAAAGGAGAGAATATCCAGAAAGAGGTATACAATGGTGTCAAAGTCTACAGAGAAGATCAAGAAGGGTGAGGGTTGAGAAAGGATTTAACAATTGAGACATCATTGGTACCTTGCGGAGGGCAATTTCACTCAAGCAATGTAATAAAAAGTCAAATTGCTAAAGGCTGAGAAATGAGATGAGCAGAAGAAGATGCAGTTAGTATAAAAGTGTGGTGGTGGTAGTGATTGTGGTTGTTGTTTTTAAGGAGTTTGGCTTAATCAGGGAGTAGAAATATCAGGTGAGGGCCTGGAGGATGAAACAGTAGGATTTAAAGAGGGCACTTTTTTAAAGGATCTGAGAGTCTTTGGGATGTTTATTGGCAGCACAGAAGGAACTGGTAGCTAGGGAGAGATTGAAGATTAAAGAAAGAGAAGGTGATAATGGAATCAGTCGCCTACAGAAGAGAGAAAGGATCGGATCAAACATACATGTAGAGGCATGGCTTTGGTGGAGAAAAAAACTACGTCATCACTGGAGATTGAAGTACAGGAAGAAAAATAAGGAATGATGTGAAGGGGTAATGAAACGTAAAGAAGGAAATCTCATTGCAAATGGCTTTGATTTTTTAGGTAAAGTATGAAGTGAAGGCCTCAAAGTAGGAAGAAAGAATGGTGGGTAGGCTTGAGAATGAAAGAGAAGATTTGAAACAGCTGGTGTGGTGAATGGGATAGAGAATTGGGGAAGAGTAAAACAATTTTGTAGTGGATCCATTAAGCACCACTTTCATTAATTCCTCCAGCTGCATTCAGCCCTACATCAATACAAACAGAGGAAGGGGGATATAGACAATGCAAATACACTACTGGGTCTGACTATATACTGCATTTTCTCCCAAAATCTGGTTTTCATAATAGCTGAGTGAAGTCTAAAATTAGTGTTCTTTTCCTATGTGTTTTTTTCTTTCAAAAGGGATTTCATTTTAGGTATGTTCCCTATATTCAAACCAATCTGGTATTATTATCATTATAACATTTTACAAATGAAATTGAGGTTCAGAGAAACTTGGATTTACTCCAGGTCACAGTCAGCAAGTGTTGGATTAGAACTCAAACCCAGGTCTTCTTGCCTCATGCCCAGTGCTCTGGACACCTTCCCTTTGAGGACTGGAATCCTGATTCCCTGGTTCCCAGGCCAATGCTCCTTTATTGCAATAGTAAATAGTATAAAAAGTGCTAAGAAATTCAAAAAAGCAACAAAAATTAAATGAAGTAATTATCACTTAATAGACAAAGATCACACACAGTGCAAAGAAAATTGGATTTGAAGTCAGAGGATCTCAGTTCTATACTGGTTTTGATGTTTACTGATGATGTGACCTCATGCGAGTTATTTAATGTCTCTGGGCTCTAATTTTGCCATCTGTAAAGTGAAAGGTTGGAATAATTAATCTTTAATGTCTGATCTATCAAAAAGGAATAAAAATATCTATTGGGCAAAAATGAAACATTTTTCTCTTGTTGACTTTTCAAACTTAAGTACCCTTCATATCCTATTCCTGATTTTTTTTTGTTAGAGGGACAAATTTCCATGATACTCTCACCATCTGTGGGGTAAAAATGAGACATCTGTTAGAAAAAAAAGAGAGAACACTCCCCTGAAACTGAAGTCACTCATCTGCAGACAGTCATAGTCAGAAATAGTTCTTGATTTCACACAGAATAGGTAAGATGAGTTTGGGACAAAACCCAGATGTTTCAAGTTGTGAGCTCCCTGAGAGCAGGGATCCTGTCTTGCCAATCTTTGTCTTTCCTCTAGCTTCTAGCACAATAACCTTGAGCACAGGAACTTGCTAACGATTTGTTAAATAAATATTTCTTCTTGACAGAACAGTGTTAGGGAGATGGAGGCCATCAGAATTACGCACTTACTGTTTACTTGTTACACAGATAGATTTTGTGCTATAAACACTCCTCTACTATAGGAAATAGTACCAACAGACCTTATCTTTTTGTTGGCTCCAAGACCCAAGCTCAAAACTTTTGTCATGATACCCCACTGTTAGATTTATCTCCATCTCTTCCCTGATCATGTTTCCTTACCTCAGTTACCTCCTTTCAAATGGATTCCTAATAAATACACCAAAGTAACAAATACCAGTTTTTACCTTTGTTTGTAAATATAAAGAAAACATTTAAAATAAAGAAAGGTAAACAGAATTTCTCCATGCTCAGAGGAAAAGGCTTCAGGGTCCCATCAAGGGGCTGATGGGAAGAAATACGAGATAGAAATTACTGCCTTGGGGGGGTCTATTTTCAAGGATTTCAGCAGCAAGACTTGTTCTTTGACACACCCTGTACCCAATTAGCCCAAGCTTCCTCATTCTTAGTGTCCTGGATTTTTTCTTTGTGGCAGTTGCTTTTGCATACTTTCGCTCTCCCAGGTCACCCAAAGCCATGTCCTTTAACATAGGCATACCTCATTTTATTGGACTTCACTTTATTGTGCTTTGCAGTTATTGCATTTTGTACAAATCGAAGGTTTTGGCAACCCTGCATCAAATAAGTCTCAAGCAAAGCACCATTTTTGCAACAGCTTGTGCTCACATCATGGCTTTGTGTCACATTTTGGCAATTCTTACAATATTTCAGACTTATTCGTTATTATTATTATATCAATTATGGGGATCTCTGATCAGTGATCTTTGGTGTTATGAGTATTATAATTGTTTTGGGGAATGACTCCACCCATATAAGATGCCAAACTTAATCAATAAAGGTTGTGTGTGTTCCTGCTGCTCCATGGACCAGCCTTTCCCTGTCTCTCTCCCTTTCCTGGGATCTCCCTATTCCCTGAAAAATAACAATATTGAAAGTAGGTCAATTAATAACCCTACAATGGCCTCTAAGTGTTTAAATGAGAGGAAGAGCCGATTGATGAGGCAAACATCATTATTGTCTTATTTTAAGAAATTGCCACAGCAACCCACCTCCCCCGCCAATCTTCAGCAACCACCACCCTGATCGGTCAGCATCCATCAACATCAAGGCAAGACCCTCCACCAGCAAAACAATTACAACTTTCAAAGGGTCAGATGATGGTTATAAATTTTTTAGCAATAAAGAATTTTTGATTAAAGTATGTATATATATATACATATATATATTGTTTCTTAGACATAATACTATTGTACACTTAATATTCTATAGTATAGCATAAATATAACTTTTATATGCCCTGAAAAATAGTCATGCGACTTGCTGAACCCAAACCTGCAATATCTCCAAGCTATGCCTATACTTCATCCTTTATACATATTGCTTCTTTTCAGATTCACTAAAGAGACTGTTTTTCACCTCAAAAAAGGGATTACCTAATCTGGCCACATATTTACAGTGAGTTCTTCAAGTCTTTATAGCCCTTTTGTGAAAGAACAACGCTCTTATACTCTCCCCCGGTTAAAAATTTGTAGTAGCAAGAAAAGCAACTGGAATGTGTTTGAGCACATTTGTCATCCGTTCTGGTTAGAACTCATAGTCCTAAATTCTAGATAGAAATCTAATGATTACAGGTTTAAATTGAATGCAATATATGTTAAACAAATGTGTCCATGCATATCCAATCAAGTAAAGCAATGAAATAATATCGGTGTCTATGCAATACCATGCATAAACAGCAGACTATATGAAATAAACAGACACCAAAATTATCAGGAGCATCAAGGAACACACACAACCCCCGCTTCCTTTCCTGTTTCTCTGGAGAGTACCATGATGCTCCTAGTCCCCACACTCACAACCAAGATGTTATCCTCAACTCCCCGCTCTCACCCCCTCCACCTTCGTAATCAATGAGTAGCCAAATTCTGGGGTTTCTACTTGCACATCTCTTTCATATGCTCCCTTCTCTGCTCTGACACTGCCATCACTCTAGTGTGGGTAATTACCTCATATCTGTACTATTACGATAGCCTGCTGGTTGATCTCTGGCTTTGAGTTTCTCCACTCCAGTCCCCTCTCCTTTCAGCTATCAAACTGATCTCAAAGTGCAAGTTTGACCATATCACCCTCCCATTCAATAAATTCCTGTGGTTTCCTATTGCCTTCAGGATCAAATATAAAATCCTCTGTTTGGTTTTTAAAGGCCTCCATACTCAGGCCCTTTCCTATCTCTCCTACCTTTTTTATTACCCCTCTCCTCTTATATACTCTACTATCCAGTGACACTACCCCTGCTGTTTTTCCTCAAACTAGACATTCCATCTCCTGACTCCAAGCATTTTAACTGGCTGTCACCCATGCCTAGAATTCTTTCCTTCCTCATCTCTACCTCCTAGCTTCCATGGCTTTTTCCAAGTCTCAGCTAAAATCTCCCTGTATGCGAGAAGCCTTTCCTGATCCCTTTTAATGCTGATGCTTTCCTTATGTTATTTATCTCCAAATTATTCTGCAAATATCTTGTTTGTATGTTGCTGTTTTCATGTTCTTTCCCCCATAAGACTCTTTGAGAACAGGAACTATCGTTTCCTTTGTATCCCCAGTGCTTAGCACAGTGCCTGGCACACAGTAGGTATCTAATAAATGGTTGCTAACTTGACTATGTAGGTCAATACTAATATTGCTGTTTGTCCTTCATTCTGAAAGAGGACCATGATGCATGAATTAGATTTAAGTGAAGCAGAGCTGCACAAAGTTGTCCGCCTTACTTTCTCTTCCAGAGACATTGAAGTCCAGTGGCAAAGCAAAAGTCAGGACAACTGGTGATGGCATGGGATCCAGGGGATGACCTTGGAATCTTTGATGTCTGACCAAGCTCTAAGTGTTTCACAGTGCCTTCTTCAGCAGCCTTCCTGGCAGTTGGAACAAAATTGTTTTCATCTGCCCATTCCACTGGAAGAAGTGCTCACATGCTTGGGGTAGATACCCTGCTAACTCACTGATGGATTTGTGTCTCTGTGCCTTAGGATTATCTACAGTTGATATTCCAGGAGGGCTCCTGAAAGATCAAGTTAATTTCAATGAACAGCCTCCTGGCTGCCTCAGTCCTAATAGAACTCACTACCTGAATGTTCCCATGCCAGAGTATTTCTCAGAGCATGTTCCTGAACTCTTCCCCAGAAGATTTGTAAAGCCTGAGCATTTTGTGAAAATCTGTGCAGAGGAGCCCATGTTCTACACAAATTTTCCTTAGTCTTGGCTTTGGGTTTTGGCTTTATGCATCTTTTGTACTGAGAGACTTTACAGGTTTATTAGAAGTAATAAGCCTGTGACAATCATTTCAGTGATCAGCCTTCCATCAGATGTCATAGAAATTTGTATGATCAAGGAAGATTTAAAAGCCAGATATGTATAATATATTATTCTTCACTGTCTAAGAATGTCTGCACTAGAAAACCATCCATTTACTAAGCAACATTTGGGGTTTATCTGAAAATATTTGGAAGCTGGGAAAAGGTTTCAAGATTTGCTACTCCCTCCATTTGGACAAGATTCAAAGATTCTGCCCTTCATCCAGCCAAAACACTATACCAAATATATATCAAAGTACCCTTTGGGAGTCACTTTGAAGAATAGTTGAGTTATGAGGTCAGCTTGTGCATGGCTAGAGACATCAGAGTGATTCCTTTTGCATCAATATTCAACACATTGCTGGATGACTGAAGACCAGACAAGTTCAGAAGACTGTGTTTCACCTGGGTGTGCAGAGAAATTCTGTGTGCTGCATAATAAACTTTGGCAGGAGAACCAACCTGACTATGTGAACATCTAGCTGTACCTCAGTTTAAAAAATGGAATACATAAAATAATGGGTGAAATGTATCTAGACTTTTCATTGGTTGGCCTTGATGATAGTAAAGATGCTGCCTCTGGGGTAAGTCCTCTCTCCCTATTTGGCCTGATTTTTGCATCATAGTATATATAGTCTTCTTCACTTTATCTGCTTCTGAGCAATTGTCTAGTTCAGAAAATCTTTGAAAAACTGGCAGGTAATCTCTTTTGCATCTTAGCATCTTGTGAGGTAAGTGTCCATCAGTGTCATTAAAGAATCATTAAAGAATCCAACGAATTTTCTCATAGGCAATAAGTGGTTTGTTGTAAATTCTTTTCACGGGGTCCTCACCAGTTTCTGGGGCTATTCTATAGATGGAAAAGTTGCCTAATCAATCCAGAAGTACATATGAAATAGTTATCCATGGGTCTGATGACCGTTCATTTCATGACTATCAATGACTCTTAGCAAAAGTCTTGCTGAAAGCCTTCTTGTTCATGGTCTTGGCAACAAACTTTGGCATCATACTGTCATTGTGTCTGTTGATAAATCTGTTTTGCTTGACTGCATATTTGTTATAAGAATTCTTTTTTCAGTTGAGTGGAGTGGAAAGTTAAGAAAATAGATTTGTTAATTTGTCTTAATAGAGAGGGTGGAGCACTACAGGTGCAGGACGTGGCATGCCTTTTCACATGAGGTCATTGTGTTAGTTTTTCTTAACTGTTTTACTTTGTTATGAGGCTTATGATGTAGGAGTAATCTGTAGATGTTTACAATGTGAAAACAAAGTACTTTTCAAAATGTTACAGTGTTATATGTTTTAAAGATAGGTTTTACAATATTGATTTTTTTTGTTATTATAGCTGATTGGCTTAAGAACTAATTCTGTACAGTTAAGGGAGAGAGGAAAGAATTACAGATAGATTTCAAGCTTTATTAAAAGAAAGCTCCCATAAAACCTACAATAAATAGAAATGGTTTCCTGTGGTTTTCAATTCCTATATTTCCATGAAATAAGCCTTGCTAGTTTAGTATTTAAGAAGCTCTTCTAATGTTTGCCATCCCTAATGCCTGAGGGTTAGGATGCTGCCTGAAAATTCAGAAGCTAAGCTGACTAAAATCCAAAAGAAGGTGATCTTGGTGGGGTTCCATTGTACCCCAGTCACACTTGGTGATGTCTTTTTCTAGGTCAGTGAGATGCAGTAGATGCAACGGGAAGGACAGAGGACTTGGTGCCATGAGATCATAATCATAGAATCTCAGAGTTATAAAGGGCTACGGTATCCAGACCCAGACTCACCTCTGTGGCTTGCCTAAACAAGAATCATACCTACAATACACTTGACAAGTTATTCAATCTTTGCTAGCAGTGATCCAGAATGAGAAGCTCATTATCTCTAGATGAATTCTATTTCTCATTTATATGGTTCTATTTGTTAAGAAAGTATTTCTTATAGCAACTCTGCAGTTTTTACTCAATGTTCCTATTTCTACTCTCTGGAGCCAAAGAAAACAAATCTATTCTCACTTTCACATGACAGCCCCTCAAACACTTGAACATAATTACAATCTCCTGCTCTACTTGCCCCTCAAGTCTGCTCTTGTCTCAGCTAAACATTCCCCATTCTTTTTTTGAAGGGGGAAGGTAGGGCAATTGGGGTTAAGTGACTTGCCCAAGTTCACACAGGTAGTAAGTGTGTCAAGTGTCAGAGGCCAGATTTGAACTCAGGTCCTCCTGACTCCAAGGCCAGTGCTAATATTCCCCATTATTTTCATTAATCTTCATATGTCATATGAATTCGTCCCTGCATATAAATACCCTTCCCAAAATATGGCACCACACCAAGTGCTAAGTCCAATACTCCAGAGTCTGACCAAGGCTACTATCCTTTTTGATAGCAGCAAATACATACACACACACACACACACACACACACACACACACACACACCCCTATCTAACTATCTGTTTGATTATTTATTTATTTATTTTACTCACCCCTGTCAGGGGCATTCTATCCCTGGCCAAGAGACCAAAATTCCTGTATTATAAACCTCAATCCAGAAATATAAACCTTGTTCTCAAATCACCTTCTTTAAAAGCTGCTTACTTCCTATTTTTTTCTCCCTATCCTCCCACATCTTTGTCTTCTATTTGTAGCAGTAACAAAAACATTATATGTGGCCAAAAGATCTTCAGATTCATTCCCAGCACTTCAAAATCCTTATCAATGTTTTCTAGTCCTTCTGATAGCCTTGTTCATCCCTGCGTGAATCATTGGAAATGGCTACTAGGTATCAGTATTGATAAATCAGGAGAAATTCTCTGTAGCTGTCCTTGGAATTCTTCAGGAGGGATTTCCTAATCACCCATAACTCATCTTTTCTTTCTCTGTCTTGGAGACATATTATCCCAGTAGGCCTAGACACCAGTCCCAGCTCTGCCATCTAATAGTCATTAAGCCTTGGACAGCTCACTTCATCTCTCTGAACTTTATGTTCCTCATCATTAGCAGGCTTTGCCTACCTTACCTGATTATTAAAAGGAAAGTACAGTATTTTGTATTCCTGAAAGTCACATATAAATGTGAATTATCATTATTACTAATCCTGGCTTTAAAATACATCAAGATATTATAGATTGTCTCAAAGTTTGATAAAAACTCATAGAGCACATTTTTATTTTAGTCTGTTTTCACTTTTTAAACCAATCAATGCACACAACCCATTTTTTGAGTTGGAAGAAGGGAATAACCCAAATCAAAGTTCTATTCTGAATAGCCATGTTTACTCTAAAATAGGTAGATTTGACAAGTTGTTTTGTTATCTTCCATCCAAGAGGATATGAAGAGTGATTTCTGTTGTGCCTTTGCCACATAAAAAAAGGAAGAAACATTTGTGTCCTTTGAGAAGGCCAGAAAAGACCAAGACAAGAGCCTCTATCACAGACAGCTTGGACATTGGGAAATTTCTGCCCCTATGCACTGCCCCAAATCACCAGTAGGACAAAGGAAGTCTGGGTTCATCCTGATCCAAATCGTTGGATTCTGTCTTTAACATGCCCTTAAGTCACTGAGCAAAGGTTAAATTAGATGAAACTCCATTGCATCCTTAGAGCTTCCAGGCTTTTCTATCAACCCTGCAGATGAAATTCCCTTTATGTACTGTCTCCCCCAATTAGAGTGAGCTCCTCAGGAGCAAAAAAATCTCTTTTTTCTATTTCCATCCCCAGCGCTTCATATGGTTTGACTTATAGGAAAGACTTTTAAAATACTCTTCCATTCATTCATATATTCATCCCATCCTTTTTCCAGTTCTATGAATTTTTTGGTAAAGTTGCATACACTAAAATCAAACAGCCATCATTTCATCCTAAAGTTACTTAAATCTTGGACCAGTTTATTGGCAAAATGCTCTGCTCAGATGTCATGCCTAAACATTACAAGTCTAGTATATCCATTTTACAAGCATATACATATATATGTGTATATATACACATATACGTATATACACATACAGACATATACACACATATATACACATACACATAGATGTATATGTACAAATATATGCATATATACATACACATATACATATAAGCAGCAAGCAAATACATTTCTATTTGCATGTACACATAGGAAGATATTATATACACATATATGGGTTTATGTGCATCAAACACTGATATAAATGATGGTATAAGCTGTCATAAAAATCATGAGACCACAGGTCCTCAGTCCATGTGGTACCACTAAAAGAATTTATTCTAAAATAAGATCATATTTTAATAGAAACTATCATGATCATTTAAGAAATTGGGAAGGATAGGTGTGAATGAACATTTTCTCACTTATTTGTTTCAGTTGAGCTTGGCTGAAAAGGCACTTTGCACATAGTGGGTATTTAAAATGCTTGCTGGGGTTTCTGTTGAAAGAATCATAATTCTTTCTCTCATTTGTTTCCAGACTGGTGAAAAGTGTATTCAAAACATAAAACTATCAACATCTGTGCTTAATTAATTTAAAAGTTTCATTTTTCCAGCCAAAAATATTTTCTACTTTATTTACCTTAAATATTTAATAACACCAATAATTTATTTGCTTAAAACAGTGAATCTGTCAAAAGAATAGACCAGCTAGAATTGAACATTATTTCCACTTTCCTTACAAGAGGCAGGTGACATAGTGGATAGAGCTCTGGCACTGTAATTTGGAAGACCTGGATTCAAATCTTGTCTCAGATACTATCTGTGTATTCCTGGAAAAGTCATTTAAACCCAACTTTCTGAAAGCCCAACTTCCCCATCTGTAAAATGGGAATGATAATAACAAAAAATAGTACCCATTTTATAGAATTCTGTGAAGCTTAAATGAGGTCATGTATGTAAAGCACTTTACTAGTCCATATGTCAGTTATTACTATACTTTAAGATAGAGGCTTCATAGATTATAAAACCTGAAAAGGATCAAAAAGTCAAAGATTAAAAGCTGGAAGGGAATATGGAATTTATCTATCCCCAAATATGATAAAAATAAGTCCCAGATGTTGTGATGTACTAGCCAATTAATCAATAAACATTTATTAAGCACCTACTATGTGCCAGGTCCTGTGCTAAGCACTGGAATGGTGCTATTGAATATAACCATTAAGAGTACCAGTGTTTCTACGGAAAAACATAAACTGTATTACAACTTGGGATTCCAGGAACACTCCTCACTCTTCCTACCTCCACATCTTTCCCTTCTCTAATACAAAGGTTCAAGGTCTCCCCTTCCCCTGACTTCCCCTGATCTTCAGGTGCAACCATCGATATTCTAACAAAAACAGGCTTCACTTTGGTTAAGATTTAAAGATGACCTCAGCCAGGGATTCTAGCAGAGGGGAGAATTGCTCAAGATTAGGGCTGGCCAGTCAGTGACAGAACCATAGCAGCAAAGCTGAGACCAAGGAGCTGGATCAGCACTATGGTAGAGGAGAGCACTGAGTCTCCACCATATGAATTGTGCTGTGCTGAACTGCCACTATGAGCACAGGGGCCAGCTCAGAAAGAAGAGACTTAAGGAAGAGGAAGAGCCCACAACCAGAATGGCTGCTGCTTTAGATTCTTGTGGAAGATTGGCTCCCCACAGAGCGTTATTTAAACCCAGGTGAGCCTCAGGGTTTGCAAAGAATGTGGCTGCAAGACTGAGCACCTCCTATGCCTCGCTGATCTAAGTGTTTCTATATGGGTTTCTTTCTATATGGACCCGCAATTATCTTAAAGATATGAAAATCATGAAAGAAGTAATTGAGATAAATTTAGTGGAGCAGATGAGGAAATTAGGTACTATCATTGCTTCTATAATGCTAAAGGGTGTGTGTGTGTGTGTGTGTGAGTGTGTATATAAAACTGTTGCACCTTCAACATTTGGAGCCCTGAGCCAAAGTCCTGGTCATCCTACCTTGGTTATGGTTCTAAAGAATGGAATGCAATTTCCCAGTTTCTCTCCTATTTCTTTTTCTTTTTTTGGAGGCAATTTGGGTTAAGTGACTTGCCCATTAGCCCACAGCTAGTGTCTGAGGTCGGATTTGAACTCAGGTTCTCCTGACTCCAGGGCCAGTGCTTTATCCACTGTGCCACCTAGCTACCCCTCCCCTATTTCTCATCTATGAAATAAGTACATGGCACTCATGAGGCTTGTTTAAGGTGTGTATTGCTTGTAATAAAAAGTTTTAAAGATTCCCTTCTATTCTCTGTCCCCATTGAGAGATTCTTCTTTTGGTAGGCTTTGTTAGAAAGAAAAAGTCACAGAGAGTGACTCTTTAGACATAAAAGAGTGAACTAAGATGCATTTGGACACCAGAGGAAAAAACATATGCAGGCTTTCCTGGCCTTTTCTTTGCAGGAGCTGGGACAGATTCAGGATGTATGGGTTAAAGGTGAAGAGATAAAAGAAGAACTTAGTACAGGGCTGACAAAATGCTAGATCTTAGAGAAGAGGTCAAATAAGCAGCTGCCACTACAGACCGTGCTGTGGACCTACCCTGAAGTAAGAAGGGATGGATTGGAGAAGGAGCAGTGATTCAAGGGAGCAATCCTGCTGGGGAAAAGGAAAAGGGAGGGAAGAAGCAGAGGAATGCCCAAGCAGAGTGTCACAATTATTCTGAGTGCACATACCGGTTTGAGACACACTCACCTGATAAATCTTCTTCCACCAACTACCCCCTGCAGCAACCCTCCCTCCTTTTTCTTCTCCCTTTTCCCCTTTCTCCTCCACTGATAGTTGCCACTTCCAAAAATACTTCCATCCCTACATACCCTGCCCCTCCCTCTTTAAAGTAAAGCCATGACAGGCTCTCCAGTGACAGAATTGAGGCTAGCACAGGGTTAGAGGAGCAGAAGAAAGGAAACACCAGGTTTGTGTGAATTAATTTCATGCTCTTCTCAAAATTGTGATGTCACCAACACTTCACACATTTAATTTCTAATGAAAATCCTTTCTGAAAGAAATTTATTAAGGAACATAAGTAATGGTAAGCACACATCTGAAGTAGCTAGAAAGTGAATGTCACCACCCTATTGCTCCATTTTCTGGAGACCTACAGATATTTCATGCTTTTGTCCTCCAGACATGGCATATGTGAATTTAGGAAGAAGCCTGATAGTCGGTGAACCCAGAAATCATTAAAATAATATGCTCCACTGCTTTGTTTAAGCATTGATTTTAGAACACAGCATTTTTTCCTTCTTAATTGTATGCATAGACATCACTCTGCTAGCATGATTTTCTGCCTTTCCATTATTATATCAAACCCCCGGATACAGTTAAGACAAGGTTCTTTATCTTCTACTGCTTGTGTATGGAAACACACAGGCTGCATCTATTTTTATAGTTTGGGGCATGTGCCTTCATTAAATATTCTTGATGTTATCCCCATAAACTCCTCAGCTCTGAAAGAGTAGAACTATCCCTGTCATCTTCCTCCAATAGTTATCATTCATTTTACTTCATCATTGTCTGTGAATTTCAAGCCTTCTAATAATAATTCGAGGGCTTGGATTTCTCTTAAAATACCAGTATATAAACAAAAGGTAATGCAAGGAAGAGAGAGGCAATAGAATGGTATCATAAATTTGAAGTGGTTTTTTTTCAGGTGCCTCTGAAAAGTGTGAATGGTAATGAATTCAACGAGGAGAATATTACCATGTTGTGCTCTGTGGGTAACCATCTAAAGACTCTTCAGATCAATTAAAAATTCAGTTTTCTTAATTATATGGTACAGGGCCAGTTGCTGACAATGGCTGGAACAAAGTCTCAGGCTCAGTGCCTCCCTCCCTATCAAGTAAACTGCCTATGTCGCAGCAATTAAGCATCTACTCCATACCCATGTGAGGTACAGAAATCACCAAAAGGCAGTATAAGAAAAAAACCTTAAATATCATCTGGTCTAACTCCCTCATTTTACATATGAAGTCCTGGGACTTGCCAAGGTCATACAAAGCCTACAGCTCTTCACACTGCGGTCTGCCTCCTCAGATAATGACAGTATTCCTGTTCTTTCCCAACTCCCTCTCCCCATTAAAAGTCATGCAAAATGAGCTCAGAATTTGTGTTATGCTATTGTGATGACAACCTGTATTTTAATCACCCTATCTGCCACACACCTCAAGCAATCAATCTCCTTCCAAAGCCAATGTTAAGAGGAGCTGAGAAGCCCCTGATAAAAACATACTGCATAATAAATAAATCTTGCAGCTTTTTCACCACGACTCACACCCTGTTAATATACGTGGGGTTGGAAGTGGGGGCTGAGCATAGTAATCAAGTCACAATGCTACGCCTAGACAGTTCTCCTCATACCGTGTCCCAGCACTCCCTAGCTCCTCAGCTGCCTTGGGATGTACTTACAAATACTTTCTCACTCTCCAACATACCACCACTGAATCAACTTAATACCCTCCCAAAATAATTCTCTCATTCTCCAGGCTAACAGAAATATACAACTAGAGTCAGTCTCACAATTGCTTGTATCTTTCAACGATCCCTTGACCACTGCTTTCAGGATTTTCTTAACCAAAACCATCTGAGACATCTAGGTGGCATGGTGGATTGACCATTGGATGTAGACAAAGACCTGAGTTCAAATCCTGCCACTACTACTTAATAGCTATGAATCCCAGGAAAGTTAGTTAACTTCTGTTAGACTCATTTTCCTTATCTGTAAAATAAAGATAATAATAACACAAATCTCACTGAGTTTTGCGAGAATCAAATGAGACTATATATGAAGTATTTTTCAAACCTTAAAGCGCTATCCATATATTGTTCAGTTGTGACCCCATTTGGGGTTTTCCTAGCAAAGATATTGGAGTGGTTTGCCATTTTCTGCTCCAGCTAATTTTACAGATGAGGAAACTGGGGCAAACAAGGTTAAGTGACTTGCCCAGGGTCACACAGAGGCCAGATTTGAACTCAGGAAGATTCATCTTCCTGACTCTAGGCTCTGCACTCTATCCACTGTGCCACCTAGCTTCCTTGTACGCATATACTCGCTCTTTTATTATTATTATTACATTATAATCATCATCATCCATATATTATCTATATATTATATATATGTCATCCATATATATATATATATATATATATATATTATCATTATTATTATTATTACTCGCTGAAATGCTTCAGTATTCTGTGAAATTACAGGCAGGTACCTGATATTCCTTGCAGCCTCTGGAACACGTCTGTGTCACCTTTCCTTCTTTTCATTCCTTGACAGCTCTTTCCAAAACACCATGAAGTCTCATCTTAGGCATGATTCTCAAGTGAGGAAGTATCCTTTTTGACATATGTTCCTTCCATTTTCTGCAGTTCCTCTCTCTTATGGTACCTCTCCCCAAGCACCCAGTGCCTTTATGCCACCCACTGGCTGCCTACAGCTCTCCACACTGTTGATAGCCTTCCCAGATAATGACACTATTCTCATTCTTCCCCAACTCCCTCTCCCCATTAAAACATATCTATCTCATATTGTATTTCATAATAGTCCTGAACTGAATTCGAATGAGTTCAATTCAGCCAACATATTTAGAATGCACTATGCACAAGGTAGCATGCAAGGTTCTAGAAATTCAAAAATAAAGGCAAAATGTGCCTTCCCTCAAGGCATCCTACTATTCTACTGAAGAGATACTATGTATAAATATAAATACCTATATTCATGTGTATATGCGTACATATCTGTGTATAGATCTGTTAGTATATGTATTTATGTGCACATACACATATACACAGTTTAGTAATTATTTGAGCAGAGTTCCAAATTCACTTCTCCAACAACAGTGTATCAGTATACCCACTTTCTGGCAAAATCTTCAACACTTTTCACTTTCTTCCTTTGTTATTTTTGCCAGTCTGATGGGTGTGAGGTGAAACCTCAAAATTGCTTTAATTTGTAGGTCTCCATTTATTAGTGGTTTAGAGCTTTGTTTATGTGGTTATTGATAACCTAAATCTCTTCCTTTGAAAACTGCCTGATCATATCCTTTGACCATTTATCTATTAGGGAATGGCTCTTATAGATTTGATAGTTGATATAGATAGTCTTATAGATTGAATTCAGTGTATATATAATTATTATTGAGATTCTTGGTCTTTTTTCCCACATATGAAATATTTTATAAAAGAAATCTAGCACTATAGAATAATCTTTTAGTAATTTGCTTCAACACTGAATAAGTAAATTAATTTAGGTCACATTGTCATTTTTATCCTACTAGCTCAATCTATCCATAAGCAATCAAATTTCTAATTATATAGCTCTTTTTTATTGCTGCAGAGATTGGTTTTATATTAATACAAGTTCTGAATGTATCTTGGTAGATACACCTTTTCTAGCTTTTCTTTCTAGTATTTTTGGTATTATACAGATGCCGATACTTTATATGGATTTATTTTCTATGATGAAACTTTGCTGAATTTAATCATTGCCTCGATTAATTTTAGTTGACTAACATTTTCTTGAGAAAATTATTTTTGCTTGACTATGCATATTAGTTGCAAAAAAAGTTTCTTTTTTCAGTAAAGTTGGGGAAGGGAAAGAAATAAGAAATAAGGATATAACAAAAATAAATATAAATATTAGTGTGGACAGTGGTATGAATGGGTGTGCCAGGCTGGTGCTTTTTGAAATGCCCCCCCTTCACTTTCTCCTGAAGCGCCACAGGGTTGGGGGGGGTGGGGATCAATCCAGATCTGAACTGGAAATCATCTCATTCAATTCTTTCATTTTACAGACAGGGAAACTGAAGCCTTGGAAGGGAAGTTGTCATTCATTCATGTCCAATCTCTGCAGAAATAAAAAAAGAGCTAAAATAGAGAATTGATTGCTCATGGGTAGACTGAGACAATAGGATAAAAATGACAATGTGACCTAAATATAATCATAAATAAAAAAATAAAATAAGGGAAAGAAAAAAGAAAAAAACTTTAAAAAATAGGTGAAACATTGAATGAATTTTCAGATGAGGCTAATGTATTATTAGTTTTAATTTGAAAATTTACTTTGTTGCAAGAGACTTCTCAAAAAGTAAGAATAATCTATGTGTTTGTGATGTAAAAACAAAGTATATCAATAAAACTTTCAAAAATAAACTTGATATCATCTGCAAAAAGTGATCATTGTGTTTCCTCTTTGCATATACTTATGCCTCAAATGTTCTTTCTTGTTTTGTTATACAGCTAGCAGTTTTAGGACAATGTTAAATAATAATGGTGATAATAGGCAACTTTGCTTTACCTAGGATCTTATTAGAAAGGCCACTAACTTGTCTCTATTGCATACAATGTTTGCTCTTGGTTTTAAATTGAGAATACAGGATCCATTAAGAAAAGGTCCCTTTATTCCTATGCTTCATTGTGTCTTTAACAAAATTACTTTGTCAAAAGTACTTTGTCAAAAACATTTTCAGTATCTATTGATATGTGTGTTAAAATTTATTTACATTATTAGCATGATTTATTTTATTTCTAGACTTCCTTACGTTGAACCATCTTGCATCCCTGGTATTAATCCAATCCACTTATATGTGAGTTCATATCATTCATATTCATGGCTATGTGTGTTAATTATGTATTTCCCTCTTATAACTTTCTCCTCTCCTTGCTTTCACCCCCTCTTTAAAAATAATAAAAAAAGTGGTAAAATAGTTTGACAGACACTTGTGATCTGTAAATTAAATACTGTTTCCTCTCTCTTGAAGTTTTTTTTTCTTCCTGCCATTTTCTTCTCCAGATCATTTTACAGATTTCCTATTAATCATCCTTTGACGCTCCTCTCTACAACATTTCATGTCTTACTCATGACTATTCCCTTACCTATCTTACCCCCACTCTTATACCCTTTTCTCCCCCCCCCTTCTTCCTATCCCATTCGACTTTTAAGAAATTTAATGTATTCTTAAGCCAGTATCTTATCTTTTACTGTGCATAGTTGTGTTTCATCTTACTTTATCTAGTTCAGATGAATGTGAGCCTATGCCCCTTCCCCTGTGTTTAAATACTCTTCATCTCAAGCACCTCTATTACATGATGGTGGTTTTCCTCCCATTACTCCTCTTTTCTTCCCCAGTATGCTCCCCTGTCTTCTCCAGAGACCATCAAAACAAGAGGGAGGAATCATCCTCTAGTCCTTCATCTGTCATATTTACCCTTCTTTATGACTTTTGATGATATTAGGATTCTGATATTTGTTTCTTATCTCACTGTTAGCATGAAAAAATTCATCCACACAGTGTCTTCCAACTGAACAAGTGTATGTATCTTTCTGTTTCCTCTGGATCTTCTGTTTCCATTGAAAATGTCTATTTATATCTGGCCTTTTCATTAGAGGTGTTTGAAAATTCTCTTTTTCATTAAAGATTAACGTTTCTCCTATGAGATTATGTTTGGTTTTGTTTTATAGGCTATTCTTGGTTGCAACTCTTTATCTTTGGCTTTTTGAAAACTATGTGTTGCTCTCCTCTACTTTATAGTGGCAGCTTCCACTTTTTGTGCTATCCTTACTGTGGCTCTTTGTTATTTGAACTCTTTAATTAATGTGTATCTTTTTCTTTGATATGGAAGCTATAGATTTTAGCTATGATATTCAAGGGAATTAACATTTTGGGGTTTCTTTCAAAAGACAACCATTGAATTCTTTCTATTTCTACCTTGCCCTCTGTTTCAAATGGATCTGGAAAATTTTATTCATAATTTCATGAAATATCATATCCAGATTGGGGAGGAGGGTCATGATTTTCAGATAATCTGATAATTCTTAGGTCATCTCTCCTTGACTTGCTTTCCAGGTTTATTTCTTTAATATCATATTTCATAAACTGTTTTCCATTTCTGTCCTGTTAGATTATGAGGTCCTTGAGGGCAGAGGCTTGATAAATGTTTATTGGTTGATTGTTTTTTTTCATCTTTTGATTTTGTTTTAATATTTCTCATTTCATTTAGTGATGATTTTCTATTTGGTCCATTTTACTTTTTTAGGGCATTTCATTCTTGGGTAAGGTTACCTTCCCCGCCCCACCCTACCCATCTATTCTAAGGTTATCAATGCTTTTTAATATTCTTTCTTTACTTTTTTTAATATTTTTTTATTTTTAGTTTACTTCACATGGTTCTACATAATTTTGAGTTCCAGATTTTCTCCCCTCCTTCCCCTCTCCCTCCCCAAGACGGCATGGAATCTCATATAACTACCA
Source organism: Trichosurus vulpecula (assembly GCF_011100635.1). Taxonomy (NCBI): domain Eukaryota; kingdom Metazoa; phylum Chordata; class Mammalia; order Diprotodontia; family Phalangeridae; genus Trichosurus; species Trichosurus vulpecula. The sequence continues at coordinate 349,038,982 of NC_050573.1, forward strand.
TGTATAACTTCGCATTGAATTAATTTATACACTAGACAAGTTGTGGAGAAGAATTATGACCAATGGAATGAATCATGAGAAAGAAGAGGCAGAAACAAAAAAAAACCCAAAAACAAAAACAAAAGAGAAGAAAAAAGGCGAGCATGTAGTGTGCCTCAATCTGCATTCAAACTTCACCGTTCTTTCTCTGGATGAAGATAGCATTCTCCATCGTGAGTCCCCTGGAGTTGTCCTTGCACCTTGCGTTGCTGAGAAGAGCAAAGTCTGTCAGGGTTGGTCCTCATGGAATCCATATATCTGTGGTTGTGTACAATGTTCTCCTGGCTCTGCTCCGCTCACTCAGCATTATGTCGTGTAGATTTTTCCAGGTGGTTACGAAGTCCGTATCATCCCCGTTTCTTATGGCACAATAGTATTCCATTACCTTCATATACCACAGCTTGTTCAGCCATTCCCCAATTGATGGGCATTGCCTTGATTTCCAATTCTTGGCTACCACAAAGACAGCTGCTATAAATATCTTTGTACATATGGGTCCCTTTCCCTCTTGTGTGATTTCTTTGGGATACAACTCTAGAAGTGGTATTGCTGGGTCAAAGGGTATGAACATTCCTGTGGCCCTTTGGGCGTAGTTCCAAATTACTCTCCAAAATGGAGGGATCATCTCACAACTCCACCAGCAATGTAACAATGTTCCAGTTTTCCCTCATCCTCTCCAGCATTTATCATCCTCCTGCTTTGTCATTTTAGCCAATCTGACAGGAGAGATGTGGTATCTAAGAGTTGTTTTGATTTGCATTTCTCTAATCAGTAGTGATTTAGAGCATTTTTTCATATGCCTATAGATAGCTTTAATTTCTTCCTCTGAAAACTGCCTGTTCATATCCATTGACCATTTCTCAATTGGGGAATGGCTTGTATTCCTGTATATTTGGCTCAGTTCCCTGTATATTTTAGAAATGAGGCCTTTATCAGAGATACTAGTTGCAAAGATTTTCTCCCAATTTTCTGCTTCCCTCCTAATTTTTGTTGCATTCGTTTTTTTGTACAAAAACATTTCAATTTAACATAATCAAAATTATCCAAAAAAATATTCTTTCTTTACTAGCTATTCCACTGTATATCTTTTACATTATTTCTTCCTGGTATTCTGAAATCAGGGTGGCCAGGGCATTTCTCTTTCTCTGAAGTTGTACTTGTACTTGTTGTGGGGTCACTCTCTTCCTTAGAGAGTAGCATCTCCTAGACCCAGGTATTTCCCTATAATATTCAGGGTCTTCTTTCATTCGCTTATCTAGCTTGTCTAGCATAGAGGCACTGTTCTTGGGTCAAGCACTGTGGCCTCATTCCTGAATGGCATGAAGAGGCCCTACCTAATCCTGAGTGTGATACTGACACTAGGCCTCTCCTTCTCTAGGAATTGTTTGGTCTTCTCTCCTGCTATATCCCAGGCCCAGGTTACCTGAATGTTATATTAGGCCAGGTTTGCCTAGATGCCATTCGGGGCCCTTCTATCATGGCCAGACATCCAGGCAGCACTGCTGATGAGGCTTTTTCCTCCTACTGCTGTGGATATTTCAGAGCCCAAATTAGAATCCCAAATGCAGATGACAGGCCAGAGCAATGTTTCAGATTTCATAAGACAAAATGTAATGAGTTTAATGCAAGGTACAACATCTGAGTTTAAAACATGAACTATATGATTATAGTATTTGGCAGCGATATTGCCATATATTCATATGAAAGAACTGAGGATCTAGTAAACTTTCATACAGCATCTAAACAAGTAGCTCAATCTCATGCTATATTAAGATCCATAGTATCCAGAAGGCAGGAAATGATCATTCTATTGTACTCTGCCCTGCTCAGGTCACCCTATCAATATTATTTTTAGTTTTGGACCCAGAAATTTAAAACGGACATTGATAAGCCATAGTAAGTAGAGATGGGGGTTATTGGGATGTTGAAGAACTGGAAACAAATGTTTATGAAGACTGTTTGCCGCGATTGAGGTATATACTTCAGATAAGAAGAGATTATATCATATAAGTATCATTTGAAGTCATTGGGAATTTTTATCCTGGAGAAAATTTAGGGAACACATAATAGGTATTTTCAAATACTCAAAAGGTTGAGAGGCATTAAACTGTGTCTGCTTAATCCCAGAAGGCAAAACTAAAAGTAATGAATAGAAGCTATAGAGAGGCAGATTCCTCCAGTTCATTGTAAGGGATAACTTCCTAAAGATTAGGCAGTCCTATGTGCAGCTTCAGAAGGTAGTTTGTTGCCCTCACTAATGGTCTTTAAGCAAAGACTAGACAGTTCCTTGTTAGCTATATTGTAGAAAATTCAAAATAGCCTCTTAGATTCCTTGTGTCTCTGAGTTTCTATGATCCTATGAGTTAAAAGCCAAAATAAATGAGGCAATAGTAAAAGAACATATAGCTGCCCTCAATGAACTAAAATCATCAGCCCTGGAAGACCTATATTCCAGGATCTGAAACAGCTAGCAGATGTGATTGTTAAATGATCGGTGATATGAAAGATCATAGGGAATCCAAGCATGGCAGTGTATCCTTGTAATCCCAGCTACCAGGACTGAGACTAGTGACTAAACTGATCATGTGTCTGCACTGTCAGAAATCAATACATGAGTAAGGGGCCAGCAAGTAGCCTACAAAGAAGCAAACCAACCCAGGCCAGAAACAATACAAGTCAAAGATCCTGTGCCAATCAGTTCTGGGATTAGGTTTATGAGTACCCCCTATACTCTTAGTCTAGGTGAGAGAAGGAGGAAGGGAGCAAGGGACAGAGAGAAGAAGGGAAGGAGAAAATTGGTGAATAGAAGCAATCCTTTGAACCACAAAAAAATGAGATGAGCATAAGGATGATATATTATTATAGGGGGGTATATGAATATTTGGAGAGTGAGGCATCAATTGGTAAAAACCAGCATGGTTTCATAATCCTATTTCCTTTTATGATACAGTTATTAAACCATAGATCAGGGGAATGCTAGAAACACAGTATATATACTTTTATTCTAAAAAAGCATTTACCAAAATCTCTCATGATTTCTATTTGGCCAAAATGGAGAGTTTGAATGAAGCTAGATGAAAGTCTAATTGGGTGGGTTCGGAATGGTTGAGTCACTGGACCTAAAAAACAATCACCAATGAGTCAGCATCAACACAGAAGAGGGAGTTTTATGCAGTGTCCCAGGGATACTTTATCCCTGAGCTGTTTAACACTTTTATCAGTGATTTCAATAAAGGTACATGTGCCATGCTTATCAAATTTTCAGATGGCACAAAGCACAATGAGATGGTTAATGCATTAGATGACAGATTCAGGATCCAGAAAGATCATGACAGGCTAAAATGATGGGCTTTTGATAATAAGATGAAATTTCATAGAAAAAAGAAATGCTAGCTATCTTTGATTAAAAGGCTGTCATCTAGAAAACTAGATTTGTTCTGATTGATCTCAGAAAGTAGAATTAGCAACAGTAGGTATAAATTGCAAAGAGGTAGATTTAGTAGGAAATCTTCCTAACAATCAAAGCAAGAAAACTATAGGTGTGTATATATATATATATTATTTATTAAAATATTATAATAAATACATAAATATAATTACAAATATCAATAGAGATGAAATATGAATATTTAATTGTAACTTCTATAATACAATATTGTTTATAATAAATATTATTATTTATAATAATAAATATATATGATGGCCTCTCTCATCTTTTCCCCCGTTAGGAATCTTCAGGTAAAAGCTAGATGATCTCTTATTATTAATATTTCAGAGCAATCCTTTTTCAATCAAATACATTATGGGCCAAATGACCTCAGATTTTCAATCAATATTTTCCCATCCTTCCAAACCTTTCCCTCTTCCAAACTTCTCAATCACTATCAAGCCGTAACTCTCTTCCCAGTAACCTAGCTTCACAACCTCGGTGTCATACTTCATTCTTCAACTTCTCCTCACCCCACCCACATCCAATCATTTGTCAAGTACTAATGATTCTGCTTTCACATCATCTTTCAAATATACTGCCCACTCTTTCTCTCTGGAAACTGCCAAGTTTCTAAACAACGCCCTCATAACCTAATGCCTAAGTGATTACAATTTATTGCCTCCCGGTTGGTCCACTTGCCTCAAGTCTCTCTCCATTCCAATCCATCTTCCACTCAGCTATCAAAGTGGTCTTTCTGAACCTTATGTCTAGCCATGTCATCCCACTAGTCATTAAGGTCCAATGGTTCCCTCTTACCTCTAGGAAGAAATTTTTAAGTTTCAGTTTGTCATTCAGGGCTCTTCAAAACCTGTCCCATCTTTACAGGCTACTTATATCTTACAACCTTCCTAATATATTCTATGATCCAGAGACATGGCCTCATTGATGTTCCTTGAATAACACATTAACTTACCCTCTACTCTGCCTTTTCACCAGTTTACTCCCATACCTGAAATTCCCTCCTTCCTCAACTGTATTGCCTGCCTTCCTTAGATTCCTTCAAGTGTAAATTAAAATATTGCCTTCTGCAAAAAGCCTTTCCCAATTTCCCTTAATGTTAGTTACATACAATTTATCTCATATGCCTATATCTTTAGGTCATCTACCTATTTGTACAGATAAATTCTGATATATAGATTATATCTTCTTTTATGTATTTACATGTTATCTCCCCAATTAGATTGCCATCTCCATGAGGAAAGGGAAAATGTTTGCTTTTTTTGTATCCCCAATGATTAGCAGAGTACTTGGTACATAGCTGGAGCTTAATAAATGCTTGTTAACTTGGGGATTTTGTTTGTGAATCCAATCAATAATTGCCTCTAAATTCTTTGTAGAAACTGTATGAACCTATTTTCCCCAAGGACAGAGGTGGTATAGAGGATAGTGTACTACCATGTGTTGGAGAGGAAAATGTTTTTCAAAATTTACACTTGCACTGTCTTCACAGTAAATATCCTTTTGTATAAACAAAGATAGATAGACAGATAGATAGATAGATATAGATAGATGGATGGATGGATAGATGAACAATTCCTTACCCTCAAAATTTACAAGAATGTTACTTAAAGACCTTTTCGTCCATTTGTGAATGAAATTGTATTTTAATTTACAAGCCTGTTTGAATTTCAGACCCAAGTTAAAACATTTTCCCCTGTCAAGATCTGTAATCAAGGCATATTAACTTACCTATGCAAATAAGTACACCTGCTAATAGAAATGAAAGAAAATTCTAACTCATTACTTCACTAATTGCTTATTCTGGCTGTCCATCATTAGCCAGTGATTATCTCTCCCTCATTCTTTAAAATGGAGATAATATTTATATTACATACCTCCAAAGGTTATGTTGTAAGGAAAAATCTTTGTAAAACTTTAATTGGTATGTTAAGTATCAGTATGATATTTATAATGACGTCTTTACTATTCTTAATATTATTTAAATTTTTTGCCCTAGATTTTTCATTTCATTTATGGGTATAAGAAATTTCCCAGTGAGGAATCTCTCTCTAATGCAAATCAAGTAGTGTTCTGCAACATAAAGTCTTACTCAGTTACCTGGAATCCTGAGTGGTAAGGTGACATGATGAAGGTCAACCAGCTAGTATACATCAGAATCAGAAATTGAACTCAGGTGTTCCTAACTCCAAGATTGTGTCTTTACCCTCTACACCTTGATGCCAACTATTATTATCTGACCTTGGCATATATTCTGCAAAAGTCACTACCAAAGACACTATGGTTCAGATGGAAGCAGAACAGTCTGAAATAAGAGACTTTCTTCTGTTTCTTCCAGGCAGCCACTCCCTGCAGAACAAAATTTCAGGAGGTTAAGAAAAGAAAGTCAGCAAGGAATAACTAAGAAAATTAATTAGCAAAGACTTTGCTAGTCATAAGCCTGTCCAGTGTAAAATGACAACTTGGAACTTCAATGGGCACAGTTGTTCTGTAGACAAGATATTCGTTTTAAACCATTCCTCCCTAAAATTTTCAGATTATGAATTTGTTCGTTTGTTTTTTATTTTTTCATCATGAGGAAATTTCCAAGTAGTCACATAATGCTAGGCCCTAGGTTCCATTCTGTCATATAACAAAATAAGGGTTTCCTTCTTAGGGTCTAATTTGATTAGATATGGCTAATCTGAAATTAAATCCTTTCTAGGGAAAAGCTAGTGTCAATATCTTTCTTCTCAGATCCTTGACCACTTTTTAGTACCTTCTAGTACCAGTTGAGATTTGCAATGGAATTCCTAGATTCCTTCAAGGCTAATTTCACTTCCTCTTCCTCTTTCTGGATTCTGCCAGTTGTGAGGTCTGCCCCCCCCAATCTACTCCCATGCAATCACTATTCATTTCTTTTGTATTTAAGTAACTGTGCCCTGGTTGTTGTGTTTGTCCTTCATTTTCGAAGAGGACCATGACATCAGGGAAATGATGACATGACTTGCAGTTGACTTGATTTTGAGTGAGGGAGGGCTGTGCAAGGTTATCAGTCTCACGTTCTCCTCCAGAGCCATCTGGATCCAGTGACCTGATATTCATCAGGATAACTGGAGATGACCCAGGACACAATGGGGAGACCCTGGCCCTTTTAGATTCAGGCCTTTTCATATACTCACTTAGAGTGAGGTGACTCCCATTTAGTGAATAGGCCTCTTTAAGAAATCAGTCAAGGGATGGCCCCTTTAATTACGAAAAAAGAAAAAAAAATCAAGCTGGGAGGGGAAGACTCTCAGGGTTGCTGTTCCAAAGAGTAACAGTTATGATTGACATTCACTCTAAGCCAGGAGGGTCCAAAATACAGCCATTAAGTGGAGCTTGGGCTGGGACCTGTTGTGGTCCAATCTATGAACTTCAGAGTGAACTAGGTTTAGGGTTTTAAGAAAGAGAGAGAGAGAGAGAGAGAGAGAGAGAGAGAGAGAGAGAGAGAGAGAGAAAGAAAGAAAGAAAGAAAGAAAGAAAGAAAGAGAAAGAAATGAATCTAGCCGGCAAACCCCAAGTTAAGTGGGCAGCTTCTGGACATCAAAATTTACTTTCCTTTGGAGAGAAGAAGAAAGAGAGGGAGAGGAAAGGGGAGGGGGAGGGGGAGGGGGAGAGGGTAAGCTGAGTTACCCAACTACCTGGTTCCCCTTTCAGGCAGCTTGGTCTACTCACAGGTTGTGTTTGTCCTTTGTTTTCAAAGAGGACCATGACATCAGGGAAATAATGACATGACTTGCAGTTGACTTTGATTTGAGTGAAGGAGAGCTGTACAAGGTCACCTAGTATTCACCCTTAGGGGTAGGAAGTATTTTCTGTTTTCATCTTGCTGTCCCCAGCGCTTTGCATAGTGCCAGGCACACAGCAGACATATATTAAATTCTTGCTGTTGACTATTTCCAGGGATTCTTAACCAAGGGTCAGCAATCTTCTTGTTTTTTTTTAATATTTTGACAATTACATTTCAATATAACTTGTTTCTTTTATAATTCAATGTATTCTATAAAAAGCATTTTTAAATGCTTTTCTTCTGATAAGGGATCTATAGTCTTCACCAGACTGCCGGAGGGGTCCAAGACACACAAAAAAAGTTAAGAACCTCTAGTTTAGACAAACTTAGGGCAGGTAGATGGTGCAGTGGATAAGGTTCCTGGCCTGGAGTCAAGAAAACTTCATTTTTCTGAGTTCAAATCTGGCCTCAGACACTTACTAGCTGTGTGACCCTCTGCAAGTCACTTGATCCTGTTTGCCTCAGTTTCTTCATCTTTAAAATTAGCTGCAGAAGGGAATGGAAAACTACTCCAGTATCTTTGCCAAGAAAATCCCAAGTGAGAAAACAGGAAAATAATAGATGTTGGAGAAGATGTGGGAAAGTTGGAACACTAATTCATTGTTGGTGGAGCTATAAGCTGATCCAACCACTCTGGAGAGCAATTTGGAACTATGCCCAAAGGGCTATAAAAATGTGCATACCCTTTGACCCAGCAATACCACTTCTAGTGCTGTATCCCAAAGAGATCATAAAAATGGGAAAAGGACCCACATTACAACAATATTTATAGCACCTCTCTTTGTGGTGGCTGGAACTGAAAACTGAGGGGATACCCATCAGTTGGGGAATGGCTGAAGAAGTTGCAGTATATGAATGTAATGGAATACTATGGTGCTATAAGAAATGATAAGGCGGACTTCAGAAAAACCTGGAAAAACTTATATGAACTGATGCTGAGTGAAGTCAGTGGAACTAGGTTAACATCGTACACAGTAACAGCCATAGTGGGCAATGACTGATTTTGATAGACTTAACCCTTCTCAGCAATGCAAGGACCTAAAACAATTCCAAAAGACTCATGATGGAAAATGCCATTCAAAGAACTATGGAGTCTGAATGCAGAGCAAAGCATACTATTTTCTTTTATTGCTTTGTTTTGTTTTGTTTCTTTCTCATGGTTTCTCCCATTCCTTATAATTCTTCTATACAACATGACTAGTGTGAAAATATGTTTAATAGGAATATTTATGTAGAACCTATATCAAATCTCAGGCCATCTTGGAGAGGGAGGGGAGAAGAAAGGGGGAGGAAATTTAAAACTTACAGAAGTGAATGTTGAAAACTAAAAATAAATAAATTAACCAATAAAAAAATCTCAAATGAGGTCACCAAGAATTGGACATGACTGAAAAATGACTGAACTGAAATTTACAAACAAAACAGGTGGCTTAAGTTAGCCAACTTTTCTTTGTCAGAGAAAGAAGGCAAAGGGGACAAAGTGACAAGTCCTTACTTTCCTCCCCTCTCCAACTATCCTCCACTTTTGATAGCTCAGTTTTCCTACTATATCCTGTTTAAGTCACCCTTCTCACAGTTCAGAGTTCCCACTACATGATGATGATGCATCAGAACAGAACTTCAGTGTAGGATCTCAGCCTTTTCGTGGGTGAAGTAAGCCTTTCTGAGCTATCCTGCAAATCTAACTACCATTTACACCTTTGGTTCAATGGGAAAGATTCACTCAATTCCAAACAATTGATTTATGAATTAATTTCTGAACTGGAAACTTCCTGTACTTTATAACAGACACTGAAAAGCCAATTTTTTAAAATTTTCATAAACAGATCCAAGGCCCAGAGGGGAAGAGGAAAGAACACTCTCTCTAACTAGTCATAGCTCTGAATTCACACAAGCAAAGTTTATTCCTAAGGGAGCCTGGCACCTAAAAGTGGTTTTAGGCTTTTTCTTGTTTCTGGCTCATAATGCTCCTACCAAAGAGTAGAATTTTGGAGAAAATTTCTAGATTAAACTGTACAAAAAGAATTAACAAGGTTGCTTCTAGAAAGGTATTTGATGAAAAAAATAGTACAAGTGTAGGACAACTATTTATTTGCTCCTCTACCAAACAAAATGCTCAAAACACAAAAGTCTCATGATAATCTGCATTTATGAACATTGACAATATAATATCATAATCCATCATTCCTATTTGCTCCCCCAAGATCTTGATAATTAAAACATAAAGATATGAAATAGTTTGTGGGACTATTGAACAGGTGCTTTCATGATGGAGCTGCACTCTATCAATATTTCAAAGTCCAGATCTTCTGGCAAGCCAGGAGAGGCTTCAGTTCATCCTCCTGTTCGCTGTCATCTTCTCCAAGAAGGATTCTAGTAGCTTCAGGAAACACTTCCTTCAAGACATCTAGCAATGTCTGAGGAATCTAGGAACCCTCTAAATCCCAAGAAAGCCACCATGCTGGAAAAGACTTTGTAATCCAGTCTCAGGATCACTAGACAAGTATATGCTTTCACTGACACCAGCAGCTGCCACAACTGAGGAAGAATCCTAGCCCTCTACACACACCAAAATTCCAAGTGATAATTGATTGAGTACCAAGTCAGAAGGTATCTCTCCTTTTACACTTTATTGAATATCTTGCTTTCTTTTATTTGTATCCTCAATGTTTATCTCAGTACCTGGTTTATAGTAAGCACTTAATAAATGCATTTCCATCCCCTGAGCCTGGAGCAGGAGTAGTTCATAGAGATCAATCAGAAGCATCTGACTACATGTGACCTTTATCAGGACTCCAAACCTCAACTTACCAGAAGTTTCTAGGAATACACTCAGTGATATTCATGCTTCATGGGATGGACCCCACAGGTCCATCCTCAAGCATGATCCAAACACTTCTGAATATATCCCTCCCAAAACCATAATCCTTCCCTTGTAACAAAAAACAAATAAAAAGAGGAGAAAAAAAAGCAATTCAGCAAACCTAAACAATATAATTAACAGTCTGAAAGTATATACAATTCTCTTCTACCAACTAGCCACTTGCTACCAGTGAAAGGACTACAGCATATTTTCTCATCTTTTCTTTTAGTGAAAGCCGAAACCCAACCTTTAGATGACTCATTTCAATATAAAGTCATAAAAGGTGGTCACTAAACACAAACATCATCAATGGCAGTTTAAAAAAGAGTGAATTCTGTTGTGTGAAGAAAGGTATGACTAGTCACTTTTATCATGACTTAGAAGCAGGACCCCTAACAAGAATATACAGAGAGGAAAAAGATTAAACTCATTTTTCTGGATAAAAAAGAAATGTATACTATCATAGACAGAGAGGCCAAGGAGGGAAAAAAATAAACTTCATATGATTGTGATCGTTCAACTTTTCCAGGCTCTCTGGAGAAAGAGCACCTCCCAGTGTTCCTTCCCAGAGTTTTCCAGCAAGATAACCCTCACTGGAATGGTGCTGAGGACAGCTCCTTTTGGCTCACTGTAGGGGGAAGTCTCTGAAATCTGTTTGGAATTACACACTGGGGGCAGTTGTTATGAAGGATGTGGGGAGGACAGCTCATGCAGCTGTTCATCACGGGCTGTTTTCCAAGTAGCTTCTAGAGCAATTTGACACTTGTGAAAAGATGTGATAAAAGCCATACTATGATACAGAATGTTGACATGTATGATGAGAAAGCCAAAGGCACAAAGAGAAAAGAAATAAATAAAGGAAGAGAAATAGACAATGACAGTACAGAAGGAAAGACTGTGGAATGATTGTTGTGTGTACAACTATGTTAGACACACAACTAGATTTAATTCAGCATTTAAATACAGTAATATTCATTATCTCAGCACACAAATGAGTAGTAGTTATACCCTCCTGGGGCTGTTCCTCAAAAAATTTGCAAAGTAGTAATAACAACTTAATTTTATTTAGTTACTTACCATAAAAATTACTTTCTCCCCATACTATCTCCACAGATCCTCACAAATACTCAAGGAGGAAAGTAGAGCAGGAGTAATTATCCTCCATCTTGTAGATAATAATACTAATAATGATAGTTTATATTAACATAATGTTTGAAGACTCACATGTTTTCCCACTATCCTGTTAGGTAGGTAGTGCAAATACAATGAACTATTAATAACAGTAACAGAACACTTTAAGGCTTATAGAGTATTCTCAAAACACCTAGTATGCCCTCCTCTCTCCAATATAAATGCAAGTATTATTATTCCCATTTCATAAATTAGGAAACTAAGGCTTCGAAAGGAAAGATGATCTGACCCTAATAGCATAGCTAATAAGTGGCAGAGCTAAAACTTGAATGCAGATCTGGCTCAAAAATATAATGCTCTCTAATCTACACTACATTGTAAAGTTCTTTCTGGATAGCCTAAGTGCTCCCTTCCCTTCCCTTCCCTATTTCTCCTCTTGCTGGCAACTATCCTCACCTCAATTAGGCATCCGGCACCTACATATTCTTCCCCTCTCCCCCAGCTATTAAAATGTCCTCCCAAGAAAAGACCAGATAGATAAGCTTGTTCTTGCTATGCTATAATTGATAAAGTCTAATATCTTGACTGTCTTATGAGTATTTGCACTCCAAGAAAAAAAATCTTAAGCCAAAGGGATAAATTTAATGGTGGGATTTCAGGCCTCAATGATACGGCAGGTGAGATGCTGGGTGGGGATGAAGCTCAGAAGGAACTTTTCTTCCTCTGAAACTATATCATGGCTAACCATCAATTCCACTGACTAACATGGTCAACCACCGGTCTATTACATCCTGATACTTGCCAACAGGCAAGTCTTCTTTAGGGACAGTAGATTGGGAGCTAGTCTAACAGGTCAAATTCAGATAAGCAGCTCAAGGTTGACCCTGGAATATAGCTGCATCATCACTTATGCTTTCAATTGTACTGCATACCATGAATGGACCCTGGAACACTATAGGTCACAAATCCTGACCAACACAAACACCTGCGAAAACCCTTCCCATTTATCACAGTAAGACAAAAGAGGAAGAAAGACCTAGGCCCAATGACACAGGCACTTCAACTATGTCACTGCTATTGGTCCCCTCAACAATAGACCCCTTTACCTATGCTCATTCTACTTATTCTCACCACATGCTCATCTGCAACCTGACAGTCTGATCCATGTTTACCCAGCTATATTCCTGTTCTTTCTATCCTACATGCAAAAGCAGATTAGTATCTACTCTTGTCTGCTGTTCCCCACAGCCTTGAAACCACCAGACAATGCAAGGGAGATCTGTATTCCTGAAGGTAGAGCACTCAACTCTTCCTACGCTACTGATAGTAAAATCCCCACAATATGCATGCCAGATTTTTCCACAAGAACTTTCTAGTCTTTATATATTATCTTCATATAAAAGAGGATAGATAATACTAATGCACTATTTAGTAAGACATACTACTGAGTTGGTTTTCCAACATGTGATATATTCATATGCTTTTCCCTGGGTTCCTTTTGTGACCACTTGTGTATTTGTAAGATGACTGCTTGAGGTAAAGAGGCCAGACCATGCCAGGGAGACAGAGAAAAGCCAAGTAGACAACATGGAAAACTCACTCATTCCCTGGGGACTCATTAGCACAGTAAGCTTACCAGTGGAAATGTTTGGCCACAGACCAATCAAAAGTGAGATGAAAGGGCTTCTATAATATTCTGTGGCACAATCCTACAGCATAATTATGACAGATATCATGGGAATATCTCAGCCTATTACTTTAACCACTTCCTACCCTTTGCTTCCTAAGATACTATAATGTGATGTCTAATGAGGATGGCTAGATAAAGATGTGCAGATGTAATGACTCTAGTAGTAACTTCCCCTCCTCATTTAATAATGAAGCCCCAGAGAAGCTCAACAAAGTGTCTCTAATGAATGGATACATCAAAATTATACACAATTCTTAAAAATGCAATAATAGAGATAATTTTATTTTATGACCTTCTGATTATCAGGATGGATCAAGTCATAAAACAAGGAGGCATTTGTTATCCATTGCCTTTGTGCTATAAAAACTTCGCTATCATGAAATATGCATTACACAGAGTACATATTGAAGGATTCCCTAAAAATAGTAAGTTTCTCCAAATTCTCTAATTGATATCAAGCCCTGAAAACTGCAGAGCCTCCTAAATGAATGTTAAAATGATTCAGAAGTTCAGCTTAACAATCCAGACAGGAAGACTAAGTGAAAGCAAAATACGTACTGTCCAGTTTAAAATAGGTAATTGATTGAACAACCCATTGAGCTAGCCCTCAAACACAATCTTTCAATGCACTGCAGATGGACAATGACAATACAGAATTAAACAAGAGGAAGAGAGTGGGCTGGATTTCATTTGAAAAATTATATAACACATTCAATGAATCCAAGCTTCTGCCTAAGAAAAAAGCTCAATTTTTAATACCAATATTCTTCTAGTAATTCTATATTACTGTAATTTATGGAATACCACAATCAAAAGAATTATAATTGTGGATACCCAAAAGACAATGCAAATCTATACAGTAAATGTAAGTAGGCCACAATATACTATTACAAATGATGAACTTCACATAATAAACAGCAAAGAAGATAACAAAGAGTCTTCGTTTGTGGGCTTGTCATGTAATTCAAGTAAAAGATAACAGTCAGCCTGCGTGGTGCATCTATATTCCAAAAGGTTAAGAGAAAAGTTCTCAGTATGTCAAGTATATCGCCTGTGAAGACATTTTTAGAAGGATATGAAAAGTATCACACAGAAAGAGAAGATGTGAATAGGTAGTGAGAGCTGCATTGCAGAGAGCACCCAGGCTGATGATATCACAGATCCACTGAACATTAAAGCATAACTTCAAACTCTCACACTAAGGAAAATCTTCATGGAAACATCCCTCCTCTCCTCCCCAACCCCCTGCCCCCCCAAAAGAATAAAATGTAAGCTCTTTGAGGGCAAGTACTGCCATTCTTATCTTTTCATCACCAAAGTTTAGTACAATACCATGCATGTAATAGGAATGTAATAAATGTTATTTTTTAAATTCAATTGACGTGTAAACATGAAATTTCTACAAACCTTTGGCCTTTTCATTTCTTAATCCAAATTTATACTTTTTAACATAGTTTCTATTGTGTGCTCACTTTGTATGGAAGATATGAAGGATTAAGGTAAATGCTGACTTAATTTGGAGGATCCTTATAGAATTTCATTACTTCTTCTTCCCCTACAAATGATATTTATTGAGCATGAACTGCAACTATCTTCGTGGTGGTCCACCTGCTTATGGTTATCATGAGCCCTGCAAGACAGGATCACCAAGTATCCCTGAAAATTATGCTTCTTGATACCTGAGAAAGGTAATGAGGAAGCCAACCCTGTCATATCCTTTATTATCATTTTAAGGGGAATCTATGAACCATCCTTACCTTCAGGTATAACTACTTTGTGTCTTCTGCTTAATTTATAATGAGAATATTAATATGGATGTCATTCATTTCCCTCAGCAGTATATCCCTCTACTCTTTGGTCATTGGACAAAGATCTCATATTGAGAATGTGAATACTTAAATTAACATTCATAGATGGTCTAAAAACAGATTCTTAGCATCTGCTCCCTCCTTTAAAATTTCAAACTGCAAAGTTTCTTCAGAGGGTTAGCAGCTTCCTGATGAATTATTTTATCATGACTCCAAATTCCTCCTTCATTCCCTTTCTAATTTACATTTTTCAGCTGTCTCTGGATGATTCCTTTTAGTGAACATTAAGAAAAATAAGCATTTACCTTTTTTCTTTGTTCTCAAAGTAAATAACTCATACTGTCTCAAACAGTAAATGTTCTCCCAAATGACCTTTCATTTTGTCTTTTATGGAAAGTCTTCCAACTTATCTTAATTTCTTCCATTTAAAAATCAGTTTTCATTGTTCTTTTTTCCTTGTACTACCCCCTTTTCTTCTAGACATGCCAATTTTACTTTATTTTTTATATTTGCTTCAGTAAGTCCAATAGGCAGAGCCCGATTCATTCACCACCCTTTGCTTCAAATTTCAAACAATAATAACTGATGCCTATTTAGAGTTTTAAACTTTACAAAGCATATTACATGCATTACTTCATTTGAGCCTTATAAACACATTCTGGGGTAAGTATTATTGGTAATTTTTTTGAATTGCACCTGCAATTTCATTGGTGAGGAAAGTCATTCTATCAATGAAGATTGGTACTTGTTCTGAAATTTATGATATTAGAAAGTTGCCTGGGGCATGGAGATGCTAAATTACTTTCCCAAAGTCACATGGCTAGACATGAGAGACAGAACTAGAATCCAGGTCTTGGTGATTTTAAGGCTGACCAACAATTTACTATTCCTTGTTTCCTCTCTATGATAGATTGTAGCATTAATGTGATCAAAGATCTTCCCCACCCATTTAATAGGCCTGGGGGGCGGGGCGGCGCTAGGTGGGAAAGCTTGATTATACCTCTGTTTGTAAGGCCTAAAGCCTCTAAGTACTAAGCCAATTTGTGCATGAAGCCCTCAGGGCCCTAAGGGGAGTTCCTAAGACTAGAGCCAATGGTATGTGCACTGAGTTCTAGTCAGTCATGAATTCAGCCAATTAGAGACCTGAGTTCTAGCCAATCAGATGTCAGCTAGGACTGTATATAAAGAGAACCCAGAACTGAGAGAAGAAGATTCTGCCTAGAGCTACATAAGTCAGAATTCAGCCCAAGGAGAAGGAGCAGGAACTCAGAGTTGACAGAGCTACAGAAAGAGTGCTAAGCTGAGAGTGGAAACTAGGGAGCTTCAGAGACCAGAGAACTGAGGAGGGAGAGAATGCAGGCAAGCAGAGAGTTAGGATTCATGAGTGTTTACAGGAAGGACCTAGCAGGGTAGGGAAGGTTATAGGATGACTTGGTTCCTTGTCATAATTCTGTTTTATAATTTTCTTGTTGCTACATTGAGGTGGGCTTACTGGTTTTGGAATATAATTACTGCTATATTGAATTGGAGTAGCTGGTCTTGGGATTTTATCCTCTGGAGTCTAAATAAATGTTATACTTCCTTTGCCTTCTACCTAGAGAGTTTTTCATATACTTTGTGATTCTGAACCCTACAGGCATGTTCATGGTCATCCTTGAGGTCATACATCTTGCCTTACTGATACATAGGTATTGTTGTCTTCACTTACAAATGCATTAGCTGAAGCTCAGAAAAGTTAAGTGATTTGCCCACAAGGACTTTGAACCAACATCTTCCTGACTCCAAATTCACTATGCCATACTGCCTTTCATATAAAAATTCAATTATGGGTTCCTACAACTAATTAACAAAAATATTACTTTATTTCAATACTTCATGGATCCATGATTTCATTTATACTCCATCCGCTGATGCAGGTAGCTTTAATAGATGCTGAATGAAAAATAAAAATTGGCACCTAATAGTCAACCCTCTCTTAATTTAGCTGTGCTGCTCTTTGAACAATAGACAAAGAATCCATAATCCAGCTCATTTTCAAAGCCTTTAAAGCTTTAGAGCACCTGAGGACATTGTGCTGTGTTGACCTGGCCATGGAGAAAGCCAGAGATCTCCTCTCACCAGGCTGAGGCATCAAAGCAGGACTTCAGTGGAGCAGGTCATTGGAGGAAGTGAATTCTTGTCACCTATACAGTCCAAAAGAGCTGGGTCGTCATGAGCATTACTCACTGCTGGCAGACTGTCAGTGACAGGCTCCTATCTCCTGATATTAAGTAGGTAGCATTCAATTCAACAAACACTGGATTAAGCAAAGATAGAATGTAAGGTTCCTAAAGGCTGGGACTTTGTCATTTTGATTTATCTTCATTAAGTACCTAGCATAATACTGGGCACATATTAAACACTTAATAAATGTGTGTTTAATGAAACTGAATTGAGAGAAACCAAGTTTAGCTATCACATTTTCAGGTACCAACACATAAGCATAATTCTTTATGCAAATAATTAGCACTGGAGCTAAAAACTAAAGTGAAGCCTAATGAATTACTTTTCTATGTCTTCTTCTTTTGTGAGTGATCTTTCCATTGATGCAGACCAATGATACCTCCCTACTTTAGTAGATATTCTTCATGAGTCTCCATGGCTAAAGAAACATTGAGTTCACTGTACTTAACTAAGGTGATGATCTTTAAATGAGAGAACAATAAAACATCTATTTTAAGCCTTTATAGCTTTGTAGGATGCTCCAGAGCTTAAAATCTGTTGTGGCATTGCCTTCAAGAATCCAGGGTCATCTCTATGCCAACATGAGGCATCAGAAGGATTTTAGGGAACAGCACTTCCCACAGCTACTCAGTTTCAATAATAAACAGTGATAAAGCATATTGATTCCTCCTAATCAATTTCTTCTTTTAAGATAATCCTGCATCCTAGATGGGCAATCCAGGAGGTGGCTGTCTGAGATATGATTCATCAGATCAGACAATTTCTACCTTGACTCAGTCCATCCAGGAAGCACCTCAGCTTCAAGATAAGACTGGGAACTCTATTTTCACCACATTTGTGCTAGTAGAAAGAAATATGCTTTCCCATTGTATCTCTGACACTTTTAATAGACAGTTTCATTTGTAAAGTATTCATACTTCATTAGGTACTAAAGCATATTTGCTTTTGGATCTCCGTATAACAAATGCAAGCAGGCAGGCTATGGCATAAGATCAAAAATATTTTATTATTTGAGAGTTCACTGGGATTGACATGGTAGGTACTTAAGCTGTGAAAAAAGAGCTGAATGTTAGATTATTCTGGAACTTGGGTAAAGATGATGATTATGATGATGATGATGATGATGATGATGTAAAGATTATTATTATTAAAGATAAATTGTTCTTTCCCATTTCTGATGCAGATTCTCTCAATAGTACCTAATAATTGAAACTGAATTCTGAAAATGGTTCATAGTGTTTAAAAATATACATGTTACAGCTCCTGTGTAAAAGCCAGATGATTTATAGGTTGGCAGATGGTACCAAAAGCTGATTAACTCAAATAAATGAAAGTTTGATTCAGGATTAGAAAACAATGGAATTGAAAATCGTAGGTCACAACATCATAGCAATGTAGTGGCAAGTAAAATGGGACTTTTTGTTGTCTTTTGTTTTGGAGTGCTTTTCAGCACTAAGGCAATCAAGTGCCTTTGAGTCTTTCCTTTGGTTCAGTCAAGAGTCTTTAATTCAACCTGAAGTCTTTGATGAACTGCTTAAGTCACAAGAAAGCCTAAATCACATGATTTTGAGTCACATAGTTGTTATGCCCTCCAACCCTGAATAAGTGTATACATACTCTGAGGTTAGCACTTTGCTTTGGGCTCACTCATTGGAAGAGTGTTCCCGTGATTTCACCAGAAAAGACTCTGGGTAGCTGCTAAGGAACCCTCCAGCTTTGAAAAACCCAGATGTTGGTGCTTAGTAGTCGATAACTATGTATGTAATGTCTTGGTCAGACAGCCAGAAACCTGCCTGTTGATTTCTGTTATTTTGCTCTGTTTATATAATTTCTGCTTGTAATATCTGTTTGTGTTTTCTCTGAAGTTCAGGGTGCTGGCTTTTTCCCCTGAACTAAGTGAATGATATATGTATGTTTAATTAAAGTGAGATCGTAAACCCCTTAAAGTTGCTTGCCATAGAAAATCAGATCAAAGAAACTGTGCTAGCAGCCCTCCTGTGTCCTGGTATCATCGGCCTTACACAGCCACAGTAGTGGCAAGTAGCATTGTTGTTACTAGTACTATAAGGTTAAAAAAACTTCCCTCACAAAAACCCTTTGAGGTAGATAGTGCAAATACTATGCACATTTTACATGTAAGGAAACTGAGACCAAGGAAAGTATAATGGATTATCCAAGGTGAAATAACTAATAAATGTCAAAGCAAGGATTCATACGTGGGATTATGATATCAAGTCCAAATTCCTCACCAAATTCCTCTTCCTCAAAATTTATTAAATTGAAAAATAACTTGCAAAAGTTTGCCTTTAAAACTAAATGATTTTATTAATTTCATGGTTTTAACTAGTCTGGGTTCTTAATCACTTCATTGTTATTTAAAAGACAACATTTTGATTATTTTCATGATCATGATCATTTTATTATTCTTAGCATTTTTATTTATATTACTTTGCTTCAGCTGAACCTTAATAGATTCTGCTCCAGCCCTTTATTTTAATTCTATGTGTGTCTCTGCGTTTCAAGTGTGTTTCTTGTAAACAAAACATTGTTGGATTCTAGTTTCTAATCCCTTCTGTTACCTACTTCTGTTTTATGGGTGAGTTCATCCCATTCACATTCACTGTCATGATTACTAACTGTGCATTTCCTTTCATCTTATTTTCTTGTCTATCCTTTTCTCTCTCTTTTTATCCTGTCACTTCTAAAGTCTGTTTTGTTTCTGACCCCTTTATCTGCCCTCCCTTTTATCACACCCCTGCTTTTCTTTTATCTCCTTCCCCTCAATTTCTCAGTTGAGTGAGATAAATTCCTATTACTGAGTATGTGTATATACCTATATACATATGTTTATATATGTATATGTGAATGTATGTGTGTATGTATGTGTGTGTTCCCTTTTTGAACCAATTTAGATGTGAGGTTCAAGCATTGCCCATTTTCCTACCATGTTCCCATCCACTGTAAAAGCTCTTCGTTGTGCACCTCTTTTATGTAAGATAATTTTTCTCAACCTTCCTCCCCTTCCCCCTTTTCCAGGGCATCCTCTTTCTTGCCTACCCATTTCTTAGATCATCCCAACATAATTGACCCCTTCCTGTAACCTCTTTCTATGTAAATTCCTTCTAACTTCCCTAATAATGATAAAGTTATCCAGGAAGGGCCTCTTATCCCTTGAAATTGTAATTGATACTTCTCCTTAGGGCCTCTCCTCCCTCAGGACCAGAAATTATACTGTTCCTTGTGGTCCCTGATCTCTTGGAGTCAGAAGTGATATTACCTTTCAGGGTTTCCCCTCCCTATCGAACAAAAGTGCTCTTCTCCACCCTTGAGCTACAACCCAGAAGTGGGTATGGACAATGGAGTTGCCAAATAGAATTTAGCCCTGTGTCCAATGTTAGCACAGGGGCACCCTGGAATCTCTTTCTGACCAGCTGCAAGGTCCCATTACTGTTTCTTGTTTGAGAGACCCCAAAGCTGCTGCTGCTTCTGTCACTGCCACCTAGTCCCACCACTGGTGTTTCATCCACATGGGCCCTGGGCAAGTTTCCTCCCTCCATGTCACAAATCTCTCTTTCTGACTTCCTATGTTGTCTTGAGTTGAAAGAATGTCTTACTCTGACCTTTTGTTGGTTTTACCATTCCAAAATTTTATTTAAGGCATTATTTTAAAGTTGTTATCTAATCCTTCTCATTTTTCATGGCACTCAGAAAGAAACAATCTGAAGACAAGTCTCTATCCTGGTACTATTCTTTTTTATCTAATGTTAGGTAGATTGCTGCACACATGGATAAAGTGATTGCTTTTAGTAAATCAACTAAAATATTGGGATATAAGTTGATTCTCTATAGGCTCAGTAAAAGCATGACCAGGTCAACTATACTAGCAGTAAGGATACAAAGAATTCTATGTAACTTGACTTATTGCCAGATGGCTTAAGGTTGTTCCATTAATTCTCTTTTATATTATGAAAGTTTTTCATTCTATGTATTTTAGAGATTATGAATATTAAATTTGGTTACATAGGATTAAAATATTCTTAATTTTTTATGGATCAAAATTATGTCTGAGAGGATATAGGAAACATCCTTTAATGATGGCCTGGTTCAATAGTTTATTTGATGAATTCTAAAGAATATTTTGAGGTTTTCATTTGTAGTATGGTATGGGGATTTATTGTCTTAGTTATAAAGGATAGCAAAATTATAGTATATAATTCTAACCATCTGGCCATATGTTTCTAACTAGATACCCAATAGATGTTCTTTTTTTCTTTTTTGCAACCTGTAGTGATATGCTTTATTGTTTCCACCATTTCTTGCATAATCTGCATTGATCAATAAGTCAAAGGTCCCCCAAAATAAATTTTATATCATTTCTAGTGGCAATTACTCAGTCCTAAATAGTTACCATAAACCCCTCTGCTTCCTTAAACAAATCTTACTCATTCATTTAATACTTCCTTATCAATATATTGTTGGTTGAGTACATGTAAGAATTACCATTTTATGCCATTGTGGTATATGAAACTTTTCATAGTTCAGCCCAGAGACAATCCCCTTTTGGGTAGAATCAAGGAACTCAATGGTATAAATCCATTGATTTCTAAAATGAGATGTTTCTTCCAAAAGTGAATGTGTAAATTTTTAACTCTATCACATCTTCTGAGAATATACAGCAATCTCATTCTTCCTTTTTATGACAAAAGTATTAGGCTTTCTGTAGCTGCCTTGGGATAAGGAGTTCTATGTTTCTTTAACATTGTATAGGTTCTGGTTTGGCTCCCTTTCTAGATCCACCATGATCCATCTTAAGCCTGTTACTTCATCAAGTGTTAATTACTCCAAATGTTCTTAGACTCCAGGATCCCAATCAATCTCTTAATATATACAGTTTCAGCTCTCTTCTTGATGATCTAATGTTCAATGTGTTTTACTTGGAGAAGACTAAGGTATTTATGGTTCAATTTGACCTCCTAATTGAAGCTCAAAGACCTCAGTCTCTATTCCTCCTTGGCACTGTTAAAATTTTTACATTTATTGGGAACAAATGGCATTTTAATATTATTGGAGAAAGTTTTTACAAGAGGAAGTAGCTATTTAATGTGTTTGGAATCAGTCATATAAATTGATACCAACCCTGTAGAGCAAATGATAAATACGATGTTTTGTCTAACTCCTTCTTTGAGTTGTACGCTATACTTGTTTCTATTCCTGTGTGTTGCTAATGGATTTAAGGCATAGAGAGTTTAAATTATCTCCCTGGAATATGCTAAATTTTATATAATGTATTATACATATTATTGAGCTGGTAGCATATTTCTAATAGAGGACAGTGTTCCGTGTAAACAATAAATGTTTTAGCATTCTCACTGTGCTTGGATTTAAGACATAGTTCCTGCCCTCATAAAGTTTACAGTATAGTGGAAAACACACAGAGACATCACTCTGACACACAGTATAAACTAATTACATCAGAGTTGTTTGCAGAAGTGTGCAATCACCATCCCATTTGAGCCTTAATTACATCAGAGTTGTTTGCAAAAGTGTGCAATCACATGCCATTTGAGCCTTACCACAATCCTACATAATGGTATCACAGGTTTTTTTACCCTCATTGTGCATATGAGGAAACTGAAGTTAAGAGAAGTGACTTCTCCAAGTTGACACTGCTAGTAAATGTAAGGTAAGATCTGATCCCAGGTTTTCTAGGCTCAAGGTCAAATACAATGTCCACCCCACCTTGCTATTTCTCTTAAGAAAAGGAATTTCTCTCAGAGCTAATGAGTAATCTTTGCGGTAAGAAGTGGAACAGGGCCTCTGGTAGGAAAGGAAAGGTGGTAAGAAGATAGAACGGGGCTAAAGCTGCTATTGGTAAGACCTTTGAGGTGCTTACAATACCTATAACATGCCTCATATTACAAAGAAAAGTTATTAGAGTGCAGTGAAATAATTTTCTTAACCTTTTTTTTGGAGGGGGGGAGTCAAGGCAATTGGGGTTAAGTGACTTGCCCAAAGTCACACAGCTAGTACGTGTGTAAAGTGTCTGAGGCTAGATTTGAACTCAGGGCCTCCTGACTCCAGGGCCAGTGCACTACTCACTGCACCACCTAGCTGCCCCTTTCTTAAGCTTCTTAAGGGAAAATTTTTGTATTTTGAAAATGTAGAAAGAAGGAAAAGAGCTGAAGGACCATCTCAGAGAGAGTCATACATATCTAAAAGAATCTCTAAATTCCTAATAAATGCTTTGGGGCCCAACTTTTCTATCATTTACAAAAAAATAAAAGAAAAATGACATTGTGTATGTGTGTGACATTTCCATTTTAGAGCAGTAGAGATAACAAACAAGCCACCAGAAGAGACATAAATCTCTTTAAATGTTCTGTAATGTAGAACAACCTCATCTCTCTCTCTAGACATATCAGCCAGAAAACTCACTTTACCAGTCTCCTCTCTACCAGTATCAGTCAGATTGAATCTGATGGGCAAAAAGGAGGGGGAGTAGTAGACTGAAGAAATGGAATACTACTGTCAAGGGTCATATTTCCAATTTCCATTTAAAATTCCTATTTGTTCACTTCCTATTTTTCTATCAAACATAGATTCATTTGTTTAAGTTTAAAATCTTCCTGCTCATTGCCAGGCTGCTGTCTATGCATGTGTCTGTTTCCAATACTAAACATTTCAACATCTTAATTGAGAACATAGAATTCTTAAAAAAAAATCCCCATCCTTTTAAGATCAAGATATTTTCAAACTAACCCAGCAGCATAATGATCATCAATATGAAACAGATTCCAGAAGGGATTTACACTGCCTAAAATGATTTAATAAACTGGAAATCTGATATCATGGAAGGTAAATAAATCCATATCTTATTTAACCTAAACATTTTAAACACCTATGCTCTCTAGTCGAGTGTAGCAAGGCTCTAACTTTGACCATGTCCTATTCAATATTTTTACCAATGGCATATGTAGCTCTAAAGTGTCATATTTATCAAATGACACCATGCTAGGAAGACAACTAATACATTGAATAATGGAATCAGGACACTAAAGAATTACAAAAGGCTAGAATGATATGTAATCTAATAGATGAATAAGGATAAATGTAGATCCTTGCACATTTCCCCATGTGCATTATATAGGACATTTGCCTTAACCGAAGGCTACATGAAAATGACTGCAAATTCAATATGAATCACCAAGGTGACATTCATACTAAAAAAGCTAATTCCAACCCATCTTCTGCTAGAAGTCTTTCCCTAATCTTCCTTTATGCTAATGCCTTGCCTCTAAGATTAACTCCAACTTATCCTGTCTAGAACTTGTTTGTGCCTAGTAGTTTGCATGGTTTCTCTCCATTAGACTAGGAGCTTCTTAAGAGCAGGGACTGGGGGGTGGAGCCAAGATGGTGGCTGGAAAGCAGGGACTAGCATGAGCTCCCCACCAAGTCCCTCCAAAAACCTATAAAAATGGCTCTGAACCAATTCTAGAACTGCAGAACCCACAAAATAGCAGGGGGAAGCAGGGCTCTATCCCAGGGCAGCCTGGATGGTCTCTGGGTCAGATCTATCCCGCAGGGAGCTGGGAGCAGAGCAGAGCAGAGCCCAGCGTGGGCAGCTCGGACCAACCAGACAGCGGGGCCTAGCACCCTGAATCAGTGAGCTGCAGCAGTTACCAGACTTCTCAACCCACAAACACCAAAGACAACAGAGAAGGTTGGTGGTAAAAGCTGCTGGGGACAGGGGGAGAGAGTTCGTGGTTCAGCCACCACCCCAGGGGCAGTGGAGGTGGGGCAGCTACAGAACTACAACTGCAGTTGCTTCCAGCCCCAGGCCCACCTGGTGGGAGGAATTAAGTGGCTGATCAGAGCAAGAGTGCAGAGCCTGCTGAAGATCTGAGTCCAGTCTGGGTTGGGGGTTCTTGGGGAAGGAGGAGTGCTGGTGTGGCAGACCTGGCTGTATAGAAATAGCTCCAAAATCAACAGCGCATCCCCCCAAGCTTGGAACATAGTACTGTTTACTCTACAAGCAGTCATACCCTGCTGAAAAACTCAAAGATCAAGTAAGTTGGCTGGGAACACAGCCAGGCAGCGAAAACGCACCCAGATTCAGTCTCAGACTTTGGAATCTTTCTTTGGTGACAAAGAAGACCAAAACATACAGCCTAAAGAAGACAACAAAGTCAAAGAGCCTACAACCAAAGCCTCCAAGAAAAACATGAACTGGTCTCAGGCCATGGAACAGCTCAAAAAGGAGTTGGAAAAGCAAGTTAGAGAAGTAGAGGAAAAATTGGGAAGAGAAATGAGAAGGATGCGAGAAAACCATGAAAAACAAGTCAATGACTTGCTAACGGAGACCCAAAAAAATACTGAAAAATACATTGAAGATAACAACACCTTAAAAATAGACTAACTCAAATGGCAAAAGAGCTCCAAAAAGCCAATGAGGAGAAGAATGCCTTGAAAGGCAGAATTAGCCAAATGGAAAAGGAGGTCCAAAAGACCACTGAAGAAAATACTACCTTAAAAATTAGATTGGAGCAAGTGGAAGCTAGTGACTTTCTGAGAAATCAAGATATTATAAAACAGAACCAAAGGAATGAAAAAGTGGAAGACAATGTGAAATATCTCATTGGAAAAACCACTGACCTGGAAAATAGATCCAGGAGAGATAATTTAAAAATTATTGGACTATCTGAAAGCCATGATCAAAAAAACAGCCTAGATACCATCTTTTGAGAAATTATCAAGGATAGCTGCCACATTCTACCATATTCTAGAGCCACAAAGCAAAATAGAAATTGAAAGAATCCATCGATCGCCTCCTCAAATAGATCCCAAAAAGAAATCTCCTAGGAATATTGTTGCCAAATTCCAGAGCTCCCAGATCAATGAGAAAATAATGCAAGCAGCCAGAAAGAAACAATTTCAGTATTGTGGAAGCACAATCAGAATAACCCAAGATCTAGCAGCTTCTACCATTAAGAGATCGAAGGGCTTGGAATATGATATTCCAGAGGTCAGTGGAGCTAGGATTAAAACCAAGAATCACCTACCCAGCAAAACTGAGTATTATGCTCCAAGGCAAAATAGGGACTTTCAATAAAACAGAGGACTTTCAAGCTTTCTCAGTGAAAAGACCAGAGCTGAATACAAAATTTGACTTTCAAACACAAGAATCAAGAGAAGCATGAAAAGGTAATCAAGAAACAGAAATTGCAAGGGACTTACTAAAGTTGAACTGTTTTGTTTACATTCCTACATGGAAAGATGATGTGTTTGATTCATGAGACCTCAGTATTAGAGTAACTGAAGGAAATATGTGCATATATATATATATATATATATATATATATATATATATATATGTGTGTGCGTGTGTGTGTGTGTGTGTGTGTGTGTATGTGTATGTATGGATACATGTATGTGTATATATATGGAGAGAGAGAGAGCACAGGATGAGTTGAAGATGAACAGATGATATCTAAAAGAAATAAAATCAAATTAAGGGATGAGAGAGGAATATATTGAGAGAGGAAGAAAGGGAGAGATAGAATGGGGTAAATTATCTCACATAAAAGTGGCAAGAAAAAGCAGTTCTGTAGGAAGGGAAGAGGGGGCAGGTGAGGGGGAATGAGTGAATCTTGCTCTCATCAGAGTTGACCTGAGGAGGGAATAACATACACACTCTATTGGGTATCTTACCCCACAGGAGAGAAGGAGGAAGAAGATAAAAAAGGGGGGATGATAGAAGGGAGGGCAGATGGGGGAGGAGGTAATCAAAAACAAACACTTTCGAAAAGGGACAGGGTCAAGGGAGAAAACTGGATAAAGGGGGATAGGTTAGGAAGGAGCAAAATATAGTTAGTCTTTCACAACATGAGTATTGTGGAACGGTTATACATAATGATACGCATGTGGCCTATGTTGAATTGCTTGACTTCTTAGGGAGGGTGGGTGGGAAGGGAAGATGGGAGAGAATTTGGAACTCAAAGTTTTAAAAACAGATGTTCAAAAACAAACAAAAAAAAGTTTTTGCATCCAACTAGAAAATAAGATACACAGACAATGGGGCATAGAAATTTATCTTGCCCTACAAGAAAGGAAGGGAAAAGGGGATGGGAGAGGAGTGGGGTGACAGAAGGGAGGGCTGACTGGGGAACAGGGCAACCAGAATATATGCCATCTTAGAGTGGGGGGGAGGGTAGAAATGGGGAGAAAATTTGTAATTCAAACTCTTGTGAAAATCAATGCTGAAAACTAAATATATTAAATAAATTAAACATAATGTAAAAAATAGAAGCAAAATATGTCAATAAAAAAGTCAAAAAAAGAAAAAAAATAGAGACAGAGAGACAGACAGAGACAGAGACAGAGAGACAGAGAGAGAGACAGGGAGACAGACAGACAGACAAAGACAGAAACAGACAGACACAGAAACAAACAAAAAAAAAAAGAGCAGGGACTGTTCTTTGCTTTTCATTGTACTCCAAGTACTTAGCACCATGCCTGGCACCACAATAGGTACCTCATAAAGTCTTGTTAACTTGACGTAGGTTTTATTACTAGATATACAATGGCCAACCTAAGTGAGGTAATAGTCCTACTGGCTACCATAATTTAAAAGACTTATTGAAGAACTAGAGCAGTTAAAGAGCAGGGGAGCCTTGGTATTCAATGGATTCAAAGTCATGCTTTGTGAGGACTGGTTGGTAGCACTAGAGATAAATTGGGGAAGATAATATAGACATGTTCAAATATTTGAAGGGCTGTCATTTCAAAGAAGACTATACTCTGTGTATGCCAGAGGGCAGCATTAATTACAAGGAAGCAAATTTTGGCTCAGATAAATAACTATCTTGACAATCAAACTAGTCTAAAAGCAGAATGGTCCATCTTGTAAGATAGTGCATTCTCCTTTACTGGCATTAGTTCCTTAGTTCATAGGTTAAGTGTCCTCAGAAATTATCTAGACCAAACCTGTCATTTCACAGATAGAAAACTGAGGTCCAGGGAAATTAAGCGACTTGGTCAAGGTCGTGCAGGTAGTAAGTAGCAAAGTATCCCATGGGGGTTATACTGAGAAGAAAGTTGAACTAGTTCTCAAAATCTCTCAAGTTCACTCCAACTCTAGTATTCTGTGATGCTATACATTGAAAGACCTGGATTCTACTTCCAGTTCTGTACAAACTTGGAAAGGTGTTGGTATGCATTGGTAGAAGCAGTGTCTTCCCTTAGAGCTCTCTAAACCATTGAAATCACCAGACTATTTTTAAGAGCATAAGAATGGAAAAGGAAAGAAAGAAGGAAGGAAGGGACAGAGGGAGGGAAGAAGGAAGGAAAGAAGGAAGGAAGGAAGGAAGGAAAAGAGGGAGGGAGGGAGAAAGGAAGGAAGGAGGTTTGAAGAAGAAAAGATGATTTGGAACTGGATAATTATTTCACACTTGTATCTGGATAGTCAGGAAGCTGTATTTGGAATGGTCTTGGACTGTGTTTCCTCTTGGTACTGTGTCAACACCTCATTTTTTCAAAGGCGAACTCATAAAAATCTTGGAAAAGCCTTCCCTATTTTCCCATAAGTATCTCTCGTGGTTCATTTGAGAGGATTGCATTTACCTTTGGAATCTGGAGTTGTGCTTCCAAATCAGGTCAACTTTGTCAGATTCACTGTCATTAAAGGAAAGTAGCAGGCAGAATCTAAAAATAAATCCTGGGTCATTAACCAATGGGTCAAAAGGACCAAAACCGATAAAAGGAAATGAAATTCAGACCTGGCCCAGAGTCACTAGCAAGAAGACACAAATTGCTGGATCAAAGTTTAAAATAAAAGGCTGTGGTACAGAAAGGGGATTTACAAGTATCATAGCAGGATTCAATAGAGTTTACAGTGAGGAAATGCCAGGATTTGCTCATTTCAGGGTTTCAGGTTTCCTGCTGGTTGTTAACTGTACCACTCCCACCGTCTGACAAAGTCTTAGAGGTTTGTATGTCATTATAACCACCAGCAACACACACATCATCTAGTAATTATTTCATTAATCTTGTAGTCTTTGCTTGAAAGAGCACACCCAAGCCTCAACTAACTTCAATATAAGGAAACCTCTCCAAACACAAGCTTAGGTATGAGATCTCTGTTGTGACAAGGTAACTCTTTCTGAAGGAGGCCTATTCTGCTATGACTGGGCTCAAATACCCAAACAAATGAGAATATGCATTCTTTGTTGCAAATATGGTAACAACACTTCTTCAGGATTAACTCCTGTGGGAAGCAGCCCAAAATTGGGCCAATGACTCACCACCCTGAGGCATGGGAAATGATTGGCTTCCTCACTGAGTATGAGATTTCCATTGGTCCTAAGGCTAATGTTAGTTCTTAGCCAATGCTGGGAAAGGGTCACAAGGGGTAACAGATTCAAAGTAAGAGTATGACGAATTCAAGGCATTTAATGAGAGCCAGATCATCTAGGAAGATCCAAGTAGCATATTCTATTTTAGTCCAGCCTGGCAGAGTAAAGGTATAAGTGAAACGGGGGAGTCACTGCTTATGGTTACTGCAAATTATAAATATCATAGGGTCACTAGCAGAGTCATGATCAACCTTAGGCTTACTAGGAGCCAAGGAGCCAATTTGCTGACAAGTTTCAGACTGCCTGCAGTGATGCAGCTTAAGGGCATCATTCCCAAATGGCTTATTTTCCATCATTCCCAATACATATATATTGATTTATTGTCACAATAAATCAAACTTGTATTCATATATCAGGGGACAACAGAGAACCCATCAAGACTGATTAATCAACAAGGGAAATCCTATTCTACATCTAATTCTCACTTTCAGAGAGGAACTGGTGACTGAGGTGAAAATGATAGGAATATTCTGGGGGAAGAAACCCATCCATCTTAGAATTTGTGATACAAACTCTTCTATTCAGCATTTAAAGCCCTTCTCAATAAGGATCCAGTCTCCCTTCCCAGGCTGATTACACATTACTCATCTTCACATATTTGCCAGACAAACTAGCCTACCTCCTATTGCTCACCTAGGACAATCCAGGATCAAAGGGAGAGGCGGGGAGGGGAGAGGCACAAGCAGCAAATGTCAAAAGGAAGGAGACAGAGAAAAGTCCATTAGATATCACACTTAAGAGTTTGTAGATAACCTTGAATGAGCAAGAAATTGGGGAGGGGGTGGGAGAGTAAGAATTGAAGCCAAATTATAAGGGATTAAAATATGAGTGGTCAATGAGCAAGAGGGAGTAACTAGTATAGAAAACTCCAGGTGTTTCTTTGTGAGTTTCATTGTGAAAAGGAAGGGGATAATATGGACAAGTGAAAGATCATATGGTTCAAGTGAAATTCCTTGACACCAGTGATTGTTTTGTTTTTTGTCTTTGTTATCCCCAAAGTCTAGCACAGTGGCTGGTATGCAATAGGTACTTAATAAATGCTCACACCCCACTTTGTACCTGCTATCTTGCCCAGTTTTAACTCCATAGAACAAGATGCCCCTGCCAGATACCACCTGGTATCCCATCCTCTTCTCCTTTCATGTCTCCTTTTGTATGTTGTCTTCCTCTTTAGATTATAAAATCCTTGAAGGCAGGAACTGTTTTTTTTTATTGTATCCCCAGCACTTTTTTTTTGACCTTTCGTATTTGAAGTATTTTGAAACACAGATTTAAAAACAATCAATTTCATCAACAGGATGTAAGTGCCAATGTGTTTATAGCAGAGTACTATGCATTGTCGAAAGCTAACAACATACTGTTGTAGAGAGTGCCAGGAGAGTCAAAATTAGAATTCACAATCTAAATTAATCATTCACATTCTGATCACATTCTTAAATTAAATGTTATTTTCAGAATTTATAATTTAAAAGAAAAAATATCCTCAGCTCCTATTACATCCTCATTTAGAGATGAGAAAACCGAGGCTAAATGAAGATTCCAAGTAAGGGCAGATTCAAATTCTGTTCCCACTAGTTTTGATTAAGTTCTGATAACAATTAAGTTTACTTTGTTTCACTTTTGTCATAAGTAATCACTGAGCACTCAGAATTTGTTGGATTTCATAAAACAGACTGGTTAAGAATAAAAGAAAGGGGGCAAGAAAAGAAGAGAGGAAGAAAGGAAAGGGAAGGAAAGGAACGGGGAGAAAAGGGAAGGGAGGGAATAATTAGGTTCAGAGAGTGTAAGTGACTTAGTCCATGTCAGAGATAGTGGAAGAGGAGTGGAGGAGAGAGAGGGAAGTTTTGACACCTTCTTCTTTACTTTATAGTTGTATTGGTCATGAGTAAGGGAATCAATTGCTCCCCTAAAGGTGAATGCAACTAAATCCTTGCTTCTTTTTTTTTGACCAGTTTAAATTTAAATTTATTTAACATATTTAGTTTTCAGCATTGATTTTCACAAGAGTTTGAATTACAAATTTTCTCCCCATTTCTACCCTCCCCCCTACTCCAAGATGGCATATATTCTGGTTGCCCTGTTCCCCAGTCAGCCCTCCCCTCTATCACCGCCCCCAATCCTCTTTTCCCTTCCTTTCTTGTAGGGCAAGATAAATTTCTACGCCCCATTGCCTGCATATCTTATTTTCTAGTTGCATGCAAAAACTTTTTTTTTTGTTTTTGAACATCTGTTTTTAAAACTTTGAGTTCCAAATTCTCTCCCCTCTTCCCTTCTCACCGACCCTCCCTAAGAAGTCAAGCAATTCAACATAGGCCACATGTGTATCATTATGTATAACCCTTCCACAATACTCATGTTGTGAAAGACTAACTATATTTTGCTCCTTCCCAACCCATCCCGCTTTATTGAATTTTCTCCCTTGACCCTGTCCCCTTTCCAAAGTGTTTGTTTTTGATTACCTCCACCCCCATCTGCCCTCCCCTCCATCATCCCCTCCACCTTTTATTTTTTTTATCTTCCTCCCTCTTCTTTCCTGTGGGGTAAGATACCCAATTGAGTATGCATGGTATTCCCTCCTCAGGCCAAATCTGATGAGAGCAAGGTTCACTCATTCCCCCCCTCACCTGCCCTCTCCCCTCCTCCCACAGAACTGCTTCCTCTTGCCACCTTTATGTGAGATAATCCACCCCATTCTATCTCTCCCTATTTCCCTCTCTCAGTATGTTGCTCTCTCATCCCTTAATTTGATTTTATTTCTTTTAGATATCTTCCCTTCATCTTCAACTCACCCTGTGTCTGTTCTCTCTCATATATATACACACACACACACACACACACACACATATATATATATATGTGTATATATATATACACACACACACACAGATATATACATACATACACATTCACTTATATATATATACATAAACATATATATATATGCATATTCCCTTCAGCTACCCTAATACTGAGGTCTCATGAATCATACACAACATGTTTCCATGTAGGAATGTAAACAAAACAGTTCAACTTTAGTAAGTCCCTTGCAATTTCTGTTTCTTGATCACCTTTTCATGCTTCTCTTGATTCTTGTGTTTGAAAGTCAAATTTTCTATTCAGTTCTGGTCTTTTCACTGAGAAAGCTTGAAAGTCCTCTATTTTATTGAAAATCCATATTTTGCCTTGGAGCATGATACCCAGTTTTGCTGGGTAGGTGATTCTAGGTTTTGATCCTAGCTCCATTGACCTCCAGAATATCCCATTCTAAGCCCTTCGATCTCTTAATGGTAGAAGCTGCCAGATCTTGGGTTATTCTGATTGGGTTTCCACAATACTGAAATTGTTTCTTTCTGGCTGCTTGCATTATTTTCTCATTGATCTGAGAGCTCTGGAATTTGCTGACAATATTCCTAGGAGATTTCTTTTTGGGATCTATTTGAGGAAGCGATCGATGGATTCTTTCAATTTCTATTTTGCCTTGTGGCTCTAGAATATGGTAGAATGTGGCAGTTCTCCTTGATAATTTCTGAAAGATGGTATCTAGGCTGTTTTTTTGATCATGGCTTTCAGGTAGTCCAATAATTTTTAAATTATCTCTCCTGGATCTATTTTCCAGGTCAGTGGTTTTTCCAATGAGATATTTCACATTGTCTTCCACTTTTTCATTCCTTTGGTTCTGTTTTATAATATCTTGATTTCTCAGAAAGTCACTAGCTTCCACTTGCTCCAATCTAATTTTTAAGGTAGTATTTTCTTCAGTGGTCTTTTGGACCTCCTTTTCCATTTGGCTAATTCTGCCTTTCAAGGCATTCTTCTCCTCATTGGCTTTTTGGAGCTCTTTTGCCATTTGAGTTAGTCTATTTTTAAGGTGTTGTTATCTTCAATGTATTTTTCAGTATTTTTTTGGGTCTCCGTTAGCAAGTCATTGACTTGTTTTTCATGGTTTTCTCGCATCCTTCTCATTTCTCTTCCCAATTTTTTCTCTACTTCTCTAACTTGCTTGTCCAAATCCTTTTTGAGTTCTTCTATGGCCTGGGGCCAGTTCATGTTTTTCTTGGAGGCTTTGGTTGTAGGCTCTATGACTTTGTTGTCTTCTTTAGGCTGTATGTTTTGGTCTTCTTTGTCACCAAAGAAAGAATCCAAAGTCTGAGACTGAATCTGGGTGTGTTTTTGCTGCCTGGCCATATTCCCAACCAACCAACTTGACCCTTGAGTTTTTCAGTGGGGTATGACTGCTTGTAGACTAGAGAGTTCCATGTTCCACGTTTGGCGGGGAGGTGCCAGCTCTGCCACACCAGCACTGCTCCTTCCCCAAGAACCCCCAACCGGGACTGGGCTTAGATCTTCAGCAGGGTGTGCACTCCTGCTCTGATCTGCCACTTAATTCCTCCCTCCAGGTGGGCCTGGGGCCAGAAGTGGCAGCAGCTGTAGCTGCCCCACCTGTGCTGCCCCCGGGGCTGGAAGCTGAACCACGAACTCCTTCCTCTCCCGCAGCTTTTCCCACTAACCTTCTCCTTAGTCTTTGGTGTTTGTGGGTTGAGGAGTCTGGTAACTGCCGCAGCTCACTGATTCAGGGCGCTAGGGCCCCCTCCGCCTGTCTTCTGGTCTGGATGGTCCACGCCTCTCAGGCTGGGTTCTGCTCCACTCCGTTCCCAGCTCCCAGCTCCCAGCTCCGTGTGGGATAGACCTCACCCAGAGACCATCCAGGCTGTCCTGGGCTGGAGCCCTGCTTCCCTCTGCTGTTTTGTGGGTTCTGCAGTTCTAGAATTGGTTCAGAGACATTTTTTATAGGTTTTTGGAGGGACTCGGTATGGAGCTCACTCTAGTCCCTGCTTTCCAGCTGCCATCTTGGCTCCGCCCCATCCCCAGCACTTCAACACTGTGACTCGCACATAGCAGCACTTAATAAATGTTTATTGGATTGGATTGATCGATTAAAGTCTTTCATTTTTGATGTTAAAGGATGTAGGTAACCTGGGCATATTTGTAGGCAACAAGGCAAAGAGACAAACAATAATGAAAGACTGAACATTCTAAAGAAAGGAGCTGACCTTCTCACTTCAGAATATAAACTCTTTAAGAACAGGGACTGTCTTGTTTGCTTTGTATCCTGAGTGCCAGTGCCTGGTACATGGTGAGTACTTAATAAATGCTTTATCTATCATCTAGCTAATTAGCTAGCTACCAGGCAAGCTCCTAGAGGAGACTGAAGGTAATGAGATTAATGGCATCAGTAAAGGACTGGCAAAATTATAAGAATACAAGTCATTCACCATTTGATAAATGGTCAAAAGATATGAACAGGCAGTTTTCAGAAGAAATCAAAGCTATCTATAATCACATGAGAAAGTGCTTTAGATCACTATTGATTAGAGAAATGCAAATTAAAACAATTCTGAGGTACCACCTCACACCTATCAGATTGGCTAATATGACAGAAAAGGAAAATGGTAAATGTTGGAGAGAACATGAGAAAATTTGGACACTAATGTACTGTTGGTAGCGTTGTGAACTGATCTAACCATCAGAAGAGCAATTTTTTTGAGGCAATCCAGGTTAAGTGACTTGCCCAGGGTCACACAGCAAGTAAGTGTCTGAGACTGGATTTGAACTCAGGTCCTCTTAACTCCAGGGCTGATGCTCTGTCCACTGCACTACCTAGCTGTCCCCACCTTTTTTTTGTTTCCATAAATAAGTTTATTACAGGTTCAGTACAAAGTCATGCCCTCCAGTGCCCTAGGTAAAAGGGGGCAGTAGAAAAGGGAGCCCAGCCCCACTAAGGGGGTGGACACAGGAGACAGGGAAGAAGGCAAAAGCACCCACATGCCACCAGGTCAGCAGATGGAGTAGCACATATGAGGTACCTCCATATTCTCGCCATTGTCATCATTGCTGCAGAGCTCTAGTACCAGCACTTACACATGGCAGTCCGGCTTCTGCTTTGACACCTGACCCAAAGGGCAATCAAATCATGCAAACATTTTTATCCCACAATCCCACTACTAGGTCTGTATCCCACAGACATTGTAAAAAAGGGGAAATGGCATACATGTTAAAAAATATTTATAGCAGCTCTTTTTGTGGTGGCAAAGATTTGGAAATTGAGGGGATGCCCATCAATTGGGGAATGGCTGAACAAGTTGTGGGATATGAATATAATAGAATACTATTGTACTATTGTAAGAAATGATATGCAGGAGGATTTTGAAAAAACCTGGGAGGACTTATATAAACTGATGCAAAGTGAAATAAGCAGAACCAGAAAAACATTGTACACAGTAACAGGAACATTGTGCAATGATCAACTGTGAATGATTTAATTCTTCTCAGCAATATAATAACCCAAGACAATTCCAAAGGACTCATGATGGAAAATGATATCCACATCTGATGAAAGAACTGATGGAGTCTGAATGGAGATCGAAGCATATTATTTTCACTTTATTTTTTTTGTTTTTTTTTTCCTTTTGGTTTGTTTCTTCTTTTGCAACATGACTAATATGGAAGTGTTTTACATTATTGCACATATATAACCTATATTACATTGCTAGGGAGGAAGGAAAGAAGGGAGGGAAGGTGAAAAAATTGGAACTCATATTTTTAATAAATCTTAAAAGTTGTTTTTACATGTAATAGGAAAAATAAAATACTATTTAATGAGAAAAAAGTAAAGGACTGGGCCTTGCCAAATAAAAGGGGCACCTCTTTGTCAGATGTTAAAGCAAAGAATAAGAAAGTGGCAGGGGGAAGTGTGTTGTGTTGAAAGATTTTGAGATATAGAAAAGGGGAGAAGTGGAACCTCATATATGTCTTCCTCAATTTTCTCAGTAAAGGAAAGGGTACTGTGTGACCCTTAGCAAATCACTTAACCCCAATTCTCTCCCCTTCCCCCCAAAAAAGGAAAAAGCAAGGTTCTCTTTTGGAAAAAGGTAGGAGAAGTATAAGAGGGGTAAGAAGAGAGAGGGTTTGGAATAGTTGTTCACAGAAATGCAAAGAAGTCAATTAAGATTAAAAAGATTGCCATGATTCTCTCATTTTACAAATTAGCAAACTGTCTCTGTGTGTGTGTGTGTGTGCGCGCGCGTGCGCGCATGTGTGTGTGTGTGTGTGTGTGTTTTCCCCATTCAAACAAATCTTCCTTCCTTAAGTCTGAATCCCTGCCTCAAAGCCCATTGGTATGAGTCTCACTCCTTATTGGATGAATGACCTGCCCTGCACTAGGAGCTGGGCAGAATTGGTGGGAGGTGAGAGAGCTCCAGTCTTGTCCAGTCCCCGTCTTCCAAGCCAGTACCCTTGGGAGACTCTTCAAGCATGGAGTTACTTTGGGCACTCTTGGCTTTCAGCTTTGAAAGAGAAGGTGGAATAGGCCAAGCCCACTTCAGGTTGCTGAAGGAAAAGACTTTGGGAAGACATAAATGGAGGCAGCAGCCTCCATCATATCTCTACTCCCAGCTTGCAACACTAGATACTTCAGGGAGTTTCCAGGACCCCTCTTTGGGTTAAGTAGTTACCTCACTCCCAATTGAAGAGCTCCTTCACTCTGTATCATCTGATATATATTCTCCTCTGCATGCCTTATCTGATTTCTGCTTTACTATGATAAATGGATTTTGCTATACCAAATAATCTGAAGGACTTCAAGAGTGAACAAACAAGGAGGCAATTTTAGCCAGATAATTATTTCTCCTCACACGCATCCATGTCTGCCATTTATTTTCATAAGAAGAATTAAGTCAAACCCAAAAAGTCAATATATGAGAAAGACTATATTGACAAGTAATTAAACATACAACCTTTGGTTCAATATCCTTTTCTTCTCTAAGAGAATGTAATTCTCTTGTAATTCTCACAATAATTAAATGTATCCTAGGTTTTTAAAATTTATTTTATAACCTTCTCTTGGAAACATCACTATTTCCTATATTCTTTATGAATATTAGCCCTTAAATTGTCCTTTTCACATTATACAAAATAGTAATATATTTATACTTAAGAATAAAAATTGTTTACCACCTTAACTTTTAAATATTTGCTAGTTTGGATTTTTCAAAAGGCTATAACATTTATTTACTAAAAAGTCCAGAGCCAAAAATAAAACATGTCTTGTGGTTACAAGATAACAATCTAAACAAAATTTCATTTTTCTCTGATCTAATTGTTCCTTATAATGATATTGACTTGACTGTACAAATTCAATTCACTGGTGTGAGAACAGCTGTCTTGCAGCTAGAATTGTATCTGGTTGGTGTTTTACACTTCAGATAAATAGCCAGACTCTACCTGTGTTAGCATTCACTTGACTATTTGTGTGTCTGGATAATAACAGCCCTTCAATTAAAGGCTCTCAGAATGGAACCTTTTTTTTTCATATTAACTCAAGGAGGAAAAGTAAAAGGGAGAAATATTGAACACTTGAAAGTGTGGACTTGTATAGATTTGAGCACCTAATATACACTCTGTGAACTAAACAACAATATAAAAGACAAGGTTTTTACCCTCAAGAAGCTTCCAATCTAGTGAGGAAGATGGGACAGAGATAACTGCTCTTCGAAGCCTTATGTAGTGGCTGCCATGTAAAGAATCAAACTGTCTGCCTTCAGATGAGAGATCACTTCTGATTGGGGTAACAAGAGAAGCCTTTCATGGAAAAGGCAGCATTTGAGATTAGTGAAAACTAGACAAGAGGAGATGGCATGAAGGAGGAGAAGGTCAGAAAGCACAAGGAGTTTGTGGCCAGAGTGGCCTTTGTTTTCTTTGAGTGACTCAGTTTATCTCATTGAGCCTTGCTGGGTGTTGGGTCCACTGCTCCTCTTCCAGGGTAATGGATACAAAGATCTAGGGGTGGACATTTGAATTATTAACAAGTATGTTGGGGATGATTGATTGAAGAGATTATCTTGCTGGGACCTAGGGGTGGATCACATTTGAATCGTAAACCAATATTTGGGAATGTCACTGAATAATATGTTTTGCTTTATTGTGAATGATATGTTTTAGTTTCCTGCATAATTGGATCACAATGTTCTAGGATATATAATTTAATTTAAATTATGATTGGATTGTGCATCCCAGAACATTGTGAGGGGTGGAGTGCGGCCAGAGTGGCCTTTGTTTTCTTTGAGTGACTCAGTTTGTCTCATTGCGCCTTGCTGGGTGCTGGGCCTGCTGCTCCTCTTCTGGGGCAGGAAGCCCAGAGACCCATGCCTGGGATCAGAGAACTTCCTGTGTGACCTCCCAGGGTCCTAGGGGGAGGGGCCAACTCAAGAACCAATCGGCCCTGGTCATTCAGGTGGCGCTCGATGATGTCAAAAACTCTATAAGAGGGGAGAAGACAGCTTGAAGATCCTCTTTCTGGTTGGCGTGGCAGCGGTGGCGAGTGTGACTCTGGGCCAGCCCGAGCTCTCAGGCTGAACCTAGATGTTGGTAACTATAAACTGTATTGGGTCTGTCTGTTGATATTTGTGATTTGTTTGTATTTTATTCTGAAGTTCGGGGTGCTAGTTGTTTTTCCCCCGAACTAAATGAATGTCCTAAAGTTCAGGGTACTGGCTGTTTTTTTCCCCTGAACTAACTGAATGTAGTCTGTATTTGGTCTGTCTGTTGATGCTTGTCTGTATGCTCCCCTGAACTAACTGAATGCTGGATTAAAGAAAGCTGGTCAACCCCTTCACCGTGCTTTCCTTGTTTAAGCAGATAAAAAGAACCTGTGCTTTCCCGGTGTGCCGGCAGCCTCCTGGGTGCTGGCTGTGGGTGGATCTTATGCCCCTACAGAAGCTGCTAGGCGGATTGTTAAAACAGAGTTTTGGTCAAAGAGAAAGTAAAATATATAAGTCCCCATAGGATGAACAATGAGAAAAACAAAAGAGTAGTGGTTTGGTACTGGGAATTCTCTCACTTATCTCTGCCTCTTGGCTTCCCTGGCTTTTTTTCAAATCTCAGCTCAAATCCTATGTTCTGCAAAGAGCTTTTCCTGGTCCTTTTTAATTTTAGCATTTTCCCTTAGAGATTATCTCCAATTTGTCTTTGATTGAGCATAGTTTTTTTTTCATGTTATCTGCCCTTCTATATAGTAAGGTCCCTTGTAGTAGAGACTATTTTCTCCCTTTCTTTAGTATAGTGCCTAGCATAAAATAAGTACTTAATAAATGCTGACTTGACTTGTTGACCTAAGAGTTTAAACTTAATTTAGTGGGCAATTGGTGACATCAAAAGTTTTTGAGAAGAGTAAAGTGATTGAAAGTACTTAGAATGCTATTAAAAACAGTAGATAGCATAGGAGTAAAAGGAGTCTTCCTTAAAATGATAAGTAGCATCTATCTAAAACTATCAGCAAGCATTACATGTAAGCTAGGAGCATTTCCAATAAGATCAGGTGTGAAACAAGGATGTCCATTATCACCCTTGTTATTCGATGTTAGCTTTAGCATTAAGAGAAGAAAAAGAAATTGGAATTGCAATAGGCAAAGAAGAAACAAAGTCATCATTCTTTTCAGAGGATATAATGGTATACTTAGAGAATCCTACAGAATCAACTGAAAAACTATTTGAAATAACAAACAACTTCAGCAAAGTTGCAGGATATAAAATAAACCCACATAAATCACTGGCATTTCCATATACTATTAACAAAGCCCAACAGCAAGAGATAGAAAGAGAAATTCCATTTAAAGTTACTGTAGACAATATAAAATATTTGGGAGTCTAGCTGCCAATACAAACCTAGAAACTATATGAACACAATTACAGAGCACTTTCCACACAAATAAAGTCAGATCTAAATAACTGAAAAAATATCCATTGCTCATGGGCAGGCCAAGCTAACATAATAAAAATGACAATTCTACCTAAATTAATTTACTTATTCAATGCCATATCAATCAAACTACCAAAAATTATTTTATAGAGCTAGAAAAAATAATAACAAAATTCATCTGGAACAACAAAAGGTCCAGAATATCAAGGAAATTAGTGAAAAGAAGTACAAAGAAAGGTGGCCTAGCTATACCAGATCTAAAACTATATTAAAAAGCAGCACTCATCAAACTACTTGTTACTGGCTGAGAAATATAGTAGTGGATCAGTGGAATAGGTTAGTAGTCAATGACTAGAAATGAGGCATAGGCCAACATCTTACATTGTATACCAAGATCAAGTCAAAATGGGTACACAATTTAGATATAAAGGCTGATACTATAATCAGATCAGGGAATAGTTTATCTGTCAGACTTATTGAGAAAGGAAAAGTTTATGACCAAACAAGAGATAGAGGACATTATGAAATGCAAAACGGATAATTTTGATTACATTAAATTGTAAAGGTTTTGCATGAACAGAGCCAATGCAACCAGGATTAGAAAGGAAGTAGAAAGCTGGAAAACAGTTTTTACAACCAGTGTCTCTGATACAGGCCTCATTTATAAAACATATAGAGAACTGAGTGAAATTTAAAAGAAAACAAGCCATTACAAACTGATAAATTGTCAATGGTTATGAACAGGCAGTTTTCAGAAGAAGAATTAAAGCTATCTCTAGTCATATGAAAAAATGCCCTTTATCACTATTGATTAGAGAAATGCAAATCAAAATAACTCTGAGGTACCACATCACGCCTATTGGGTTGGCTAACATGACAAAAGAGGGAAATGATAAATGGTGGAGATGTGGGAAAATTGGAACACTAATGCATTGTTGGTAGAATTTTGAACTGATCCAACCATTCTGGAGAGTAATTTGGAACTATGCCCAAAAGGCTATAAAAATGTGCATACCCTTTGACCCAGAAATACCACTCCTAGGTCTGTATCCCAAAGAGATCACAAAAATGGGGAAAGGACCTACATGTACAAAAATATTTATAGCAGCTCTTTTTCTAGTGGCCAAGAATTTAAAGTTAAGGGGATGTCCATCAATTGGGGAATAGCTGAACAAGTTGTGGTATATGAACGTGATGGAATGCTATTGTTCCATGGAAAATGATATAGGAAATTATGAGCAAGCAGATTTCAGAAAAACCTGGAAAGATTTACATGAACTGATGCTGAGTGAAGTGAGCAGAACCAGGAGAATATTGTACACAGTGGCAGCAACATTGTGAGATGACTAACTTTAGTGGACTTAGCTCTTCTCAGCAATGCAAGGATCTAAAACAGCTCCAAAGGACTCAAAATGGAAGATGCCATCCACATCCAAAGAGGGGACTATGGAGCCTGATTGCAACTCCAAGCATACTATTTGTTCTCTCTTTTTTTTGTAGTTGTTTCTTCTTTCTTGTTTTTTCTCCCATTGGTTCTGATTCTTCTTTACAAAGTGAATAATGTGAAAATATGTTTAGTATGAATGTGTGTATATGTGTGTGTGTGGGTGTGTGGGTGTGGGTGTGTGTGGGTGTGGGTGTGTGGGTGTAGCCTATATCAGATTGCATGCTGTCTTGGGCAGGGGTTCAGAAAGGGAGGGGGAAAAATTTGGAATTCAGAATCTTGTGGAAGTGAATGTCGAAAACTAAAAATAAATAAATAAGAAAAAGCAAGAAAGTAGTTAGAATGAATTGAAAAAAGAGACAGAAAGACTGGACCTCACCTTACTCTTCACTTCGTACAATAAGAATAATATGAGAGGCAATGCGAACCTTATCACCTCCCATGGCTTTAATTATCGTTTCTATGAAGATAATTCACCGGCCAACTTCAATGTCTTTCCTGAGTTTCATTTCTGCAACACTAATTGCTTACTGGATATTTCAGACTGGATGTCCCAGTGACATCTCAAACTGGATATGTTCAAACCAGAGCTCATCATCTTTCTTTTCCAAATTCTCCCCACCACCATTCTATGATTTCACTTTTCTTCTAGCCTGTCCAATTCATAATTTCAGTATTATTATCAACTCTTCATTTTTCTCCACCCTACATATTCTGTCAAATCTTGCTATTTCTACCTCCACTGTATCTCTAACCTTAGATTCCCTTCCCTCTAACTTTCACAGACAACACCTTGGTTCAGAGCCTCATCATTGTTCACCTAGACTATTGCAACAGCCTCCCAATTAGTTTTCCTCCTTCAAATCTCTCCCCACT
This sequence comes from Trichosurus vulpecula, assembly GCF_011100635.1. Lineage (NCBI taxonomy): Eukaryota > Metazoa > Chordata > Mammalia > Diprotodontia > Phalangeridae > Trichosurus > Trichosurus vulpecula. The sequence goes on from NC_050573.1 coordinate 349,081,478, forward strand.
CCCATCTTACCTCAATGTAAATACCAACATGATGTTTCTTAAACGTAGATCTGACCATGCCACTTTCGTACTCAATAGATTTCAGTGGCTCCCTATTGCCATCAGTATAAAATATAAACTCTTTTTTTGACACTTAAAACCCTCAAAAACTTGACCCCAAACTCTCTTTCCAATCAGTCAGCCATTCTGGGAGAACTTAGAAAATACTTGCTAAGTGCTAAACACTGAGAATTCAAAGAAGGGAAGAAAGATGGTCCCTGCCCTCACATTCTAATGGGAGAGAAAAAATGCTTATAACTATATGCATACAAAATAGATTCAACACAAATAGAAGGCACATTCATTATATTTTTATATTCCTGCCTTCAAGCTACAGTCTAGCCAGACCAGCATTCTTGCTTTCCCACATCTGACATTCAATTACAGGTCTCAGTGCCTTTGCTCTGGCTATCCCACATGCCTGGCACGCACTCACTCTTCACCTCCTCCTCATGAAATCCCACACTCCCTTTAAGACACAGCTAAAGAGCCACTTTCTGCATGAAGCCTTTCCTGATCTTCCCAACAGCTAGTGCCTGCCTTACCTCACTACCTTTATTTCATTACCTTGTATTTATTGTGTACTTAATGTATGTGTACTAATATATAGACATGCCTGCCCTAACAGAATGTAAGCCTCTTGCGAGTAGAAATTGTTTCATACTTTTTATTTGTATCCCTAACAGTGTTTGGCACACAGTAAGAGGATAATAAATAGTTACTGATTGATTGAGTGATAGTGGATAAAGGACTGGTGTTTTAGAGCCCAAAGGAGCTGAGATCAAGAACTACATATGACACATACTAACAGGGTGACTACACTATAATCAGATAACCTCCCAGGACCACTAGGTGATTCTTTAAGACTGTAAGTTATGAATAGACTCTCAATCAATATCCATGGATGGAATTTTCACAGCATGAGGTTTTTTTCATACTAATGAAATCACAGTTCTAGACCAGAATAATATTAACTTCTAGCTGAAACAGAATTGGCACTAATGGATTCTTCTGTGCTCTCTGTCTCTCTCTCTCCCTCTCTCTCTCTCTCAATCAATCAATCAATAGAAACAGATAACAGGTAAGACTACATCTTTATCTAGTTCATAAGTCTCAAAATAGGGTTCCTTAAATGATCCCTGGTTGGTCTGAGGACTAGATTGAAATTTAAAAGTGTGAAATGCTGGTGGCTATGTAACATACCCAGAGCCAGGAAGAAGAGTGAGAAATAAAAAAGTATTTTTATTCAAGTGATTTTATTGCTAGAAACTGACAACCTGAGAACATTTGACAGAATCCAATCTGTAGCCATCCTATTCTGTAGCTCCAATCCACAATGGTCAGCAAACCCTTCCTATACCTCTGCCCCCTTCCTTAAAAGTGCAAAATGACAGTTCCTGTAACTAGATCTAGAGACTCTGACTAGCTATGTGATGCTGAGGAAATCACTTAAACCCTCTTGATCTCAGTTTCCCCATCCATAAGTGAGAGGAAAGTGAGGCTATTAATGGGGAATCAATTGTGTTATCAATGAAAAAACAAAGTCGTGAATCCCATCAAGATGTTATCTGTTAAAAGTCATTCCACTGAACTGGTCAATCCCTGAAGTCTCTATAGAAAGAATCCATTTGGAGTTCACAATCCAATTCAACAAACATTTACTAAGCACCTACTACGTGCTAGACTCTGGGGAGACAAAACCAAAAATGAAACAGCCACTGTGCTAAAAGAGTACATATCCTATTGGGGGCAGTGGAGAATGCACAGAAAGAAAAATAAATACCAAATAATTAGGGAAAACTAATAGATAGAGGGAGATCTAATCATTGGGAGAATCAGAAAAGGCCTGGTCTAAGAAATAGCACTGGGGGTGATTCTTAAGAGAAGTGAGGGATTCTTAGAGGTGAAGACAAGAAAAGAGTGTGCACATTCCAGGCACAGGGATCAGCCTATGAAAAGACACAACAATGGAAGGTAGAATACTGGACAGAAGGAACATCTACTTGGAAACAGAGACCTGAGCCAGTTTGTGAGAGATTTCAAATAAAGGAGTTGGAATTTTATCTTAGATGTGAAAAGGAGGCATTAGAACTTCTTTCACTGGGATATGATCAGACCTTTACCTTAGAAACATTTTGCAGCTGAATGGAGAATTGATTAAAGAAAAAGATGAGACAGGTAGCCCAATTAAGAGAGTGTTGCAATAATCCAGGAGAATGGTATTGAAGGCCAAAAGTAGTGTGATATGTGTGAGTGAAAAGCACTGGACAGATTTTGTAGACATCTTACGAACCTCCTTCTCTGTAGCTAAATTTAAATGAAACAAATTTTACTTTGTAAAAATGTTGAGGATGGTACTAAAATAATTTGTTTACAGGTCTCCAGCTTTTACTTTAAAGGAAAAAAGAAATGTATCTCCCATTCATTTCCCATGACTGACAAAGAAGAACAAATAGGCATTGGAGCTTCATTTAATTGATGGCTTTCAGACCAGCAATAAAACCTCTTCAACAATACAATAGGACAACGAAACCTGACATTCGTTTTCAATTTTAATCATAATATATCTGCTCATTTTAAACTTCTATTGTCCTGAGATTTAGTCAAAATTATTCCTGTCCATTATGCAACTATAAGAAAATATAAACATATCCCTATTATCATCAAAGAAAGAATATTACAGAGGTTTGGACCAAGGTTCCATATAACTCTTGTGGTAGATGAATTAGTGAAGATACAGAGCACTTTTTAAAACAACTTAAGACATTAAATAAATCAAAGAACTCATGAATATGAAGGATTCATAGCTAATAAACTGGGGGTTTTGGAATGAATCATGTCAAGACTATAGTGGCAGATACACTAGAACATGAAATGTGTTTCAATGTGCAATACCTTTAATTAAAACCTAATACCCACAAACTTGGACCCAATCATAAAGTTCTGGAGTTCTGTTCCCCAAACAATGTATCACATCAGTTCTAGAGCTTATCAATCATAGATTCATAACCCTTTAGAGCTGGAAAGGACCTAGAGATTATCAACCCTCTCCTTTTTCAGATGATGTAGTATCCCGGGTGTGTGTGGCCAACCTAGATTTTCTCATGGTTTTTGTTCATATTTTTAAAAGAATAATGAAAGTTAGAGGTGGCAGTACTATGACAAAGACAAAAGGAAAGATATCAGATGTGTGTGTGTGTGTGTGTGTTTGTATGTATGTGTCTACTTAAGCAACACAACCAATGAACTATTACAGCAACAGTGTTTATTAAAACCTAAATCAGAGAGCCTCCTATAAAGCACCATCTAGAATAAGAGTCATTGATGTAAGATATAGATATGATGTGAGCTAACCTGAGCATGATCAATTAAGCTTTGGGGTTTAGGACTGATTTGCCCATATGAGTAAAATCAGCAATCTGGCCATGTCATAGTCAAACTGGTCCACCACAAATAGATGCACTAGCAATTGAACGATTCTTTTTCCCTTTCCTTTAAAAAAGGTTTTATTTATGCCTTACACTTTTCCATTACAGTAGTTTCTAGATTGACCTACTCCCTTTACTGTTGTTCAAATGCAAAGTGTACGCTTGCCAAAAAGACTATTTTATGGAGAACTCACACAGGGCAAGCATTCACATGGCGGTCAAAAGAAGCGAGACAAGGACACTTTCAAGGTCTCTCTTAAGAACTTTGGAATTGATTGTGTAACATGAGATACACTGGCACATGACCCCTCAGCACACATCAGAGAAGGTGCTGTGCTCCATGAGTAAAGCAGAATTGAAACAGCTCAAAGGAAACACAGGATGCACAAATATAGAGAATCCAACCCAAATGTTCTCATGAACTATTTGTGCCTGAACTGTAGTAGAGCATTTCAAGCTCGTTTTGGTCTGATCACCCACAGTCGGAAACATTGAAACTTGACTCTAGCATAGTGACGTCATTTTGGTCCTCTTCAAGAATGAAAGACAACAACCACCACTCCCTTGGAGCAACAACAACAAAAATTGCATTAAGCAAAACCAACCTACACATTGATTGCATCTGACAACGTATACAACATCGCACACCCATAGTCTGTCATTTTTTTCAGTGAAGAAAGGAGGTACATCTCTTCACCTCTTTTCCAGGGCCAAAATTGATCATTATAATTACATTAAATTCAGTTTAATTTTCTAGTTCTTTTTTATTCATTGTTGTATTCATTGTGTGTGCATATATCTATATACACACACATATATACATACACACATATGCATATGTGCACATATTATATAGGTATAGACATATACAGATATATTTATCTTTATATATGAATTCAATAGCTACAACAATGTAAACAAAAAATAAGAAAATTAAACTGAAGCAGAACTGGTAAGTAATACAGCAAGCACTTAATAAATGCTTGCTAATAAATAATTATACATGTGTATATATTTTTTATTCTGCTTATTCACCCTACATCAGTTCAAAGAAGTTTTCTCATGTTTCTCTGAATTCTTCAGGGTCATCAGCTCTTATGACATAATTTATTGCCTTTATATACCACAGTTTATTTATGTATGCCCCAGCTGATGGGCGTGCACATTTTTCCCAGTTCTTTGTTGCACAAAAATACAACTGCTAATATTTTTGCAGATATGGCACCTTCAATTTCTGTCTTTTGACCTTGAGATCTATGCCTGCAATGGGATCTCTGGGTCAAAGGATACAAATGATTTAGACACTTGTTTTACATAATTCTGGCTGGACCAATTCACAGTTCTGCCAACTGTATGTAATTGTGCCTCATCCCACAGTCCCTCTAACATTGACTATATCTTCTATCTTCCTGCCTAATTTACTGGTAAAACTTCTGTATTGTTTTCATTTACATTTCTCTTAGTTATTTGGAGCAATTTCCAAGAGAGTTGCTAACAGTTTGTAATTCTTCTTTTGAGAACTTTCTTTTAAATATATTCTTCATGATTTAACTTTCAGTGAATGACTTCATTTTACATAGTTCATATGTTTGTTTGTGTGATATCTGGCCTTTATCAAAAATATTTAATGGATTTTCTCAATTGATAATTTCCCTTCAATATTGTTGTGTCTCAGGGAATAGTGAGGCCCAAAGAGGGGGAGAGAAATGGGGGAACAGAAGGTCAGTACAGCAGTCAGAACACACACATTTGTCAAGTAAATTTGCCATCTTATATGGGTACAATTTATGGTGCCCCAAAACAATTACAGTTATCCCTTCCACATAGTGACTTTCCTCACTGTAGTTTCAATATATCAAGGGTCTATATAGGAAATTAAATGGGAATTTGGAGAGAGTTTTTCAGAAGCTGCAGACGAAAAAAGTTTAGAAACTCAAAAATGCATAAAATATATGTAAAGGATTGCATAATATCAACATATTTTGTCTTTTAATGCCATATTAGTTCATATTTCTTCTCTGGTATGAGGGGAGGACCAAAAAATTTTATGTGGATTTTCCAGATTGAGGAGGTGCCCCACCCCTAATGCCTCCCAAGATTTAGAAGGGATAACTATACAATAGTAACATCAAAGATCATTGATCACAGATCAGCACAACAAATATAAAAGTGAAAGAAAAAAGGTTTGAAATAATGTGAGAATTACCAAAATGTGACATAGAGATGTGAGTACATACTGTTAGAAAAATGGCACCCTTAGACTTACTTAACACAGGGTTACCACAAACCTTCAATTTGTAAATATGTGTGTGTAAGTTTATGTCTATATATATATATATATACACACATATATGTATGTATGTATGTATATGTGTATTTACATATGTGTGTATGTATATATGTAATATTCATGAAGCACAATAAAATGAGGTATGCCTTTACTTCACTTGGTGATCTTATTAGCTTTTAGGGTTTTAATAACTATCTCTATGCTGATGTTTCTCAAATCCATCTCTCCCGCCCAAACTCTGCACGCCTACAATCTCACATCAACAGCTGTCTTTCAGACATCTGAAACTGGATGTCTAGTACACCTTAAATTCAACATTATCTTAAATTGAACTCATAATCTTTACCTCTAAATCCTGGCCCCTTCCCAATGTCTTTATTACTACCAAAAGCAATATCATCCTCCCAGGCTCTCAGACTCTCAACCTTGGTGTCATTCTCAACTCCTTGCTGTCTCTCACTCCCCATATCCAAACTATTGCCAAGACCTGTTCAATTCCTCTTTTGAAACATCTTGAATATGTTCTTTTCTCTTCTGATACCACCAACCCTCCAGTGCAGGCCCTCATCACCTTGCTTGAACTATAGTAATAGGCTGCTGGCTGGTCTCCCTGCTTCAAGTCCCTTCCCCACTCTAGCTCATCCTCCAATTAGCTGTCAAAATGATTTTCTTAAAGGGCAGGTCCAAATATGTCACCCTCTCCCTCTCCAACTCAATAAACTTCAATGGCTCTTTATTGCCTCCAGGATCAAGTACAAAATCTTTTGTTTGACATTCAAAGTCCCGCACAACCTCGTCCCCCTTCCTATCTTTCAGTCTTCTGATAACTTATTTCCTAACACATACTCTACAATCCAGTGACACTGGCCCCCTCACTGTTCCTCAAACAAGACACTCCATCTCTCAGCTCTGTGTATTTTCTCTGGATGTTCCTCATGCCTGGATTGCTTTCCCTCCTCATCCATACCTACTGGCTTCCTCAGCTTTCTTCAACTCCCAAATAAAACCCCATCTTCTACAAGAAACCTTTTCCCAACTCCTCTTAATTCTAGGGCTTTCTCTTTTTAAACGATCCCCCATTTGCATATATATAAAACTTACCTGTACATATTTGTTTGCCTGTTGTCTTGCTCATTAGATTATAAGCTCCATGAGGTCAGGGATTGTCATTTGCCTTTCTTGTATGCCCAGTTCTTAGCACAGTGGTTGGCAAATAGTAGGCACTTAATAAATGTTTATTGATTGACTTCCTTTGTGTAAATGTCTAGCAGTTACTAAGGTTCGAGGTATGAGAAATTTAGTTACTTATCTAACATAATTCCAAATTGTTTTCAAGAAATACTGTACCAATTCACAGCTGAACCAAAAGTGTATTGGTGTTACTGACTCCCCATTATTTCTGCCCTTTGTCATTTCTGCTGATTTGATTAGTGGGAGATGAGATGCTCTAATTTCATTATTCATGCTTTAGAGGACTTTTTGTGTGATTGTTGATTATTTGAATTCCACATTCCAAAAATTGTTGGCAATATTCTTTTGACCACTTATATACTGGAAAAAACCATGGCTTTCTCAAACATTCTAATAATATTAACAAGCATTTATATGGCATATATTTATATGCTAAATATTTTACAAATACTATCTCCAGCAACCTGGGATGTAGGTACTATTATTATCCCCATTTTATACCCGAGGAAACTGAGGTGAACAGAGATTAAGTGACTTGCCCAAGGTCACATAGCTAGTGTCTGAGGCCTAATTTGAATTCAGGTGCCCGTGACCCCAAGCCCCTACGCTATCTACTGTACCACTTGGCTGCTCAAACAACTCCTTCATATAATAAATGAACTTGAAAATTCTTTGAATGACTCTTCCATTGACTGATTTAATTTCATTTAGTTATGCATTACAAAGTCAAATATATCCATCCTCTGAATTGCGTGCTTCGGTTTACTTATTTCTTCCAATGCAAACTGCACATTTAAGTCTGAAGGAGGAGCTTATATGTATTTCATTCAGTCATTTCGGTCATGTCTGACTCTTTGTGACCCCTTTTGGGGTTTTCTTGGCAAAGAAATTGGAATCATTTGCAATTTCCTTCTCCAGCTCATTTTATAGTTGAGGAACTGAAGCACACAGGGTTAAATGACTTTCCCGGGGTCACACAGCTAGTAAGTGTCTGGAGCCAGATTTGAACTCACAAAGATAAGTCTTCTTGACTTTAGGCCCAACACTGTCCACTGCTTCACCTAGCTGCCCTAACATATCTACAGAGTCATTCAAATACAATGATTTTTACTAAGCTATTTAAGTGGAATAAGAGAGAAGCAAAAATAATCAACACTTACCTACAATACCTTAGTTCCAAAAATGAAAACCATTTTTATTCTCAAATTCTCACAATGCCAGCTTCTTCCTAGCCAGGCTGATGGAATCATAATAGATGATTCATGCTGTCCATTGAAAAATATCAGTCATGAGAAAATGCACCCTTTGTGCATTCAGGCAATCTGGTTAGTAGTGGCTACTGTGACTATGTTCAATGGACACTTGGGGCCAGGAGATCATCCTCCCTTAGTGAATTAGAAGGGCAGTCAATAAGCAAAAGAAGAAAGGCATTATTTCATGGGAATTTCAATGTGATATGAGAATAATTGGTGGAAAAGCATTGAGGATGAAGTAAACTGTTGAGGAATTCACCCATTTGAAAGCATGGAACAGATAGGCCAAAATGTCAAATCCTTGAGGAAAGGAAATGATTTATGGTAGTTGTCCTTATGTTGCCAGAGCCTCTGTTGGTGGCAGGCATATAATAGGCACTTAATACATTGTTGTTCAATTAAAAGGTAAGAGCTTAATTCAATTAAACTCTCTTCATACCTTTGATTTGATTTCTAGTATCCAGTGGATTGACTAGGTTCATGATGACAGTGAAATCTCCATTCATTTTTCATGTACTTTTTTTTAGACTAGACCTGTGATTTTATTGGTATAGAAAACTCCCAGCCAAAAAAACATCTTCTGCCAGTGCATAACACCACCTTTGCTGCACTTTATCTTCTTAGACAATTACCTGGAGCACTAAGAAATTCAGTGACTTGCCCAAGGTCATTCAACTAGTATGTATCAGAGGCAACACTTGAACCCAGGTCTTCCTGACTACACTGAGGATAGCTCTCTATCCACTACATAACACTGCCTCTCTCTTCCTTTATTGCTCTGTGAAATTTCCAGTAATATCACAAGCCAGTAGAAACTTTTTTTCTAATTTATATTTATCAACTTTACCTGTATGATCTACAAAGAAATTCTCTAGAAACACTAATGTAATTTCCTTTTAAGATAGAAGTTGGGTCATCCACATTAATGGCAGTAGCAGATACCAAGTGTTTACTCTAATCTGGCCCTCACAGCTTTTTATTTCACTGTGCCTGGCCCCTCAGCATGGGAACCCCTATCCTGGCTCACCAGCCTGTCTGGTATCACCCAGACATTGGCAGAGCGGCAGGCTTGGAGTATGAAACAGCTTGGGAACAAATTTATCCAGCAGACCAAGCCTCTCACCCCAGAGCATACTATCAAAGTGCACCTTCTTACAAAAGAGCCCCTTTTTGAAAAATAACTCAGTGGCAGCTCAATTCTAGTATGTGTAAGAAGAGTTTGACAAGATTGAATGAGGCTGACTGTCAAAGGTGTTCTGATTATGACTAAGCACAGTTCACTAGGGATGTTACCACTATAACTCAGTGCTTCTTTTGCCAACTCCCTGGTGGTGGCATTAATCCATTCATCCATTTGATAAATATTTCTTAAGTGCCTACTATGTGCCAGGAACTGTGCTAAGCACTGGGGATACAAAAAAAAACGCAAAAGACAGTCCTTGCTTTCAAGGAGCTTATGATCTAATGGAGAACACAACATGCAAACACATATATACAAAGCAAGCTGTATACGGGATAAATTGGAAATAATTTAAAGAGGGAAAGCCGTTAGTAAAGACTTCCTGTAGAAGGTGGAATTTTAGTTGGGACGTAAGGGAAACCAGGAAAGTCAGTAGTCAGAGCAAAGGAGGAAGAGAATTCTAGGCATAGGGGACAGTCAGAGAGAGTGCCTGGTGTTAAGAGGAGTATCTTGTTTGTGGAGCAGTCAGGAGATCAATGTCACTAGACCAAAGAGGACATGTTGGAGAATAAAGTAGAAAAAGACTGGAAAGGTAGGAGTCGGGGGGAGTTTATAAAGGGCTTTGAATCCAGGAGAAGATGCAGTAGAAGGACTCAAATGCTTAACGACAGAGATACTGATGGAGCTCCAAAAGATTGGATCATTGACAACTACACTGATAACTGGTGGACACCCCATTTTGAACCCTCACAGTACCCACACATTCTAGCACCCATCCTAACCTAAAGATGACAAAGACTTCTTTTTGGTTCAGCTTCAAGAAAGTTTTGTCTGTGACACCCCACAACTACAAACTGGTAACTTCACCACTGTTTGAATTACACAACAATGCACCAGGATGTGAACCTATCATTCCAAGCTGTGCTCAGCTTTTAAGCAGGTCCCATTATATTTACAACTGAATTCCTGAGCCAAAGAGAAGTAAAAAGAAGCCATCTCTATGAAAATAGCTCTACAATGTGAAAGAATAATAAACAGAATAAGAAGTTTATTTTATTTTCCCTCCTTCCTTTTTCCCAAATTGCATCATATTTCATATTACTTATATTGTAAAATGAATCTGAAGAACTGTTCTAGATAGTGGTGTTAAATCTATATGATAATGTACACTTATGTTTCTACTGACACTTTTCATACATTAAACAATAGCGGGCCTCAAAAATTAGAAAAGACAAAAATTGGACTGTGTAGAAAGTCAAATTAGAAGGTTCTGGGCTCCTGCAACCTTCTGTATTTTAGAATGTTGTTCCTTATTCTGAAAATGGGCTTTTGGATTGATTCATCTTTTGCTTATACTTCATTGCCTCTGTTATATTGGGTTCCTTTCCATTCATCTCAAGCCCGTGGAAATGACAACTGGGACCTTTACTTTTGCAACAGCTTTCCTTAGAATCAAGAAAGAAAAATGGCTGTTGCTTCTTGGAGTAAGATTCTTCAAACAATTTTTCAAGAAACCCAGTTACAAGAAGTGCTAGAAAACATGGTAGCCACCAGACTCAAAAGTATCAATAACCAGGAAATGACCAAGAGTCAGAGTCCAATTCTTCCTTCATCCACTTTAATTGTCAGCTTCACCAGTCTTCCTTCTATTTCTGACACAATTGTTTTAGAAGATACTCACTGGGAGGATTTATAATGAATGAAGAATATCTTAGGAAGCATAGTAGGAACACAGCTGGATAAAGTGATTTCATACTCTCCATAGTAATGTCATGAGAACAAAACCAAGCAACTGGCTCCACATAAGAGATGGCCCATCGTCTGCACACCCTCTTCCTGGACTTCCAAGGCTACCTTTTCTGTAGATTATTGAACAATTTAATGAGCTTTAAAAAATATTAAGTATTTTTCTCACCCACACACTGAAAGGAAGAAAAAGGAAGGAAGAAAAAGAGGAAGGGAGGGAAAGAGGGAGGAATGGAGGTAGGAAGGAAGGGAGGACAGAACCCCTATAACATATAAGCAAAGTCAAGCAAAACATATACCTATACTGATCACAACCAAACATGAATCTCTTATTCTTCATGCTGGCTCATTATTTCTCTTTCATGAGATGGGTTATGTTCTTTATCAATCCTCACTTCTCTTTCATGAGATGAGTTGTGTTCTTTATCAATCTTCATCTGGCTGATCGGCACCCATAAGTCTTTCATTTTTATAATATTGACGTTACAATGCCAGACAACAAGTCTATGTTTACAGTTTTTGTAAATGCCTTCTTTATTACAATGGAGGGTTCCTGTTTGGTTGGACTAGAGATTGTCAGTAAGCGACCTCAATCAGTAGTAGCAGCAGCAGCATTTATATAGCATTTTAAGATTTGCAAAACACTTTGCAAATATTATCTCATTTGATCTTCACAATAATCCTGGAGGATAAATGTTATTATTATCCTCATTTTACAGATGAGGACATTGAGGCAAACAACATTTAGATTATTTGCCCAAAGTCACACATCTAACTTTTATTAGAGTGTGTCTGAGGCAGAATTTGATTTCAAGACTTTCTAACTCAAGATCCAACCTTCTGTCCCCTGTGCTACCTAGCTGCCTCGGTAATGACAAAAACATTTTAAATGAATAGAAAAAACCAAAAGAAGATAATTCAAACAGATAGATCAATTATTACCTTGTTTAAAATAATACACATGTATACATAAATGCTTCTTAAAATTGTACATTGTAGCAATCCATAGTTTCTTGTACTATCCTCTTCTTTGTATATTAGATTTTTTGTGCTCCTTGAGATTTTAAAGTTCACAGTAAAAAATAACATTTTTAAGAAAAAATTGCTGAATTTAGACAGTAATCAATAACAGCATTGGAAAGCTGGAGGTCTCAGCAACACCAAAACTGCCAGGTCATTTCTTTATATGCTGTAGTATATACTCACTGGCAACCTGAGGGCACAGTAGCAGGAGTGACAGGAAAGAGCTTGACAGGACAAGCTCTCAACCTCAGCCTCACCTTTTTCTTAAGAGAAGCAGCAGCCACCATTGTAGGGTGATTGAAAGGCCACTGAAAACTCCCCTTCCTCTCACTTCCAAATATCTCTGCCATTAACCTTCCCATCATGCCTGAAATTCCTGGATTATTTCCTGATTGGCTAATGAGAGCCAAAGCTATCTATTAAAATACAAATATTGTCCAGGAGGAGTTATAAATACTATCACTTCATTAGATCAAATTAGTTTTTTGTCCTAGACCACAATACAGACAAAGCTAAGCAAAGAGGGGATATGGCTAGAACACGGTGGAAGTAAAAGGATGCTGTCTCATCCATGGAGACACACTGCATTTTCCAATGTTCTGGGCTGTGCAGTATCTCCTAATCTTGCTGCATGCTCACCTCCCTCTGGTTTGGGGCCTTCTAACTTCTGTGACTTCTGTTTAACCCCCTGGATTATTTACCCTAGGGAACTCTTTGGTCTGTTCCCAGGTACAATAAACCATTTAATTCCCCCACCCACCCCCCACCCCTACAATAGGGGTGTGCCACTCCTGGCCTTGTAATTTTCCTTAATCATTAGCACACGTTGGAGCCATCTCCACAACGCATGGAAACGCAACAATTTTGTCTCACCCCACCCCGCAACAGGCCTCAGACAATGGTGAAGTCAGTTACCTCCCTGACTGACACTTCCAGAGCAATGTGAAGCCACCAGCAACAACCGACGTGCTTCAACAACAGGTAGACCAGACTATTGAAAAACCAACTGTGTTCCAAGAAACTTTCTAGGCCTTTCAGTCATCAAATGACCGGTTCCCGTAGCCAGTGGGAGCTATTTCCTCATCTACCTAGATCCTTTCACACAAACATCCTGCCCCCCTGCCCACAAAATGAGAAAGAAAACTAAATAAAACCATTATTATAAACACAGAATCAAGAAAAAAAATTCCCACATTCAACATATCCAAAAAAATGTTTCAATCTGCACTTTGAATCCATCATCTCTCTGTTAGGGGATACGTAGCATGTTTCATCATGAGTCCTCTGTATTCATGGCTGGTTATTGGAATGATCTGAGCTCCTTAGTCTTTCAAACTTGTTTGTCTTTACATTATTATTGTTTTGTGTATAAATTGTTCTCCTGGTTCTGCTCAATTCACTCTGCATCACTTCATACAAGTCTTCCCATGTTTCTCTGAAACTATCCCCTTCATAATTTCTTACAGCATGATAGTGATAGACTTACATTTATATGCCATAGTTTATTCAGTCATTCCCCAATTGATGAGTACCCCTTCACTTTCCAATTCTTTGCTACCACAAAAGATCTATTATAAATATTCTGGCACAATATTAGAGTTTGTGTTGCTTAGGACTAATTCCTCTATTAATCTACCTTCCTTCTTATTTCCCCTTCTTTCTTGTCTTTTTTCCTGTTTTATTGCTGAATGAAATATGTTTTTGTACCCAGCTATAAATGCATAGTCTTCCCTCCTTTGAGCAGTTCAGATATGAGTGATGTTCAAGTGTAACTCTATCCCTCCCCTTTCTCCTTATTTGTACAAACTTCTACTTGTGGACTCTGATTTTATGTTTCTGTCTTTCTTTACCTTTTCCCCACCTAGTATATTCCTCTCCCCCTCCCTTCCCATTCTTCTTAAAAGATCATCAAAGCATAGCAGAACTAGACCCAATGTATAATTATATTCCATTTATGACCCCTAATGGTGATAGTGTTTTGTGGGGACATGTGAGTCATCTATACCTCTTAGAGTGTAAATAGCTTCTCCCTACTTAGTCTTAAAGATTGTTTACTCAAGTTTTTTATGTTTCTCAGGATCCTGTGATTGCACTGCAGATTTTCTAAGCAATACTGGTTGTTTTTTCTATCAAGAATTCTTGAAAGTCATTTGTTTTATTAAAGGTCCATTTTCCCCTGCACGATTATATTTCATTTTGCTAGGCAAATTATTCTTGATCGGTGGAATGGAAAGAGGGGATCCCAGTATCCTCCCTTTGGGGAGAGGGAGGTAGAAAGACTTTGGTTTAAAGAAATGAAGGGGAACTAAGCTAGCTGGATACCCACATACCCATAAAAGGGTCCAGTCTGAGTCAGCCAAGAAGGCCAAGATTTTATTTCATCCCTCATGTCTCTTTTTTATACTCCCATTCAGCCCTTTAGTGCCAAGAATATCTCCTTTGTACACATGTCTCTGGACAGTATATTTTGGGGATGGCAAACAGCATCAACTCATACTTTAAAAAAAAACATTTATAAGTTTTTAACTCATGCCATATAGAATATTGCATTGATTTTTTTGGAGGGAGGGGGTGAAGCAAACAGGGTTAAGTGATTTGCACAGGGTCACACAGCTAGTAAGTATCAAGTGTCTGAGGCCAGACTTGAACTCAGGTCCTCCTGACTCCAGGGCTGGTGCTCTATCCACTACACCACCTAGCTGCCCCTGCATTTGCTTTTCATAGCAATCTCATGAGACAAGCAGGACAGGAGTTCTTAGTCTAATTTCACAAATGAGACTCCCACATGTTTAAGTGATCAGCCAAGTGATGCAAATGGAAGAGCCCAAGTTATCTTTCCAAAAAGCAGGAGGGCATTTACCTCAATTTCTGATGGTTTTCCATGATAGGGAAGAAGTGATACTAGCTTCCAATGGGCTTTAGGCCTCCTTGGGAAGAGGGAGAAGGGAAGAACACCCTTCCTATCTGGCCTGACTTTCCCTTATATGTGTTGCCTCCCCCCATTCAAGTGGAGAGCAGAGACTGTCTATTTGTATACCCAGGGCTCAGCTCTCTTTTTTTGGTCATTGATTCATTCATCCTTGGAATATCTGCTCAGAGGTCTTACATCGTGTTGGAAAACTATCATCTTGATGGTCTCCTCTACCTTGCATATTCTCTCATGTCTAAACAGGTATATACCCTTTAGGCCTATACCAACATTCAGTCTGCTGTTTTCATACTCCTCATACCTTTCTGCTATTTTCATGCTCCACCCTCTTTCCTCATCTTCTCAGTGATAAGAATCTTCAACATGCATTAAACCCAAACCTTTTTCCAAAGATTCATCCTTATGGACTTTCCTATCATAGATAGTTATTGACGGCTGCCTTTGCTTTCACATCCAAATGCTATTACTGCTTCTTTTATAATGTCCCTCAATTACCTTTTTCATTCCATTACCAAGTGCCCATCCTATTTTAGTCCCTCGCAACTAGACTAGTAGGAGCATCCTCAAAAGTCTCCTAACATCAAATGTTTACATTCTATTCTTATGAGAACACTTCTATCAGATTAATCTTCCTAAACTACTCTTTACAAGGTGTCATTCCCCTTAAATGGCTTCCCATTACTTACAAAGTAAAATCCATTTAAGGCATTTAGAGCATATAAATTCTCTTTGGCCCACCAAAAGCATCTACAATGCCACTTCATAAATAGTATTCTTTGCTTCACTCAGACAACAATCATTTTTATTATTTTTTAATTTATTTTTTATTTTTATTTTACAACAGTCCCACAAGTTTTTGAGTTCCAAATTTTCTCCCCCTACCTCTCCTTTCCTCTCCCCTACAAGACAGCATGTAATATGATATAGGTTCTACATATACCTTCACATTAAACTTATTTACACAATAGTCAAGTTGTAAAGAAGAATTATAACCAATGGAATGAATCAGGAGAAAGAAGAAACAAAACCAAAAAAGAAGAAAAGAGAGAGAGAAAATAGTTTGCCTTAATCTGCATTCAGAGGCCATAATTCTTTCTCTGGATATGGATAGCTTTTTCCATCATGAGTCTTTTGAGGCCATATTAGAACCTTGTATTGCTGAGAAGAGCCAAGTCTATCCATGTTAGTCATTACAGATACCATGTGTCTGTAATTGTGTATAATGTTCTCCTAGTTCTGCTCCCCTCACTCAACATCAGATCACATAAGTCTTTCCAGGTTGTTATGAAGTTCATCTGCTTCTCATTTCTTACAGCACAATAGTATTCCATTACATTCATATACCACAACTTGTTTAGCCGTTCCCCAATTGATGGGCATCCCCTTGATTTCCAATTCTTTGCCGCCCCCCAAAAAAGCTTCTACAAATATTTTCATACATATGGGTCCTTCTCCCACTTGTGTGATCTCTTTGGAACAGAGACCTAGAAGTGGTATTGCTGGGTCAAAGGGTATGCACATTTTTATAGCCCTTTGGCTATAAAATTTATAGCCAAATTGCTCTCCAGAATGGCTGGATCAGTTCACAACTCCAACAATGTAACACTGTCCCTATTTTTCCCACATCTTCTCCAGCATTTATCATTTTCCTGTTTTGTCATGTTAGCCAATCTGACAGGAGAGATCTGGTACCTATGAGTTGTTTTGATTTGCATTTCTCTAATCAATAGTGATTTAGAGCATTTTTTCATATGACTATAGATGTCTTTAATTTCTTCTTCTGAAAACTTCCTGTTCATATCCTTTGACCATTTCTCAATTGGAGAATGACTTGTATTCCTATAAATTTGACTCAGTTCCTTGTATATTTCAGAGATGAGGCCTTTATCAGAAACACTGGTTCTTTCCCAATTCTTTCCCAATTTTCTGCTTCCCTCCTAATCTTTCTTGCATTGGCTTTGTTTATACAAAAATTTTTCAATTTAACATAATCAAAATTATCCATTTTACATTTTGTAACACTTATTATGTATCTCTTTTTTGGTCATAAATTCTTCCCTTCTCCATAAACCCAACAGGTAAACTATTCCTTGCTCTCCCAAATTGCTTATAGTATCAGACTTTATATCTAAATCTTGAACCCATTTTGACTTTATTTTGGTATATAGTATAAGATATTGATCTATGCCCAGTTCCTGCCATACTATTTTGCAGTTTTCCCAGCAGTTTTTGTGAAATAGTGAGTTCTTATCCCAGAAGCTGGACTCTTTGGGCTTATCAAAGAGTAGATTACCATAGTCATTGACTACTGTGTCTTGTGTACCTAACCTATTCCACTGATCCACCTCTCTATTTCTTAGTCAGTACCAAGCAGTTTTGATGACTGCTGCTTTATAATACAGTTTAATATCTGGTATGGCTAGGCCCCCTTCCCTAGCATGTCTTTTCATTAATTCCCTAGACATTCTGGACCTTTTGTTCTTCCAGATGAATTTTGTTATTATTTTATCTAGCTCTATAAAATAATTTTTGATAGCTTGATTGTTATGGCACTAAATAAACAATAAGCATTTGTTGAACACCTAAGCCAGTGTGAGAAAAACAGTCTTTGACCTCACAATTAATAATCTTTCATTCAAAAGTAGAAAGCATTGTTGAAACATTTCAGAAATAGGATCTGTTGGATATTTTTAAGAGAATACTTGAGTCCCTCATTATCAAAGATTAGCATTTCCCTCATAGAAGGAGAAGGAGGAGAAGGAAGAGGAGGAGGAGGAGGAGGAGGAGGAGGAAGGGGAGTTGGGAAATTGTAATTATGCTTTTCAATAGATGCAAAATAATCACCTTCCATCTCACTGGAAAAACCTTTTCATCTCAGACTGCTAACATGGCAAAAATGTCGAGTTAAAATTAGATTCCCTACTCATCAAAGATTGTTGTTGTTTGTCCTCCCTACTACCACCCTGTCCATTCCAGAAGATCTAATTAAAATAGAAATAGGGCTCTTTCCAAAGCCATTCGTCTTTCTTCTGGCTCGCTTGACTGAATATTTGCAAAGAATTTTTCAGTGCCCCCCCATGATAAATGGTATAGCATCTGTCAGTGAGCTCATATGATAACTTATTAATTCCCACTTACTATTAAAAATTAATTTGCATTATTAGTAAGTACCCCTTTTCCATCAGTAGTAAGTACCGTTTTTTACTGTAACTGAATTCCAAGCCAAAATATTCCCAAACAAAATCCAAATTTCAAAAGCTGAAAGACCTGTAGCAAATCAACATAGAAAAGAAAATCCCCAAAGCTATCAATGTTTGATGTCCTTTCATACCTGAACATTCAGCTCTGATACCCCTGTTTCTATTCCTAAGAACATACTCTAGGACTTCTAATTCTACAACTTTTCAGGAGATAGAGGCCCTGCCTTTTATACTTACTAGTTGTATGACCTTGGGCAAATCATTTAAAATGCTCGGTTCCTCAGTTTCTTCATCTATAAAATACAAAGGTTAGACTTGGCAACCTCTAAGTTCCCTTTTAGCTCTAAAGCTAAGACCCTATGATCCATCCTAAAGGAGGAAGGCCTGTCCTGGACTGCGTTCATTTTACTCAATTAAACACTGATCTTCAGTCCTTAAAAGCTATCTCTTTACTTTTATATACTTAAAAAAATATATAACTGGAAGCTTTCAAGCTTTCTTAATCTGTGTTAGTTTCCCAAGAAACTTTCATGTGGTCTTGCGTAATGTCTTATACCAGCAGACATATTCAAATCCCAGACGCTGAACCCCACCTACTCTGAGCTTCTCCCTGACTGCCTAATCCTGAGTCCCTGGGCTCTAGCTCCTGGCCTTAGCTCCATCCATCCAGAGTTCACAACCCTCTGGCCTCTCCTCCCACACCCAATCATTTAAACATTTAAACAATCTCTCTCTCTCTCTCTCTCTCTCTCTCTCTCTCTCTCTCTCTCTCTCTGTCCCTCCCTCCTTCCCTCTCTCCCTCTGTATATTTCTCTCTGTCTTTCCTACTGTCCCTTTTCTCCCTCACTTCTTCTGTTTCACTCTCTCTCTCTCTTGATGTGTCTCTTTGTCTCCTTGACTCCCAAAATACATACCCTGGCCTCTTCTTCACATCACATTCTACATATTACAAATATCACCCTTTCATTCACTAGGGGCCATCACAGGTACAGGTAAATAGTATACTACTGTCTTCAACAAAAGTTCAACACTAAATAAATCCTCAAAGTTCACTGACACCCCTTTCTTTACACTTTTGTACCTGAACAAAGAGGAGCTATGAAACCTTCACTTTGATTTATGTACTGGCATTATACCAGACAGGAATTATGAAATTCAACATTATAATGGTTGCATTTAACAACAACCATTCCAGGGATTCAGTAGAAATTTATCCAAGCTCTTTATAACTTGACCCATCTGGGTACAGTGACTGAATTCTAGGAGCCATTAAAGCTACTTGTGTGTAAGCTTCAACCAGAACACACACACACACACACACACACACACACACAGGCACACATATGTGGATGTACCAAAAAAAAGACCATCCTAAAAAACAACACCCAAGGCCAATCACGTTGAGTGGGAGTATTAAAGCAGAAAGTACTCTCAAAATGGAAAAGTCTAAAAGGGGCCATTTCTTAAATTGTAAAATTTAAGTGCCTTAAATTGCAAAAAAATTTTCCTCAATTTTATAGACAGTTTTATACCCACTTTCTCACAAACACCCTGTCCTGAAGCAATTTATTGTTCATGATTTGATCTCTTTGGCAATTTTTATGGTCAGTCTTAACAAACCGGTTTTAATTCAGGTCCACAGCTCACTGCATAGATGGCTTCCAATTTCTCTGTCTTTTCTTGAATGAATGTTATTTGAAAGAGGCCATTAGTGAACACCTGGAGGAATATAGAATTTTATGATCCAGGTTGGATAAGCATCCTTAGTTTCAGACATCCTAAATGGTCTTTTTTTTAACTCTGTGCCCGTAAGTATAATGGCATATGTGTGTGTGTATACATATATATAATACTTATAAATATGCCTCACATTTACATACTGTTTTATAGCTGGTGTAGTTGATAGAGAGCTAGACTTGGACCTAAGAAAAAAACTAGATTCAAATGCTGCCACTAACTGTGTGACTCACTTAACATCTCAGCCTCAGTTTGTTTGGTTTTTTTTGGAGGGGGGAAGGCAGGGCAATTGGGGTTAAGTGACTTGACCAAGGTGACACAGCTAGTAAGTGAGGCCATATTTGAACTCAGGTCCTCCTGACTACAGGGCCAGTGCTCTACTCACTGCGCCACCTAGCTACCCCAGCCTCAGTTTTTAAATCTCGAAAATGGGGATAATAATACCTATAGTACTAACTTCAGAGAACTGTTGTGAAACTGAAATAAGATGGCCTTTTTGAATAGCTCTGTAAACTTTAAAGTACTATATAAATGTCAATTTTTATGGATTATATCATATTGTCTTCACAACCACCCTTTGACTAAACAGGAGGAATTACTATCCCCATTTTACAGAAGAGAAAATTGAGATTCAGATCAATCAAGCTATTTTCTAAAGGTCACACAAGTAGTAAGTGGCAGAACCCAGACCCAAACCCAAGTCCCTCTAATTCCAGCTTAAGTACTTTCCACAATTATTCATTTTTTGTTGAAATCTATTAAATTTCCATCTTCCCAAATATCAATCATTTGTTTTTGTAAATTAATTGAAAGATGTCACATTTTTGTGTTTTTAACAAACAGGTTTAAAACTTGCTGAATCTCTTCATTTGGAAAAAAAAATTTAAATGGATTGGAAAAATATTTCCAAATATGTTAAGTATGCATAGATGAGAGTTTTTAGTAGTGACGCATATTTTTCAGTAATAAAAGTTTTGCTTTGAAATGTCTTAATAATAGTGGTGTCTTTATACTAATCCTAACCCAGTCATTTACTAATAGTGTACATAAATCTCTATTTTGAATAATATTAATAATTTTGAATTTTGGAGCAACTATTTATCACATTTGATTAGATCAACAATTTTGCCTTATAATGTGGTTTACTAAGGTCAGTGCTACCATTTTCTTGTCATCTGTTTATTCTTGAATTATTCTATTATCTTTAATCCATAGTTTCTTTGCAGAGTTCTTTTTAAGAAGTTGGTTCATTTTGTGCTGGTTAGTTTAGTTAAAACTAGATAATCTAATCCATAAGTCCTCCTCAATGGACATACTTAAGCTATAATGTTCTGAAAGCAAACGACCAAGAGAAGGCAACACTGCCAACACCTCTATATCGTGGAGAGCCTACTGTTCCCTCAGGATACTTCAAATATTATATACTTCAAGTCAGGTGACTTCCTGACATAGGGACCAAATAATAGCTCAAGTGTCAATCCACAAATTAAATATTAGTAAAGCTTAATTTCTCTTTTTATATACAAATAATTATAAATAGAAATTCCAATATTTTCTTCCCAAACCCCAATGGATCATCTTGTGAACCTCATTTTGGAGACCATGACTCTATAGTACATTTATATATGTATGTGTGTATGTACACACATTTGTATATATAAACTTCTCTGCAACTTGGTCATCTTAAAGAGTTGCTTAGTGCACTAACTGAGAGATGAAGTGGTTTGTCCAAGGTCATACAGCCACTAGTGTGTCAGAAGTGGGCCAAAATGAAGAAACTCAATCCCTTTTCCATGTGACAGCCTTTCAAATACTGGAAGGCAGTTGTGATGTCCATATCCCTCCCCAAAGTCTTCTCTTCTCTATCATAGCTCCCCTTACCAGCTACTTCCTTCAATCAGTCCTTATATGACTTCAACCCAAGGCCTTCCCCATACTAGTTGCTCAGAGAAGGAATATTGCCTAATGGTTAGAGTCCTGGACTTGGTCTTAGAAATACCTGAGTCTGAATTCTGCATTAGAAACTTACTAGTTCTGCCATGCTGGACAAATCATTTGACCTCTCTGAGCCTGTTACTTCATCTGTAAAAATAAGGGTGCTAATGATAGCAACCATCTCAAAGGGCTGCTGTGAGGCTCAAATAAGATAATGTGCATGGGTGTATACATATATATGTGTTTGTCTGTATATACATATATTGTGTATATGTGTGTGTCTACACACACATATATACACACATAAATACATGTACATATTTGCCCCTCAATTTTTTAATAATGGGAATTTTTAAAATTCCCATTTACTTTTCTTTTACTATAACTTATTAGAAAAAACTGATATCTATAGATATACACATATATCTAGCTATAATAATTATTATAATACAATTATTAAAATACCAACATTATAAATGAGTATGGTTAAAAAGCTAAGCAGAGAAATCATATCATGTTTAAAGATAATGAAATAATATTGATACTATATGCATCAAATGGTTTAACATCTAAATACTTCAAGGAAAAGATAATTAAATGGAGAATGGCTAAACAATTATGGCATATGTAATGGAATATTATATGTAACGTGATGGAATAAACGTTATTAATAAAATTAACTCAGAGAAACTTGGTTGTAAGAACTTATGTAAAAATGAAGTAAGAAGAGCCGGGAAAAGTATTCATATGACTGCAATAATGTAAAGAAAAACAACTTTTAAAGAATTAACAACGCTGATTAATGAAATAACCAATAGTGACTTCAGAAGTCAGGTAGTGAAGTATCTTTCTCATCTCTTGGCAGAAGGGTAATGGGGCAGAGAACAGTATAACAAGATGTACATTTTAAAATCCAGTCAATGTGTTTATTTGTTTTTCTTGACCATCCTCATTTTTATGAAGGAAATTTTCTATTGGAAGCATTGGTTGGTGGTGATAGCAATGAAAAGAGAAGAAAAAGGAATGACTATCACTGTCTTGTCTGTCAATATACAGAGGCAAGTGAAAGGAAATTTAGAAGGGGACAAGTAAAACAGTAGTTTTATTATTGTCGTGTTAAATTTAATATGACCATTTTTTTGAAATCTCTTCAGAATCACATATGCTCTTCTTTATATAGCAAAAGTTTGTGTTTGTTGATGCTTAAGTTTATTTTATAAAAAGAACACTTTTTAAAACAAATTTTTTTTAAAAAAAAAACATTACTTAACCTTTTCCTGGATTTTCCTGCTGCTCTCCTAAATAAAAAGATTCTTCCTATAAGTCATTCCTTTGGGTCACTACCTAACCTTCCTTAGAACACCTTAAATCCATCCTTGAATTTAATTCCAGAACTTTTTCCCAACTCCTTTGCTCTCTGAAGCAGCAATGTGGACCAGAGATATACCTCAACTTCAGATAAAAGTTTCTGCACTCAGAGTCAGCCATGTTACGATATCCTTGACTTTTGACCTCAGACTTTTTATAAACTCATTTCTCCTTTCTCCTAGAAACAGAAGCTCTTTGGAGCTGCCCTTACTCCTTAAGCCACTAATGCTCCCCAACAGATCCCCTCAGAACTCCAAACTTGCAGAACTTTTCCTCTCCCTTTTTCCACTCATTCCTTGGCAGCATCACCTTCATTTAGTCAATTTCTGTTTCCCACCCTGAATTCCCACACCACACTTGGAGGTCACCTCTGACGAGTAATTGTCTTTTCAGCCCAATCTAACTACCTTTACAACTTAATTATACTTGCATATATTCTGGCCCTAGCAAAATTGGAGTCATTTCCAAAGTTACATATGACTTTGGGGTGTTGAAATTGTTACTTCAATGTTCTCCCAAGACCTAGCTGAGCCAAATTGGACTCAATGAGCCTTGGAGAAGAACTGGTTAGACTCCACCTCAGTGTACTCAGAATCATTTATAGCACTGTATCCTGGAACACAAGAAGGGCTTCTGCCTTGAGGCATACTTCCGCCTTTTGAGGGTAGGAAATATATTTTTGACATAATTACCACCAGAGTTCTTAAATCCGATATTCGCTAAGTCATAGTTAGTTAATCTTTTGATGCTGGGAATGTTGTTTCTATTAGCAATTACTTGTACTGTGTTTCCAAGCCGGAATTCTGCAGGTGCCTTGCCTGTGGGCAGTGGACTTGGTGATTATATGAGCTCAAACACTGACTATTCCTCAGGGAGATAGCAGTTTGAAACACAAGAAAGGATGCTGTCAGTTACTGGGTACCCTGAGGCCTGTCAAAAATTACTAATGACCTGACATGCATGTGGTGCCAGTGGAGGTAAAGCTCGGGAAGGAGTCTGTTGGGGAGGGGGAAGGGAGAGGGTAGCAAACTGAAGAAAAGAATGAAGAAAAAGAAAAAATTGGTTTTCTATAGATTAGAATTAATTTCTACCTGGAAGAAATGAACAAACAATGAATATTAGGCAGAGGGGTCTATGCATCTATAAACAATAGCTATAATACCAAATAAAAACAGTTTTGCAAAGTACAAAAAGGCCTGCTGATACATAAACCTCTTCAGCTGTGTAAGCATAAAGAAAAATATTTCCAAAGTTTTCTTTTGAAACAAGAATAATGTTGTACATGGGGGGTTGGGAGGGACAGCGTACATGTGTACAGACATGTGTATGAGTGACAAACCAACAGAGAATGACAAAATCCAAGCCTCCTAGACTCTCAAAGCCAAAAGGATATAGCTAAGTAAACAGATTACTATCTTAAAGGGAACAACAGATAAAAATTTAAACATTATATAGACACTCTATGCATGCTTTTATTCATTATCATCAGAGTTCTTGATAATTTATAATATTATTTGAGAGACTAGAAGTGATTCTGCTTTTCCTAGGCAATTGATAGAAACACACAGTGTGCAGAATTGGGCCAGAGAAAAAGATTTAGCATAAACCGAGATAAGGGGAAAGTATACTAAAAAAAAAAAAAGTCTAATTTATTTTTCTGTGTTCTTTTGTTAAACTAATAGGCTTTATCACCTTTCAAATGGTACATCAGTCTGCTGCATTCTTGCTCTGTTTCTTCATTCATCTAAAGTTTAAGCAATGGGGGAATGGAGCACAGTAGGATAAATGGTTATGAAGAGGGCATTTCTTTAATTTTCACATGGAGTAGCTACTTTTTTAAAGTATGTTTACTTTCATGGATGCATCTAAATCAGGTCAAAGTAAAACCAACAAATATTTATTGAGTATTAGTTATGTTCTTGGTCTTACCTAGTATATCGGTAAGGCAAGATTCATGACCTGGAGGATGACCATGAACATGCCTGTATGGTTCAGAATTGCAAAGTATGAAAAACTCTCTAAGTAGAAGGCAGAGGAAGTATAACATTTATTTAGGCACCAAAAATCAAATCCCAGAACCAGTAATTCTAATTCAATATAGCTGTAATTGTATTCCAGAACCAGTAAACCCATATCAATGTAGCAACAAGGAGATTAAAACACAGTATTACGGCAAAGAGCCAAGTCATCCTGTAACCTTCCCCCACTGCTAGGGCCTTCCCATAAAGAATCACTCATGAATCCTAACTGCTTACCTGTGTCTTCTCCCCCCTCAGACCTCTGGTCTCCACTCTCTCCTCAGCACTCTCTTCTACAGCTCCGCAGACTCAGAGTTCTTACTCCCTCTACTTGGGCTGAATTTTGAAGTCTGGCTTCTCTTCTGACTTCTGAATTCTTGGTTCTCAATAGCTACCTTCTGGGTGTATATGTTCTTTTTAGGGCCCAAGGGCTTCACCCCCAATAGGCAAAAGAGTGTGGAAAAGATCTTTAACCACTGATTGGCATCACAAAGGTATGGGTCTGCCTTTCTTAACTGGCCCCACCTGAGGCCTATTGAATGGGTGGAAAAGATCTTCAATCACATTATCACCACATTCAGCCCCAAGATCTTTCACATCTAGTACATAAGCCACTTGTGTCTAAATAGGCATTAACATTTCTTAAGTACAACAAAATCCCCTCAAAATAAGCACATCCCATTTGCAAAACACTTAACATAATATCTCATCACCAGAATGGCCACATGGCTCACTGTCGGCCCCTAGATCTTTGTATCTATTACATGAGTCAGGGAGAAACTGGTGCCAAAATACCATAACAGTGTGACAGTACAATAAGGATAGTACAAAAATAAGTGTACAGAACAATATCATCATTCCCTCCTTGATCAAATGGGGCTCAAAATCTTGGGGTAAGGGACGAAGGTCTCGTCCTCCATAGCTTCTTCCTGCTGAAATTGCATGTAGAGCTATCCCTGCCTGAAGAGGCAGCACACAGAAAGTTGCCAACACAGGTTCTTTGATCTTCTTTACTAAGGAAAGCAACTTTAAGGGGTTAACAATCTCAGTTTAATTAAACATGCTCAATCAATACTCAAATTTAAACATAGTCAATCACTTAGTTCAGGGGAAAAGGATCAGCCCTCTGAACTTAAAGGCAAATACAAACGGAAATTACAAACATCAATAGACAGACCTTTGTCTGATCAAATCACAATACATAGTTACCAGAGAAGAACCAATGGGTCTGGGTTAGCAAAGCCAGGGGGCAATTACAGCTTGCCCAGAGTCTCAACACTCCTTCCATGAGTGTGCCCCAAAAGTCAAACACCAAGCTCCCCTCATTTATATCCAGTTTGGAGCTCTGAGGGCTCTGACCTCTCCCAGGCTGGGTGTGTGAAAGTTCCCCATCCCCAGCATCACATCATACACAAGTCAATGACTCTTGATGGCCTCAGTGCTGAGAAATACTTCTAAATAAAGACAGCAAAAAGGTTTCCCACCCATTTAAACAAAGGGGAGACTTGATAGTCTTAGTATCCCAAAACGGAAGAACAGGTAAAAGTCTGATTGCCTTAACACCTAGATACCATACAGGGATAGAAAAACATAAGACATAGTCACTGTCCTCAAGGAGTTTTTAATCTTATTGAGGGGACAAAACATAAACATGTGAAACTGAAACAACAATAAAATTTAGAGGACCATGCAATATAAAAATAAAAGAATTGGGATAAGGCCCTAATAATTAATTACCAAATGAGATAGTGTGGGATTCCTCCAGGCCAAACTGATCAGGGAAGCCTTCATGAAAGAAATTCAATTTGGGATGGATCTTGAAGTATATATTAGCAAGCACCCTAGCATACCCAGGATGGCCTGCTAACACAGGTTCTTTGATCTGCTTTTCTAAAAGAAAGACAGCTTCAGAGGGGTCAACTATCATATTTTAATTAAAGATACGTAAGTAAAGAAGGTAAAGGTCATTCACTAGTTCGGGGGAAAGGTCAGCACTCTGAACATGGAGAAAATACAAGCAGAGAGAAATTAGCACAGATATCTAATAGAAAGAACTCTAACTGTCTAAACAAAGCAATAGATACATGATCACCAGACAGGAAGCACCAATATCTGGGTTCACAAAGCCGGGGTGGCTCCTTAACAAAGGCTACCCAGAGTCTCATCTGGCCAAGTCACAAAGACCTCAGGTGAACATTCTTCCCATGAGTTAGCCCCAAAGCAAAACACACTTTCAGCTAATAGGTTCAGAGCCAGAAGGCATCACAACCCTCTTGACTCAGTGCCTAATTAGCTTAGTACCAAAAGGTGTGAAAGCCTTCCTGCAAGCAAGTCTCCCCATAAGCAAACTTTCCCTTAGTTAAGTTGTAAGTTCCTCCTCCAATGTACTGGGACAGAGCTCAGAGCAGCAAGATATCCATGATTGAAATACCTGTGTACCTTTAGACCTGGGAACACGGCCCTTTTTCCAAGAACAAAAGGGAACACATGTGGTCACATAGGCATATTAATGGATGGGGAAGATCTTATATTCCATTAACCTTACAAAGTGTGAGATGGAATTGGGATAAACAAAAGGGGGGAAATGGGCATGCCAGGGAAACAACAGGACAAGGATAAAAGCACAAAAGAAACAAGTTTGAGGCATACTGAGGAACAGTGGCGTAAACAAATTTGGCTAGAGCAAACATTTCAGGTAATAATTCTAATAGCTGCCATGCATATAATGCCTTAAGGTTTACAAAGTATTTTATTCATATTACCTAACATTTGAGCATCAAAGCAATGCTGTCAAATTGTTAGCTCCATTTTATAGATGAGGAATAGGGCTCAGACAGGTTAAGTGATTCGTTCATAGTTACACAACTAATAGGTGGTAAAGGTAGAATTTGAAACCCAGCCTTCCTGACTCCAAGTCTAACCATCCTACCCATGCTGCTCTAATAAAATATTTTAAAATATGGCTGGAAAGAAAATTGAAATAAAAATTGCCTTCAATGCCAGACCAAGGCATTTAGAGTTTATCCTGTTGGCCATATAGAACCATTCATGGGTTCTGAGCAAGGGAGTAATATATTTGAAGTAATGTTTTAGGAAGATTCATTGGGTTGAAATGTATAGGACAGATTGAAAAGAGAAAAAGCTAATTAAGAGGCTTATGACATATATAAGCATAAGTTCCTGAATTAAAATGTATCACATATTGCTATTTCTTTAATTACTACAAGAGGTTTGCACTGGGAGTCAAGAGACCACCAGATCCTAGTCCCAGCTCTGCCTTTAATTGGTTGTGTGCCAATGGGCAACACTTAAGCTTGCTAGGTAGGCTTCAGTTTCCTGTTCAAATCTTAATTTAGTTCAGTTGTAAAAATATTCAGGTTTTAGGTCCATGTGCATACATCTACCACATGTATTTACGCATCATATGTACACATGTGTGTGCACAACTGTGTATCTTTTTATATTTATATAGAGGTTTAAGATTTGCAAAATGCTTTATATATATGTTATCTCATTCGACTGAGTATGATCCAAAAAGTTTGGTAGCAAGCCTGACATTCCATTAAACTCCTTGAACAGTTGAACTGCTTATTTCCTCCATTGGAGTATAGGACAAAAACCTTGGAAGCAGTTTACATGTGTCTGACCCAAGCTTGTAAAGCAGAATTTTTTTTTTCAATTAGTCGGAGAAGTCGACATTGGAAAACAAAGTTGTAGAATGGAAATGCTAAAGGTGACACAATTTGGGGGCATCTATTCTCAAGCTTATTGAAAGAAAAATAATTAGAAATAAGTCTCAGAAGCAATCAAGAAAACATCAATAACTATTGACCCATTTGTCTATTTTCTTGTGTCTCTAATATATTTAAGATAATGAAATGCATAAAAATCTAAGATATTCAGCAAGAAAATATGGAAAAGGAACAAGCAGGCTTTGACAGACAATAGTCTACAATAAACTACATCTTTGTTGTCATGCAATTGACACACTGGCATAGATAATGCAATATCCCATTTTGTTTATTATTTATTGATTACTTTTTTTAAATAGTTAATTCAGTAGACCAAAATGCTATTTCCTCCAGCAAATTGATATCCCTGCATAAGTCATAAATTGTAGAAGATTAGAAAGAACAACAGGAAAAACTTTAAGGATTCTTTGATCAACACCATTAAGAAAGGCATAAAATAGTAGATATTTAATTTGCCTGAGGTTTTGTCACTATTGTAGAGTTTGTCTAAATCAGAATTCAGATACTTCCATCTGTAGTACAATCCTCTAAACGTTCCATTACGCTGATGGTATCCTGAATACTACATCCTAGAATACTGCAGGTTCTTGAATAAGACCCACAACCACAACCATTCAAGAGTTTAGCCTAACAATTCACAAATGGAAAAAATCTAATGGGTGAAAAATACCTATTATCAAGATTATGATATATAGTTGAAGGAAAAGTCCATTGAGTTATTCCATCAGTATTTAGATCTTGGACAGATTTCAGATGGGTTATGAACCAGGCCCAAATTTAAATGGGAGGAAGAGAATCAGCTAGATTGGACTGGGAAGTTTTCCAGTACTATTTCCTGAAATAAAATTTTATCTTACTAACACTGATATTCCTTTGTTGGTGTTATAGCTGCAAATCATGAGACCACACAATTACTAAAGATCCAAAAATTTGGGCAGCCCAGAGATCAATAGAAAGATAAATGGGAGGGTGGGCATAAATAGACTGTAGTATATTATTAAGTATGATTTGTACATTAAAAACCCCATCAAGCAGAGACTGGAAGGGTACATGGTGGGTATGGTATAGTGGGGATTCCTTTCATGCATGGATTGAACAAGATAGCCTCTGAGGCTCCCTCTAACTCTCAAATTCTGTGAAGTGACATGATCCAGGAATTAGATAATCAGAAAAGGTGATGAGCCAATCCTACAACAAGAGCATTTGTTCTTAATATGTGGACAACTCATCCATTGCTCTGGCACCCATGCAATCATGAAAGACCTAGAATCTAGAAGGTTGAATGTAACCACTGATGGATTTCTGGAAGATTATGGACAAGAATCACACAAGATTCAAAGGCATGGATGATTTGTACATTGCATCCCCTGAGAGAGTACCTAGATTGATTAAAAACCTTCTTGGTCTTCATAAAATTCCATTGGTTTCAAAGTCTTTTGATGGAATCTCCCTGTTACTGAACGTATATTTGCTAATAGCAATTAGACATTTGACGTAGGATTAGAAGTATAGTTGAAAGAACAGTTTTCCTGCTATCCTGAACCACAGCAGAATTTTTAAAAGGCTTTTCTCTATCTCATGGATACATTTAACTTTTGAAGTATTTGATATCCCAAGGGACTAAAGAGTGATTGTCTTGATCACTTCACTTCACCAGTGTCTGGGAATGTATTGAGGGGCAGAAGGGGCTACACAGAGGTCTCTGCGATCCCAGGGTATCTAGAAATTAGATTCAGAGAAAAAAGAGATGCTTATTTTAAAAGCAAGTTGCTATTAAATTTTGCCTTGATCAATTAATCAATAAGCCTTTATTAAATCCCTAATATATGCCAAACATTGTCTTAGATGCTGGGGATACAAATACAAAGAATGGAACAACCCCTACTCTTAAAGGGAATAGCAGTATAACCTGTGGCCAGCCTGGTTCTTTGTTCTCATATACATTCGCCTTACACCTCTTAAGCCCCCTCCTATAGGATTAGTGCTACCTTAAGGGCCCAAGGATCAATCTGTCCACTAGACATAATGGCTGATTTCATACAGTATCTTATCAGTAATGTACTTATCTTATAATATATTGTACTCTAGTTTCCTGTGTTTGGAATAAATTTTGTATTTCCTCCAGGGTGATTTTTATACAGCTATCATTTAATAAATGTTTAGTGAATGGACGGAGCCTATAAGCTCTAGATTCTGTGGTTCAGCAGCAAGCTAACCTTGTTTCTAGTCCTGTTTTCATCTTGTGTCCTAAGTTCAAGGGATAAATGTTTAGAAACTAAAGAGAGGTGATCAATCTTTCTGCCTGTTACTCCACCATTTAGTAGCAAATGCTTTCTCATAGATAGTTATATGGTAACCAGAATCCTTAGAAGAGGAAACGAAAGAACTGTTCATCAATTACACTTACATATTCTAGATATTTATTGAGGAATGAAGTGCATTTGTCTGAGTCCCATGGTGATGGGGAAAGAGTATGGGAATCCAATTATTTCTAATGTTCCTCTCAGACTTGTGATAGATCTTCTGAACTTCGCATTGACTGAGAACTCCTATGGTTATAGAGAACCAGCTTCTGGCCATTTATAACTTAGGAAACCTGTTTGGTGGCATTACCATGTGATTTCCCACTTTAAAATCTTATTTTCAACCATTCAGAATTTTCAAAAGATCATAGATTTAGAGCTTGAAGGTTTCTTATCAGCAATCAAGACCATCATTCTCATTTTACAGATGAGGAAGCTGAGGTTCAAAGAGGCAAGTGACTTGCCCAGGGTCACACAGCTAGTAAGTGGCTAAAGTAAAACTTAAACTCAGGGGTTCTGGACTTGGAGTTCAGCATTCTACCCACTGGACCACTTACCCGCCTCAAGTGCTATTTAAAGAAGCTGGCACCATTATACAATTTAATGTTGTTAAAAATAAATAGTTTATTGATTATTAGTGCTATACTAATGAAAATTAACCAATAAATAGACTAGATTGATTAAAACCCTTCTTGGCCTTCATAAATTTCCTTTGGTTTCAAAGTCTTTCAATGGAATCTCACTGTTACTGAACCAGCCAATGGCTTGTATTTGCTAATAACAATTAGACATTTGATTTAAGATTAGAACTGTGGTTGAAAGTACAGTTTTTCTGCTATCCTAAACCACAGGAGAATGTAAAAAGGGCTCTTATCTAAACTCAGTGTCTCTTTATTACAGCTAATATTTGGAATGCAACACTACAAAAACCTATTTCCTTGATCTCTCCTGAATTTTTTTTCCAGTGTGCATTTCTCAGCTCTAGTGAGTTTTGACCAAGACAAATCCAAATATACATAATAACCAGACAAAAAATATATATAGAGAGAGAGACAGAGACAGAGACAGAAAGAGACAGAGACAGATAGATAGATAGGTAGATAACCATTTAAACTACATCAGTAGTTTATCCTATTTCTTGAGCTTATTTTGCACTATGCAGTTTTCACCATAGATCTACAGCTGGAAGGGTCTTTAGAGGCAATTGAGTACAACCTCCTCATTTTAAAGATGACCCCTTCCTAACCTTTTCAGTCTACTTATAAACTCCAATGGTTCTCTATTATCTCTAGGATCAAATATAAACTATTCTGTCATTTAAAGCTCTTCATCATTTGGCCCTGTCAACTGTACCAGCTTTTAACCTATATGTGGCCAGAGCCAAACAGAGCAGGCTAGAGACAGAAGAGTCAGGACACAAACAGAAGTTCAATTAATTTCAAAGTGAGGAAAATGACATCTGCATATGAAAGACCCCCTCCTAAGAATGAGGGCTTAAGGGCCACTTATATATATGAAAGGGGTGGGCCACAACACAATCATTCTTTGATCTTGAGATAGCTCTCTTGGTTGGCATTTCTTGGGACAATACAGGCATTCTTGGGTCCTCTGGGAAGTCATTGTGTCACATCTTAGGAGTCATGGCCACCCTGCCACATACAGAACCAGAGCTCTGTGACAAGAACAGGGGTATAGTACCTGTCAGTAACAAGGAACAGGGATTGTGAACATGTGATGGATGGCCCTGGGAAATAGGGGGGACTAAACCTCTCAGTGATCACCTGGTACTGGTCCAGGCAAGACACTTTGCCAGAGGGTGACATCATCCTGAGTACAAAGGATTATTGTTATGCCAGACTCAGGGCACAGCCTGTTTATTAGGCCTTAGCTCTGGAAAACGGTATCTTCAAAATATTTTGATACTCCCCTCCTACCTTTCCAGCCTTTTAACACAATACTTCCTTCCACACATTCTATGGTTCAGCCGTACTGATGTATTGATTAATTGTCAAAGGTCACACAGTTGGTAAGGGAAAAACCAGGCCTCAAAGTCCAGATTTTCTGTCTCTTACAGCTAGGCAATCTCTACCCACCATGTCATATTCACCAAATTAATGAATAAGAGCACAAATGAACAAAACAAAAACTCCCAATGCAGATTATTTCTAGTGTATCAGAATAGTCCTATGGTCTTTCAAAGTGTTTTCACAATCACATTCATCTGAATATTTCCTATTGTCCCCATTTTACAGAAGAGCAAACTGAGACCAAGAGAACTTAGATAGCTTGTCCACCATCACTTGGCCAATAAAGCATTCCTGTTAGAACTGGAACTTAGCCTTCTAACTCCAAGCCCAGTGCTTATTTCACATTAGCTTATACAAAACAATTTTTTTTCAGTTATAAATTGTAGCCTGTATATAATTAGCAGGATGAGATTTAGGGTAAATCACTTCCTTGGCTTTCTTATCGGCAAAATGGGGATTTAAATAAAATAATCTGTGAGGTTCCTTCTAATTCAATTGTTTCATGATTCTACGACTCAAAACCAAGGATTTTTATATTTAACAAGGTGAAAAAAGCCATGACTAGTGCTCATTCTTGCGGAATTTCTATCTCTGTGACCTCTACCACAATAGAAGTTCAAAGAACACAGCAGCTTGATGGGCCGATTAAATGATCTAACTCACTGTATTAAGCACCCTCTGAGCATAAGGTGCCCTGCCTAGCACTAGAATCTATATCTCAGGCACCAAAGTCATTTCATGATTGCCCCAGCTCAGTCAATCCACTCCAGGACACAGAGATATGACCTACACTTTCTTCCAGGGCAGGAAGCTGCAAGGTGACAATCCACCCCCTTGAGGTGATTTCAGTGAAGAGGAGGGGAGACCTACCCAAGCAAACTCAAAAAGGCTCCAACCAGTCAAATTTATGACAAGCTACGAAGTTTCTGCCATCTCCACCATCCCCAACCAAGGTGTCGGGAGTCTTTAGTCTTCTGTTTCTATTTCCATGGATTAATATTGCCCCTTATAGGAATATCGTTAATATCAATATCATATTGATCAATATCAATATTCCCTTCTCTGTCGAAAGGCCATAGTGATAGTAAGAAAGCCCCTCTCTCTAAACAATCCTAGGAATGCCCTGGCATTCCCACTCCTGAGGTAGTTACTCTCAACTAGATGGGGCCCTGGTTTACAAACAGACTTGGCTTAGGTTAGACATAGCTACCAAACGTTCTTCTTCTTTCATTAAGACTTATGATGACTTAGATCAGAAAAGGTAAAACAACTAGAATGAAGTGGGTTTTCTTGCTCAGATTGCCTGGGGCTGTTGGGGCCTCATGACCAAGCCTCATCCCTCATATAATTGCCCCCTTCACTGTTCCATCTGAAAGTATAAAACCTTTTTCTAAGCTATCTTGGTAGACATTCATGTACTCAGATATATGGGTGACCCAGACTCTTGAGACCCTCTTTATCTTAATTAAAGATCTCTTTTTTCCTCCACTTATGAGTTTGATTTATTTTAGGACTAACACTCCCATCCCTGTAGCAACAGGGAGAACATAACCCCCGCCTTCTGTCCCACTTTCCCTCCTTGAAGGTCCAGGGGCTCTTTGTAGACTCTCTGGATGTTAAAGCATTGAAAGTCTGTGAGCAGTGATTAATGGAATAATTAGCATTTCAAAGCGCTGAATTTCAAAGCCCCACTGAGTTACAAGGTGAGAAAAAAAAGTTTACCTACACTTCTGGCCCTAATGGCTCTCTCTTTTTCTCTGTTTTCAGGATGATTTTTGTGGCTTAAACTAAAAGCACCATCCAAAGACACTTTCCTGGTATAAATTGAGCTGTTCTTTTCAACACTAAACATCTCTGTTTATCTTCAGTGGACAATGTGCCACCACCAACACTAATGGTATATTGATCAGAGACTTTCACGTAATGTGCGTTGTGTGCATCCAGGTAAACTAGAATGTCTCCAAAAAAGTGGCATGTTATTTTAAGTTAATAGTATTTTGAAGTGAAATTTAAGTTTTTAAAATTAAATTTATTCAAGTATTAGTTTATTTAGTCGTTTAGATCAATAAAATACAAATATCCTTTGTGATTGAATAGTCAGTCAAGGTTTGCCTTAAAAAAAAAAAAACTCCTCTTGCAGACACCTTTGTGTTGTAGTGTAGCTTCTGGTGACTTTAGATCTACTAAACTTGTAGCCTGTAGCCTGTACTATCACCATTTAAAATATGATAATGTCTGTGCTAGTGTAAAAAAGGAATTCCCCCTCCCTTCACTACAGTTGCTGGGGTCTGGAAACCAAAATATAAACACAAGGCATTAAGGAAGTGTTAAGGAGTTTTCAGACAAGTCCTACACAATGATGTCAGACTAAATCCTTAATCAACTCGAGAGGTTTATGGAGCACTTGCCATTGAGTGAAGGGGAAAGACAGCACAAAGGAAACACCTTGTGATTGGCTACGAAAATCAGTCTTGGGTCTGCATATAAAAACAACAAGTTCTTTAGGAGTGTGGGAGTCTAAGTTAGGGTGTGCTTTGTGGAGAAAGACTCTCACAGAGGGTTTGAGATGGGGGGGTGGGGCAGGGAGAGAACTTTCTCTCTTCCTCCACTGGCCTGCTCATTGGACTTACTGGACCAATAGGAGATAATGCATCCAGCAGGGAGAAGAAACACTAGAGGGCAGACACAGATATAGATAGTCACCTAGGAGAAGAAGCAGTTTCAAGAAGTGAACCCTCTCCCTCTTGCAGCAGAGGAGTGCTTTCTATAGACTCAAAAAGAAGCAGACCAACTGAGTGGCCTCCACCTAAGGGGGACCAAATGAGGACTCTATAAAAAGAGGAAGGTCTTCCAATCCATGGAGTACCAGGAGTTGTGTTACCCTTTGCCACACATATTCCTTAAAATCATTGTACTCTAAAATTGACCTTAGTCTTTCCATGAATTCTGTATGTATTTGTCGGAGAATACACCAAAAATTGGGAGGGTAGGGGATGCTTTAGATTAACTGCTCTTACTATACTGCCTTAGCAAATGCTTTTGCTAAAAGTTAATCATGTACTGGCTGATTGTTAATGTGAAGTATGTCAATGAGAGGTAATTAGTTATAATAATAGGAGTAACCCAAGAGGTTACCCCTATACCCAAGGTAGCAGCCATCCTTTGGTTCAGGTTCAAGATGGAGGAGTAAGCCTAGAACATATTTTATTTTCAGGAATGGAGTAATCACTTGTTTCTGAAAATCTTCAAAGATGTTTTTCATCAGAAGTATTTCCAACACTAATATTAATGGAACTGTGAAATGAACCAAATAATCTCAAAAAACTTAGAAGCATACTAAGAAAGTGACTAAAATATCCATACTCTCTGACCCAGAGATCCCACTACTAGGCATGTACTCCAAAGAAGCACAAAAAAGAAAATTCACAGCTACACTAAAATATTTATAGCAGCATATTTTTGCATTGGCAAAGAATAGAAACAAAGTTGATATCAATCTGGGGAAGGGCCAGACACATCGTGGCCCATTAATGTACCATAAGAATAATGAATATGATGAAGAAGCATGTGCCTGTAGTCCCTGATACCAGGAAGGGTGAGGATAACAGCTGTAACTGGGAGGGTTTGAGCTTCAATGGGCTATGATGACTGTGTGTCTTCATTAAATTTAGCATTAATAGCATGAGCCTCTGGAGGAGGGATAGGAGGGGTGGACCAGGTTGCCTAAAGAGGAGCAAACCAGACCAAGTTGCAAACAAGCAAGTCAAAACTGCCATGCTGGTCATTAGTGTGATCAGATAAAGAGTAGCTCCTTCACTTCCAGCCTGGTGAAGCTAGGGAAATTTAGTCTTAAAATACACACACTCATACACACACACACACACACACACACACACACACACACACACGTGTAAATGTGTATAAACTATATATATATGGAGAACTGGGGAAAATCATACGAAGTGATGCTAAGTGTAGGAAACAGAACAAGCAAAACAGTAAATGACTACAACAGTATAAATGGAAAGAACAACCACAAAACAATCAAAACTGAAGGCTATCAAACCATAATGACTAAATTGTCATCTGGTTGTTTTTTAGTCACATCCAACTCTCCATGAACCCATTCATGTTTTTCTTGGCAAAGACACTGGTGTTGTTTGTTCTTTCCTTCTCCAGCTCATCTTACAGATGAGGAAACCACCGGTGTTACACAGCTAGGAAGTATCTGAGGTCATATTTGAACTCAGGTCTTCCCAACTCTAGGCCCAGTGTTCTATGCAATGATCCACCTAGCCTGGTCCTAATGAACAGATGTGAGAAGCCATTTCCCTACTTTTTTGCGGAAGAGGTGAACTGTGGATCTAGCATTACATGCTGCATATGTCAGAATTTTTTGACATGTTGGTTAGTTTTGCTGGGGGCAATGTAATGGCTCTCTGGATGGAGTACAAATGCATTGGAATTTGTATATGATATAAAAATATGTATCAATAAAATGTATTTTTAAAAAAGAACTAAGTAGTGTCAAACTCCCCACTCATTCTAATGAGGTTTTTAGCAATGGTAGTTTTGGGTGGATGTAATGTAGAGCAATGGTCTACTCAGTCTTTATTCTTGTCCAAGTGGTAAATGTCTGGAAAAAAGTTTGAGAACCACAACTGCTCTAATACTTATAACACTGATTTATACATAATTAACAATCGTTTGAAGAACTGAATTGAATGGAGTGTGTGTGTGTGTTGCGGGGGGGGGGGGGGGTGGTGTTCATTAAACATTTACTATGTGTTTATCATTGTGCTTAGACTGTGACCTGAGGATACAAATATAAAAGTGAGAAATACTTGGCCTAACCAGGAAGATAACATATATATGATAATGGTGGCCAGGTAGGGGAGTTTTGGTTTGGAAACTCATGTGGATATGAGTGGAACCATAGGGAAGTTGATTGACATGCACTTTCCAGTATCTATGGCAGCATTAATCTTATTGCTGTTCTAGTGCTAGAAAGTAAAGGAAGAGTATACATATTCAGAAGCAAGGCAGTTGGTCAGCTCAGCATTGTGGAGGGTGCTTTGGGATCAGAACAGGTGGCAAGATGATGGCTGTGGTAATATGAAGGTTACCTGGAGACATGTGGCACACCTACCAATCAAGTTAGCTCAGACCCCAGGGCACAGGCTTCAGAGCTAAGAGGGCTAATTCTCTCAGGAGGATTTGTTTTCAGACAGTCATTCATGAGACTGTGCCCCTCAAAGACTCCAGGCTCTCTTAGAATAATCTGATCCTAGAGGTTTGGCCCGAGAAAGTTTATTTTTCTTTCTTTGGCTCATTGTCCCTATCTAGACTTTATGCAAGAAAGTACCCAAAATATATCTTAGCTATAGCTCCTGTCTACATTTCCATAAATATGGGTAATAGGCTGTCCAGTTCCCACATAGGTGTTCAATGGACAATATGGGTAATGAGTATGATACAGATTTTATTTTACCCCCACAGAAAATTCAAAAGACACAGAAGATTCACAGTTGCCTATGAACAAAAAACAGAAACATCAAGCACTCAAATAACCCATTAGATTCCCTGCCTTGCACACTCACGCTCACATACTCTCTCCCTCTCTCTCCCTCTCTCTCTCTCTCTCTCTCTCTGTCTCTCTCTCTAACCCCCACCCTCACACACCCCCACCCCCGCCCCATGATTAAAAAACAAATTACTTCCGAGACTAGAGAAGAAACATTTCCCACTCACCTTGACTGGTTCTACTTGAACAACTCATGATAATAGCAGGGTGGAAAGGGACAAGTATCTCCCTTATGTCTCCATCACAGGGCTTTGGTCTGCTGATCAGCCTTCTTCCCTATGCGAAAAAAGGCATGATGTTGAGGAATTTTCCCTCTGGGAGCCCAGTGCCCAACTCTCAAGCTCAAGTGCTCTGATCTCTTGGGAAATCCAGAAATTGGTAGTTTTCAAGCTCAGGATTATCCCGAGCCTGGGAGTATCCTCTCTGAGAATCTCTAGTTGCAAACCTAAGGTCTTTGCTTCTCTGGGCTTCAGTTTTCTCATCTGTAAAATTAGGAAATTTAGACTTCTATTTAAATTTCATGACTGATGGCCTCTCCTAATCTGGGTTATGTTTTTTTTTAAGTACTAAGTGCTTTTATTTTTTTTACTTAAATATTGGAAAAGGAAAACATGTGATATGCACAGCAAAACATAAAAAAGGATTCAAAGTATGTAACAACAAATTTTCATTTCAAGACCGCCTGTATGATAAATAATATACATTGTGTTGAGAGCCATCATTTTCTTTGTTTCCTGCGATTCACTTTTTACTTTGTTCCTTTTCCCCTCCCCCAAGGCAAATATATCACTATGTAAATATGTATACATACACATATACATATATACACATATAGACATAGACATATACTTTCTCCAACAAATTAATCTGTTTTTATGTTTGTGGATATCTCTTGTTTCCTCTCCCTCCTGACTCCTCTACTTTACTTCTACCTGCTACTTTGCTTTTCTATTACTTAGCCTAACCCCTTCCAAGGATCTCTCCCCTTTCCTCCCATTCCCATAAATCTAACTGCCCTTCTGTAGCCTCCTATAATCTGTTCCCTCACCCTCCCCTCTAAAGATCCCTCCCTTGTCCTCTCCCCCCTCTCTATCCCCATACCATTTTATTTCTTCTGAATTTAGAAGACTTTTAGATTCTTCTAGATATATATGTATTGTTCCATCTTAAACCCATTCCCAATGAAAATAGGTTACCAGAACTACCAGCCCTCCTCCACCATCTAATTCCTCTGTATCTTTTCTTCCTCTTGTACCTTATTTGTATAAAATAATTACTCTTTTTAGTTCCTAAATGATTTTACTTTTTAAAATTATATTATACTCAGGTCCACCCCAATATTTCTTACAAACTACTCAATTACTAATGACAATCTTAGACATATATCCATTTTACATATATAAAAAGTAAATGGTCTGTCCTCATTGAATCCCTTGTAATCAGTCTTTGGTATGTACCTTATGTTTCTCTTGGCTCTTATATGTCAAACCTTCTATTAACTTCAGGGCTTGTTTTTTTTTTTTAACAATGTCTTAAAAGTCTGACAGTTGATCAAATGTCCATTTTTTTTTATTCAAGATTATGCTTACCTTTGCTGGGTATATTTTTGCCAGAAGCCACAGTTCTTTTGGTCTTCGATATATAGTGTTCCAAGACCTGCTGTCCTTTAGGGTCTCCACTGCTAGGTCTTATGTGATTGTAATTGTGGCACCACTATATTTAAGTTAATTTTTTCTTGTTGTTTTTAATATTTTATCCTTGAGCTAGGGGTTTCA
The DNA here is from genome assembly GCF_011100635.1 of Trichosurus vulpecula. Lineage (NCBI taxonomy): Eukaryota > Metazoa > Chordata > Mammalia > Diprotodontia > Phalangeridae > Trichosurus > Trichosurus vulpecula. Next base: position 349,122,256 of record NC_050573.1, read on the forward strand.
GAATTTAACCATAATATTCCTATAAGTTTTCCTTATAGGATCTCTTTCAAGTGGCTTTTGATGCAGTTTCCCACTCCCCTTGTTCTAATGCTTCAGAACAATTTTCCTTAATTATTTCTTATATTATTGTATCAAGATTCTTTTTTTTGTGATCATAATTTTCAGGTAGTCTGACTATTCTTATATTTTCTCTTCTTGATCTGTTCTCCAGATCAGCTGTTTTTCTTATGTTTCAGTATCTCTTCTATTTTTTCATTCTGTTATACCAGAAGTGAGTGAGACATGCCACAGGGTATAAGTTTTAAATGGAGAATTTATTAGCCGGCGGCCATCGAGATGCTACCCAAATCAATGGTGTTGCAGGGAAGTGAAGGTGTAGTTTATATAGAGAATTTACATGCCAGGTCACAGGGTGGTCTGGGGGTACAGGAACAAAGGTCCTGACAGATCACAGATTCTGACTGGTTATCGTTAAGTGGGATAATCTTATCTATTGACATTCCTTGGAGGAGTCACAGAGCCCCAGGAATGTTTGCTAGCCTCCAAAAGGTCTGAGTCCACTCTTTATTATACAAACTGGGGTTTGTAGTTAGGGGCTGGGGGCAGGGTTTTTCTAGCAATAGCTGGCTACTCAGGTATCACATCTCCCACTTCTTTTATGGAACTATTCAAATATTTGAAAAAGGAATGACTTGATCCAGAGCACCTGAGGTTTGGGCCACTAAGACAGGGACAGAATTCACATGAGAACGAATAAGGTTGGAGATATGAGAAATTAATCAGGAACCTATAGTTACGGACAGGATCAATAAAATGAGGGGGCAGCCAAAACGCTAGCAGGGTGGTAAGCCAGGGGGACATTGGTCCCCTGAAAATCACTCAATGTCAGCTTAGGCTAGTGCCAGGTGAAAAGTTTGCAGTAAAAATTTCCTAAACGCATCTTGTAAAGCAGGAGTTTGGAAAGTAACTGAAAGCATGCATATAGTAACAATAGAGGGCAAGGCTCAGGTAGAAATTCAGAAGCTTCTTCAATTAGAGTGGCTGCAGCAGCCAGGGAGTCTAATTGCTTTTTAAAACAGGCAACTAGCTTAGGAAACTGAGGACTGCGTTAGGACTCCCAAAGCCTGTGCTCTCCCTTCATCAACATAACAAGTGAAAAGTTTGTAAAGACAAGAGTGTTGACAAGGGTTAGTTAAAGTACATACCTGTAAAATATTAAGCAAGGTGGTCCTCTCAGGATTAGGGTCTCATCTCTTAATGGCTAACAAGGGAAAAAATATCCTTAAGTAAGTCTGATCTGGCCTTGTCGACAGAGGTAGGGGTATTTCCTGAGCAAAGTTTAGAGAACAAAGAAGCCCAAGTCCTGGATCTTCTTCCAGTTACTCATTAATTCAGGCTCTGGGTCTGGTTGAAATTAAAAATGATACAAAATGGTATAAAACATTCCACAATTCCCCCTTTTGGTCAAAGGCAAACTGAAAGTTTCGCCTTAAGACCAATTAAGGTATGGAAAAGCCTCTATCTTCCTCAGGGGTGAAGTTCTAAAATCCCTATCTAGTTGGAGTCAGGTTTTGTTCCTTTTCTGTGTTTGGACATCCCCAGGGATGGGCAGAAATTGTCAACTAATTGTAAACAAGCAGAGGGAGCATAATAGCTAAAAATACTAAAAATACAGGAAAAAACAGTCTTGGGAATGCAAAGACTCAGAAAGGGAGCTGTCCTTCGTGCAGGTACTGGTCCAGAGTCTCGGGAGGGGCTGCCTGTGTCTGATGCTGTCCCCTTCAGGCTCTTTAAAATCGCAGGGCAAGGTCTCCTATAGGCTCAGATGTCCACTCCTCAGATGTGACAGAAGGAGCAAGGAGTCGATATCCACCTACCAGGGGATCCCAGAATGCATGTGATTTGATGATTGAGAGAAAAAGCACAACATAGGTCCCAGCCATGCAGGGCTAAGTTCAAACAAATACAATAAGGAGTTCGGTATCCCAGCCACACAGGGCTGAGTTCAAACAATTACAATAAAGTTTTTCCCATAATTCACAAAACTGCACAATTACATTGAATCAGGTACAGACCAAATTACTTAGATGATTCACAATAGAGGGGGAGATTTGCATGTCACATGTTTTACATTTACAAATTAGATAACCAAGAAAACTTAAACATGAACCATACAAAGTAATGCAATCATTATTAACAATCATATATAACATCATAAACTTTTAGCCATGCCATGTCTTTTTGATGGCATTTACAAAATAATCCACAACTATTCTTAACAAAGCTACAAATGTTTCTGATTTAATTCCAGCACTTAATTGCATATTTTGTATACAAAGTAACTTTAAATTACAGTTACATATTTACAATGTCCATTCAAAGCAGCATTTGTAAATTCCAGATGCCTGATTGTAGTTATCTGGTCCCTTGATAGTAAAAGAGAGTTCTGCTTCTCTGGTTCAGATCTAGAAATTCTCAGACAATTCTAACTTAACATAACCTGCAGATACTTTACAAAGGAGATATATTTTCACTTGTACCACTATCTTATATAATTTTCTTGTGCTAGCATCCAAATTTAAGATCTTATTACCAAAACACACTTATCAGCTCGAATTTCCAGAATTGATAAATTCTGGAGCCAATCATACACATCTGTATATAATTCTTAGGGGAATCAATCTGATCCTATTGCCTCTTTCAAAATCCGCTATCCCTTCCTTTTATTAGACATTGATCACATTACATCTTTGCCTTATTTGCTTTGTCTAATCATTTCCCCCTTTTGGAGGATGTTATCTCTATATTATTTCAATGTTTTATTTGGCCATGAACATAGGTTAAAATGGTAAGCTATTCATACCTGTATCCTATTATAATAACTCAGAGATATTTCAATATTCATCTATTACCTAACAGATTTAGCATAGTGCTTACAAAACTTCTTGATAATGTAAATTTCCTATGAAAGAAACAAGGGACAATGTCATAACAGAAGGAAAGAACTTCCTTAGCTCTGTTTGATTTCAGGCCATGAGTCATATCTGATAGCCAATCATATAGTCACCAGGTGCTGAAAGCAGGGCTTAAGAGTAATCAGGTGGGGATTTTCCTTTTCAGAAAGGAAACAGCAGAATTGGGAAATGGAGTCAGGAAGATCTTACCTAGGCCATGTCCGAGGTTGTCTTCAAAACTGTTTCCCAGGCACAGACATCCACCTTTCAAGTTCTCAGCTTGCAATGCCTGCCATACTACTACTGGCTTCATGTGACCTATTCCTGTAATCAGAGCTTAAAACAATATTAAATTGTAGTCCCATAAAATCTTAAATAGCAAATAAATATCCTTTAGATGAGACTGCCCAAATTTCATTGAGCTAATAGTTATCAAATCAAGCTACATAACTTTTCCATCTTCTAAATACTTCCTCACACTCTTTCCCAACTTGCTTAAACCATCTGAAACTATCATTCTCAGGACAGGGGAGGCTTAGCTAACTCCTGTTTGTCCCCAAACTTTCTTATCTGCCTTTCGTATCCCCTCAAGCTTTTATTTACCTTTCCAAATCTTTCAAACCTATTACTCAGTCTCCCTTTACATTCCAACCATAAGACAAAACAACTCATAAGTTAATACTTTGACATAACTGTATATACTGGAATCCCATTCCAGCTTCTTAAACAAACAAAATAGGTTAATGACTGACCTCACAAGTTGATGGATTTGTCCCTGTTAACTCCTTCTGGAGGAAAAAAGAACACTTCAGTAATTAAGTCTTATACACATTGTTAAGCTCTAACTCTTGCTTAAAATCACAAAAACATTTTCCAAAACACTTCTAGAATTGTTTCCCTAAACTGAAGATGTCTCTGATTTAGTCGCAGTAATTAATTACACTATTTATGCCAATACCTAATTGCTTTTATATCACTTTTTATATATATCTTTATATATCACTTTTTTATATTTTTTATTTGCTTTTTATATCACTTATAACATCTAAAAACTCTATTTCACATAAATACAATATAACTTTTTATATCACTTATAACATCTAAGAACTCTATTTCACATAAATACAATATAACTTTAAAATCCCAGTCTTAGTCTATGGGATAATGATTCAACCTTACATTTGTAAACAATATTATCTCATAAAACTTCTCTTCCCTTTTTTTTCCAAATTATTCTCATTAACACTTTAGAAACCATATTATCTTTCATTTGGCTATACAAGAGTACCAATATAACCAGTCATTTGATTAAAACAACAAGATTTCACATATTTGCATTTATCCAATTTCCCATTTTTTTAAAAAACCAACTTCTTTCACAATGGTAACAGATTCTGGCAGATAACTTCCCTTTTTTTCACTACCTGCTTATTTCTGATTAAAGAGATCTGCTATCTCATCTCCCCCTGAGGGTGGGTTCTTTTCCATCAGATGGCAGACTTCACTAATAAGAACTGTATCCTTAAGACCCACATCCTCAAAACCTAATCTTATCCTGCAACCAATTAGCTTACAGGTGGAAATTCAGCAGGCCTTCTGAAAATCATACAAAAAGATTTTACAGAGCATTTTTAAAAGTATTTTCACTTCTTTAAAACAGTTTAAAATTTATCCTGATATAAACAGGGATTGTCACTAAACTTTCATGAAGAAAATTATTTGGACAGCTCTAAAATGAGATGAGTCTCCTTCTTAAAGCAAAATAACCTTTAAACATTTGGATTCATTCACAAATTAGTCCATAAACCTCCAGATTAACATAAATACATCTTTAGATGATACAGCCTTGAAAATCACACTCCTATATTTTCAAAGTATTATAACAACTGAATTCTTTGTTATTACAGAATTTCTAGATATTACAAATTTCTTTAGTCAAAAAGATGTTGTAATGGGGATAACACTTAGTTTCTATACATTACATACCCAATTAAACTAGCTTTATTACAATTACAAAGTTTACCAGGTCTTTTTTAAAAAAAACTTTTTCATAGGAATTTCTCTTGAATGGGACAGATGAGAGATGGTAGGTGAAGACTTAGCAGAAAAGAAGAAACACATTAAAAAAGTATGTATTTCTTCCCTTCCCAAACGAATTTGTAAAAGCTAAGGGATTATAGATAAGATAGTGAGGGCCAAATTGCTATCAGTCTCCTTCCTCCAGCCTTCTCAGAATTAGCATGATAACTCAAGGGAAGGATCACCGCAATTTGCATTCAACAAGGATGAAAGAATTGGCCCCTTCCTCCTCTCTGTTTTCCATCTCCCCCTAGACCTTTGGACGCCACTTGAGGAAAGCATGAATGGTTTTTCCTAGTTCTTGGTCTAGTTCCTTTTAATTTCTAAGGCCCAAAACTTAGCATTGTAAAAGAAACGATCATCATCTACAAAGCCACAGTTTAACAGTTCACAATGTATCCTGAACTGACAGAGATCACAAGAGAATCCCAAAAGGCCTCTGCACAAATTCCTGACTTATAGCAAAAACAATTTCAATTGAACTTCCTTTTAAATAAAGACAAAACTTGGAAGTTTATAATTTCTTGGGTTACAGCAATTGTCCAACTTCTTAACCTAATGCAACTTTAAGCATTAAACATTATTATGTGTGTAAAGTTTGAACTACTCATTTCTGTCTAGGTGAATACATTTCTAAACCAAATATGACAGTTTAAAATTACCAAATTTTCATCACATATAGGAATTGTTGATCCTATTACTTCTAGTATTTCTATATTAATACATTAATATATAAATACATGCATAACATATATCAATACATTAATATCTTAAATACACTTTATTTATTTAACTGTATATTCTCAATCAGGTAGCAAGTTTCTTTTAGCTTCAGCTTCCCACAGTCTTTCAATGTGGAGTGTGGGGGGAGGGGTGTGGCCAGGAGCACATGGCAGCTAAGAGCAACATCCCCCCCACCTAAATTCATTTATACAAGTTTTTCTCTTTCTTTCCTAAACTTGACCCAAACTACCTCAAACATTTCAAGTGAATAATCAATTACATACTCTCCCAGCTTTTATTATTTTTTTAGAATCTAACCATCCCTTAATTCAGAGCCCATTTATCAATTTAGGTGAGCGAATTTCTAAACCTCCATGTATAGAGAATCTTCCATCTCATCTTTTAAACCACTAGATATATTCTCATAATAAAAACTTTCTCACATGGAAAGTCTGTTCTCATGATTAAATATCAGTATTATTAATTATTCACTTGTTACAACCACATACAACAGTTCCAAATTTATCACATATAGAAATTATTCAACTTATTATTTTGGTATCCAAAAACTACTTCAAAGGTTAACAATTACATTAAATCAGAGAGATAATAATAATGTTGTGTCTAAAATATAAACAACCATCATTATTATTTCCCTTTACAAATCAGGGAACAGGTCAAACAGAGATGAGAATACAGTTTTGCAACTGGAACAAAGTGTGAAGTTACCTAGAGCAGAAGCTGGTATCTCAGTGGTGACAATTCTGGGAGGCAGAAAGTCCAAATCCATCTACCTCACCCTTCCCCCATGACTGCAGAAGTTACTGAGCCTAGGGCAGTTTGCAGCTGCTGAGGACAGAGTGGGCAAGATGCATAGGACCTGGATGGCATTTCCAAGCTTTGCCAAAAAGGATGGGCTATGAAGGTGCCCAGGGGCACAGGACTGACTGTCAGTCTGCGAATTTCTGTCTTTCTCCTCCTTTTTGCCAGGTGGGGAAGGGTGATTTAAGTTTTCCCTACAGCTCTCCTGCATTTTCTTCTAATCTGATCTGAGAGGAGAGGAGTTTGTTTTATCTGCTCTAACCTTTACTGCAGCCCTGGGACAGGACAACAATGGTGAAAGATCTCAATGATTGTAATTCAAGTAAACTTCACCCCTTGCTCACTCCCAAAAACCTCCCTGCACTGGAATCCAAGGGAAAAGACTTCCTCCCAACCATGATCAGGGACAAAGACAAATGCCAGAGTCCCACTGAAAACTTTAACAGAGGTTTTAGCCAGAAGGCATTCATTGGGAGGAGGTGTTTCAGCAAGAGTGAGCTCCAGGAATGAATTTACAATTTCAGGAGTTCTTTCTTCCAAAATTCAACTAGCCAATTTCCAAACTTTTTTTAACAATTAAAACCCAGAATTTGCCAAAATCTTAACCCTTTTTCCATTGTAGTTCCAAGTCAACCACACATAGAACCACAAGGGAAAAGTTTTTGTTTCCCTACTTGCAGCCTGAAATCTCTGGTTGCCTGAATTTCAGATTTTTAACAAAATATAGACACTTCACAATTTTGACATAGACACACGAACAGAGACTAACTCAAAACGTAACGAAACCATCAGCGTGGGTCAATTGAAGACTAAACAGATTCCCCTCAGAGGAAACAAAGTAAACCAGATTTCCTCCTAAAAGGATAACGACCTCCAATCTTCCCACACCCCAACACAAAACAGAAAACCAATAGCATGAGTCAATTGAAGGCTAAACAGGTCCCCTCAGAGGAAAGAAAGTAAACCAGGTTTCCTCCTCAGGAACACGACCCCCAATCTCCCCACACCCCAGCAGGAAGAGGCAGGTGTCCCAGCTCTTCCAACCCTGCACACTTCCCCTCATCAGGGGTGTCATGATAACAGAGACCGGAGTGGCTAGCCCAGAGCAGAAATCTTACCTTACCTCTAGAGGTCCGAAAACCAGAATTCTCCATAGGCCGAAAAGGGACAAGTCAGCAAAGAGCCCATTCTCCGAGACCATCAACCCATATCAGAGTCCTAGGAAAAGAAATCCCCAGGAGCCGGCTCTCCAAAATGAGAGAAGGTGGATCGGATCAGAGACTCTCTGCTGAGGTCCGAAATCCTGTGTATGTCTCCAGGGCAGTAACAGGAAATACTGCCTCATCTCGCTGGGGCCTCCAAAATGTTATGCCAGAAGCAAGTGAGACACGCCACAGGGTATAAGTTTTAAATGGAGAATTTATTAGCCGGTGGCCATCGAGGTGCTACCCAAATCAATGGTGTTGCTGGGAAGTGAAGGTGTAGTTTATATAGAGAATTTACATGCCAGGTCACAGGGTGGTCTGGGGGTACAGGAACAAAGGTCCTGACAGATCACAGATTCTGACTGGTTATCGTTAAGTGGGATAATCTTATCTATTGACATTCCTTGGAAGAGTCACAGAGCCCCAGGAACATTTGCTAGCCTCCAAAAGGTCTGAGTCCACTCTTTATTATGCAAACTGGGGTTTGTAGTTAGGGGCTGGGGGCCGGGTTTTTCTAGCAATAGCTGGCTACTCAGGTATCACAATTCTTCATATTTTGCTTAGTTGTTTCTTGATCTCTTATAACTTTGCTGGCTTCACCTTGCCCAATTCTAATTTTCAAGGTGTCATTTTCTTTCCTTTTCTACTTGGTTGACTTTTCATAATCTTCTTGTTTTTCTTGGATTCTCCTTTTTTCTTTTTTTTTTCTTTTTTTAGTTTTTCCTCCATCTCTCTCATTTGATTTTTAAGGTCTTTTTTAAGTTCTATGAATTCTTTTTGGGAAGGTGACCATTTGATGTTCCTCTTTGGGGTAGAAGAGAGTTTCTTTGCTTCAATATCTTCCTCTGAAGATGAGCCCCCATCTTCTCTTTTCCCATAATAACTTTCTATGGTTGGATCCTTTCTCCTTTGCCTGTGCATTTTTTGTAGTAATAACTTAATTATTGTAATCACCTCTAGCCCTGGGGTATGGGGGATGATGCCTCTTGCCCCAGATCTCAATTCTGCCCTCTAGCCTGGAACCAAAACCAAACTTCCAACCTCCTGTAAGTGCCCACAGCCAGGGCTTTCTGCCCCACTGCTTCTGCACTCACTAGGGCATGTGCTGGTTCCTTATAGCACCACCACCACCAGCAGCAACAGCAGAACCACCACCACCACCACCCCCTTCAAAGCACAGCTGGGTCTAACATTCCCTGTCAGCAGAGGTTCCATTGATCTTCCTGGGCTCAAACGCCCAACTCCCTTCATTATGTGGGGTAGTTCCTGTGACTGGGGCCAACCCAGCCTCTCAAACCAACTAACCCCAGGGTTTGCCACTATGTCTTTAAGCCCCTTGTGGCTTATTGTTAATGTGGACCCTGGCCTGGAGGTGTTTAGTCTTCACCAGGACCAAACCTTGTCTTGGGATTTTTCTTGGGATCTTCTCCAATTGTCCCAGGAAGACCCTTTTCACCTGCACTTTGTTCACCCTATGGTGCTATTTTATCCCTTTTGTGGGGGGAAATCTTGAGAGCTTGGAATGTTCTAAGAAACTCCACCATCTTCCCAGAGTCTTCTCTTCTAATCTGGGTTTTAAAAACAAAATAGCACCTTGTTTCCCTGGCCACTTAGCTTTCGAATTTCTTATCCTGACACTGACTTAATCTCTGGCCTTCTTCATCAGTCCAGCCCCTTCCAAATCATTTAGTTTCCTTCTTATTATTCTTCTCAAGTGCTTTTCTCTTTTTCTCAGTTCTTCCCACAACTCTCTCCCACAGAGGCTGGAAGTAGGATATGGACTCTCATCATGAGGAAAACACATGAAGAGAAGGACCCAGTTCCAAACTCTGTAGTTAACATGGCTATCCCAATTTACTTCATCTGACTTCCTGAGATGAAATGTTGATTTTGTATTTTATATTTGATTCCATTCTCTAATTGATTCTATTCAGTAACTGCCTGAACCATGTTTTTTGTCTATGAGTTTTAATTCAGAAGTTCATGAGTCCAGAAATTCAATCTTCCCTCTCAGAGTTAGTTTTGAAATTTAGTTGCCTTATAAATCACCTTAACTCAAAGAAATACATCATCTCTATATAGCCTTGCATACCCATGCACAATTAAAGGAGATATGCTATCCTACTAACAAGCCTTAAAGAATGCAGGTAGGTGCCAAGAAATCTGTTATCTCTGTTCATGTATAAAGACAGATGGACTCTTATCAATTAGTCTTTTCTGACCACAGGATGGAAGGAGACGTTGTTGTTAGCCTCGTATGTACAGTCAATCATATTATTTTTACTGCCTATGATACTTCAGACCTTGTAACTGTGGTACTAATCATGATTAAAGATCCACCCCCCCCCCCATTCATCCCCTTAATAGGCCTCAGGTAGAGCTAGTTAAGGAAAGCTTGATTAAGGGAGACTTGTTTAGGAAGGCCCACACCCTTTTGCTAAATAGGTATGAAGCCCTCAGGCCCTAAACAGGATATATATATCCTGAGGGTAGTCATTAAGCTCAGAGCAGAGAGAGTTTAGAAGAAGACAGACCTTTGAGAGAAGAGAGAGCTGTGAGAGACAGAGAGAGAACTAGAGGGACTAAGAGAGAGATGGAGAGACATAGAGATGGAGAGAGAAAGAACTGCAAGGGTTCTCAGAACTGCAGGGGCTTTCAGAACTGCAAGCTCTCAGAACTGCAGGAGGAAAGGACGAAGGCAAGCAGACAGTTAGGATTTGTAAGTGAGTATTTATGGGAAGGCCCTAGAAGAGGGGAAGGTTACAGGATGGCTTGGCTCCTTGCTGTGATGTTGTGTTTTAATTTCCTTGCTGTTATATTGAAGTAGACTTACAGGTTTTGAGATATAATTACTGCTATGTCAAATTGGGGTTATTGGTTTTGGGATTTGATCCTCTGGTGTCTGAATAAATGTTTTACTTCTTCTGCCTTCTATATAGAGTCTCTTATATTTTGCAATTCTAAACCATGGTCACCACTGATATTGTGAATCTTGCCTTACTGATACAGTAACCCATCTTATTATTTTCCATCTGTAATGCTTCCCAAAACTATATGAAAGTTAGTACGCCACACCTTGTAGTCTTGGCTCACTGAGGAATCCAAGACCCACTTCGTTATTGACTACTAGTCTCACCAATAAAAGGAATGTTCTCAGAACATTACTGACTCATTTTTATTATTGACTTATTGACTCAGTTTTCAAATGTAACATTTCCTTAGCTTCAGCTTTTCTCTCCTGTACTTATTCCATTACTCACATAATATCACAAATTCTTTCTCACCAGCCAATATAGACCTGCTCAATCCAAGAAACACCAGCTTCCTGGCTCCTCTGAATACTCTAGAGCAGGGGTGGGGAACCTGGGACCTGGAGGCCATATGTGGCCCCTAGGTCCTCAAGTGTAGCCCTTTGACTGAATCCCAACAGATTTTTCAGCCACACTTGAGGACCACAGGTTTCCCATCCCTGCTAGAGGAAAGTCTGGTGCAATCAGCTGCCACTCAACTAAGCTGCTTCCCTTGGCCCAGATACCAGTAGAGCATCTCCAGGGAATTTCTCCCCATGCTACACAAAATGTCACTTGTGCTCTCTTCTGCCTTTGTTCCTCATAGCACCTCCTTTTCCCTCCTTATACTGATTTAATTTTTGCTTAACTGCCAATGCTATGCTCTTAAAACATCTCTTGCATAAATCCCCTTCTCTCCTCTGATACTATCACCACCCTGGTACAAGCCCTCATCAACACGTTCCTGGACCATTGCAGTTGTCTGTTGGTTGATCTCCCCACCTCTTCTCTCGCCATTCCAAGCCAAAGTTCAGGTCTGACCATGTTACCTACCTCAACAAATTCCACCGACTCCCTATCACTTCCAAGATCAAAAATAAGGCAGGAAAATAACCTGGCCCCCTCAAACTTGCTGTTCTTCTTATGCCTGATACTACCCCTCACCACCAACACACACACACACACACACACACACCACCTCTTCTCTCCCCATTCCAAGCAAAAAGTTCAGGTCTGACCATGTTACCCACCCCAACAAATTCCACTGACTCCCTATCACTTCCAAGATCAAAAATAAGGCAGGAAAATAACCTGGCCCCCTCAAACTTGCTGTTCTTCTTATGCCTTATACCACCCCTCACCACCACCAACACACACACACACACACACACACACACACACACACACATACACACACATTCTGTATCCAGTGACACAGATCTCCTTGCTGTTTCTTACACAAGATATTCATTCCACTTCATGACCGTGCATTTTCACTGGCTGCCCCCCAGGCCTGGAATGTTCTCCCTACTTGTCTTACTTCTTCGGGTTTCATCATCTCCAGAAACTCATCATTCTACAAGATTGTGTCAACAACCCGGCTGGCAGCTTCTGTGGGGGTATAAGATTCACCCACAGCCAACACCCAGAAAGCTGCCAACAGCACAGGTTCTTTTGATCTGCTTAATTAAGGAAAGCAAGGTGAAGGGGTTGACAAGCTTACTTTTAATTCAAATATCATTCAGTTAGTTCAGGGGAAAAAAACCAGCACCCTGAACTTCAAAACAAAATGCAAATTACAGACATCAATAGACTTTGTCTGATTCAAGTCCCAACAGATAGTTACCACAGTTCAACAAAGTTTCAACATCCGGGTTTACAAGCTGGAGGGCTCCTTAGCTACAGCTGCCCGGAGTCTCCTCATCAACACCATCTCCAGAGCCCCGCACCAATAGCTCTGTCCTCCCTTCTTATAGGGCTTTAGACATCATCAGACATCATCTGAATCACCAGAGCTCAGGCTCTGGTGATTGGTTCTTGAGTTGGCCCCTCCCCTTAGGACCCTGGGATGTTCACATCCACATGGATTACATTAACACCTAATGGGGTTTGGGCCTGGGGCTTAGCACCTAGTAAAGCTCACTGAGATAAATTGAGTCACTCAAAGAAAACAAAGACAATTCTGGTTACAAAGATGAAATCCATTTAGAAACTTACACCTCCTCAATCATTCCCTGGCCCTGCCACTTGACTCCATCATGCCCCTGAGCTGGGTAACTGCTCCTTGGTTCTGTTTCAGCTTCTTTTTTTTTTTATGTGTTATCTCCCTCATTTGATTGTGAATTCCTTGAGGGCAGGGACTATAGCCTTGTGCCTTTCTGTGTATCACCAGCACTTGGCATGGTGCCTGGAACACTGTAGAGGCTTAATCTATGTTTATTGACTCCAATTCTGACTCTTACTTCCTGGCTTCCCTGGGTTCCTTCCAGTCTTGGTATGTAAAAATCCTACCTTCTACAAGAAACCTTCCCCAGTTCTCCTTTATGTTTGGACATAGTTGTCTGCATGTCGTCTTCCCATTAGATTGTGAACTCTCTGAGAGGGAGAACTGAACTTTGCATTTCTTTGTATCCCTAACACTTAGCCCAGTGTTTCACCCATAGTAGGTACTTAATAAGTTTGTCAACTTGACTTGGAGTCAGTTGGTCTAAACTTTTTAGACTAATATTACTTTAAGCTCTAAGGTTTCACAAGGGGCAGCTGGGTGGCTCAGTGGATAGAGCTCTGGGCCTAGTGTCAGGAACACCTGAGTTCAAATCCAGGCTCAGACACTTACTAGCTATGTGACCCTGGCCAAGTCACTTGACACTGTCTGCCTCGGTTTCCTCATCTGTAAAATGAGCTGGAGAAGGAAATGGCAAACTACTCCAGTATCTTTGCCAGGAAAACCCCAAATAGGGTCATGAAGAGTCAGACACAGTTCAAATGACTGAACAGCAACAGGTTTTACATTTAGCCTTTCCACAATCTGAGCTCTGGATATGGGACTGCCTGCCCTGCATCTCCCACTTCGGCCTCATACCCCTGCAGTGATCCTTACCCAGGCTTCAGATCTTAAAGAAGTATAAAATTCACCCTCCATTTCAATGCTTATAGAACTCCAGAATGAGTCCCCTGGCTCTCTTGATAAAAGGGAGCTTTCCCAATGTAACCTCTAAAGATTTCTTCCTTAGGTTTTAGTTCCACTGTTACATTGACCTCTGATCTTCACCTCCTTCATCTGCCTGCAGACTATGATAGTTATGGTCTCAGAGGCTCACTATGTGACCATTGACCTTTCCTCTCTGCCTAAATTGATTTGCCTGAGGTAAATCTCTACTGTCATATAACAAATAGTATTTTATTTGGGCCCCATTCTTGATGGAGGTCAAAATACCAAGATGGAAAAGGCCTAGGCCCCCCATTATTCCCCTTCAGTCTTCATACTTCTCCCACCAATAATCCCCTGAGACTGATTTCATTTTGCTGGCTCTCTTTTCCTCTCTTCTCCAAGGAAAATAAGCCCTGAAATAACTAACATGATTTGGTCGGCCTATAAGCAACAATAAGAAAGCCAGCCTCTCTCTGCTCTTGTGTGCTTGCTATAAGCATCTCTTATATGGAAAAGAGGTCAATGTACTCCCCAAGGCTACTGGCAGTAGACACTTTCTGCCCCACTTTCTCAGCTCAACTTTCCTCATCTTTTTCAAACATTGAAATTATTTATCATCGTCATCATCCTCATCTCTGACATTTGCATAGTCTTTTGAAACTTATAAAACATGTTTACATATATTATATCAATGGACTATTCCTTTTGCTCCTAACAATAGCTTTGTTAGGAAGTTAAAGCAGGTTCCTATTTTACAAATAAGGAGATCTAGTGTCAGAGATGTTAAGTGACTTGCCCAAAGTCATGCAACTTGTCCAAGATCACATGCACCTAGTAAATTATTGTTTGTTCTTCCTTTTCAAAGTGGACCAGTGACATCATAGGGTGATGTCTTCACTTACCTGTGAATTGGATTTAAGTGAGTCAGAACTGCACAAAGACATCAACCTCACTTTCTCTTCCAGAGTCATTGAAGTCAAGGGGCAGAATAAAAGTTGGGATGAGTGGCAATGGCCTAAAGTACCAGAGGATGACCTTGGTTCTTCAAAGTCTGACCAAGTTCTGAGCATTCAGAGTACCTGTGTCAGCTGCCTTCATGACTGATGGAACAAATTTTTCTTATCTGCCCATGCTACCAGAGGAAGTCCTCACATGCTTGGGGTAAAAATCCCTGTAACTCATAGTTTTGAGGCCTGTTGGTTACCCTCAACCTGGCTTAGCCCACCCGTTGAGACAGTTTACTGTGGTGTGGCTACAGCTTCCTGGAGCCACAGACACAGTTAGTAAGTGTCAGAGGTATCCCAACTGGTGTGCTTCTCCTTGGTAATTAGCCAGCCAGATAAATCAGCATTTACAAAAAGTATTTACCAAGCAGGTTATAGCAACAAGAGTTGGTACATGTCCTTCCCCCAAAACAGGGGCACATTTGCCCCTTGTAAATGAAATCCCTTAAGAGAGTGAACACAAACTCAAAGAACAATACTAGGGAGGCATGTGTGTAGAAAATGCATGTGGCAAAGAAACTCTCTCCTCCACTCCTGGTGTTAGACTCCAAGGATCAGTGCCTTTCTACAGTCAATAGCCAATGCTTCTTTTTACCATAAAAGGGCCATGCTTCTTGAAGCTGCCACAGAAGACAAGGATGTTGCTATTCAACACCATTCTATTGTTGCACTTGTTACTGTCATCATTCTGCTCAGGCCAGATGTCCTGAATTCACAGGATCTCCTGGGCATTTCCATCTCAGAACATTCACCCACCTAAGATCAGGGAGGAATACATCTAGCAAGAGGTGGCCATGTGCTTAGATTTGTCAGAGCTGGGTGAGAGACAAGATGGCTGCCCTTTCTTCTATCTGGCTCTTGGAAGTAATGGAAGGTAGTCCTTCCTTCCTGAAGCCCCAAAGGAAAGAGAATAACATTAGAGAAGCAGCCTTTTATATACATACCTAGCTCTGTCTCAGCAACCCCTGAATTATCAATTCTGGTCCTAATGCCAATCAGAAGACTTTCTCTGATCACATAGTGGCAATTGCTGACTCATGGCCAGAAGGAGGCTCCAGGAAAGGAATATCTTCACCTGCTTCAAAGACTGGATCTTCAAGGTCAAGGTCAACCTATCCATATCACATAATGAATACAAACCTAGAGTTGGGAGTCAAGAGACAGAAAGCCAAGTTTTCTTTCTGACGATTGTGTCTCTATGGAGATATTTGTCAAAAGGGATTTATGCTACCTGCCTCTTCCTTATAAGAGGGATGTGAAAATTGCTTGAATGAAATCCTGAAGATGTGACTGGCTAAGATCCACAACAATAAAGATCAAAAAGTAAAATCATAAATTATCCTTTGGTTTGTGCTTCAATAGCAAAAGGTATTTGTTAGTTTATTTAGGTCATACCTCAGTCAAAAAGTTTCCAGATTAAAGCATGACTGAGCTACATTCCATGGTGTGATATGCAAGCCCTGTGAAGCACAAACACAGTTTATTAATAGCTCTTAATAGGCTATGATTACGGCAAAACTTTTAGCCTAAGCAATTAGTTTATTTGTTCAACATGTAAGGGAAACAACTAGGCATGAGTTCTATTTTTTCTTCTTATTTGCATATATTTGCATACAGATACGCTTAAGATCATAAGATCAAAGAACCATACATTTAGAGCTACATGATGATTTACTCAAAGGACCAAAAGATATCTCAGAAATGTTCTTTTCCAGAACAATGGTGTAAGGTAAGTGGTATTTTAATCCCCATTTTATATGAACAGGCTAAAAGAAGGTCAGTGACTTGCCCATGGTCACAGTTAAGTAAGTGTCCAAGGTAGGATTTGAACTCAGGTTTTCCTGACTCCAAATCCAGTGCTCTGTTCACTCTGTTCACCTTTTGCAGTGGCAGAATGATAAAGAAGAAATATCTTTGGGCTTTGACTCAGAAGAGTTAGATTCTTATCTCTGCTCGGTCACTTATGTATCATTTTGGCCTTCAGTTTCCTTATTTATAATATGGTAAAAATATTTGTATACATATTCCACTGGGTCATTGTGATGTGGTTACTTCATAAACTGAAAAGTGCTATAGGAAAATGGAAAATTGATGTCATTTTTGTGTTAGTTGTTGTTATATGTGGAAGGCTTGGAGAGATTGCACTGAATCAGCATATATGGGATAATTACTTGGTTTGTAAACACACGCTACACCATAATAAGATTCTGTCTTTGATGTACAAAAAGACAACAGGACAGAATCAGTATCTGCAGGAATGCTTTGAGCTATTTTTCCAAGAGTGGTGATTTATTTGTGCCAATTCCCCCATAGTCTTCTCACTCCATTCCCCTGATAATCAATGGCCCAGTTTTCTCATGTCATTGTTTATATTCACCACAACACTGAAGCTTCAAACATGAACAGATAGTCAACTTTTGGTAAATTTACAGGTTATAAGTTGTTTACTAGTCTATCTAGAAGCAATGGTTTAAAATAATAATAATGTTGAAGCGGGGTATGTTAAAGCTCACCTAAAAGTATCTAGGCCACCTAGGTGACACAGTAGATAAAGTGCCAGACTAGGAGTCAGAAAGATCCATCTTCCTGAGTTCTTAGTTATGTTACGAGTTAACTTAACTACTTAATTACTCACTTAGTAGTTATGTGACTCTGAGAAAGTCACTTCACCCTGTTTCCCTCAGTTTCCTCATCTATAAAATGAGTTGCAGAAGGAAATGGCAAACCACTTCAGCATCTCTGCCAAGGAAACCCCAAATGGAGTCGTGAATAGTAGGATATGACTGAAAAATGACTAAACGAGAACTATTTAGTTTAGTTTGTTGAATTATTCCTGGTATTGCCCAAGTTTTCATTTATTTTTATGGCTTGAACAATGAAGTGCTATAGAAATATCAGATATTATCAGTATTGCTAAATAAAACTTGATTTGTTTTCCACTAACCTCTCTCAACATCTCCCAAATTAAAATGAGGGATGCTGGACAGTTCTAGATCTTGTAGAGTCTATTATCAAATTACACACACACACACACACACACACACACACACACACACACACACAAATACGCACACTAATTATGTATGACAATGTATAATACTTTATTTTGCACAGCATAGACAAGAATATTATACATAATATATGTCATCAGAATTCAGACAATTCTGTTTACAAATGAAAATTATGTTAAGGAATGAAGCAGTGCCATTTTCTAACATGCCCCAAGCTAATTTTGCAGTTACCTCTTCTAGGCATTTTGTTATGTATGCATAGTAAGTCATACCACCTTTCTATAGTAAGAACATCTCACATTCAGAAATTTCTGCTAAAGTATATACTCTACTGTTGCATTGACTTTCATATCTTTTCAATGCTGGGGGTGGGGAAGAGATAAGGTGAATATCTGAGCAGGTGGCGTGGCATAGTGAGAAAAACACAAGTCAGAGGAGCCAGGTTCAAATCCTGCCTATGCCACTCACTACCTACATGACCTTGGGCAAGGCACTTAACCTTCTGGACCTCAATTTCCTCATTTATCAGATGAAGAGATTGGATTGGATGCCCCTTCCAGCTCTAAAATTGTTATCTTATGATCCTAAAAAGGGGGAAATTGTTTAAGTCATGGTCACATAGCTCTGCTCTTTCTCTTTATTCATTCATTCAATAATATTTTTAAGTGCCTACTATCTGCTTGGCACCATGCTAGGAACTGTAGATACAAAGTCAAAAATTAAATAATCCCTCCCTCAAAGAATTTACATCCTCTTAGAGGGAAACAACAGGCAGATAGATAGAAAGACAAATGACAGATAGAAATAGATATATATATATATATAAATAATATATGTGTTTATAATATACACGTATACTCTGTATGTGTGTGTGTGTGTGTGTGTGTGTGCGCGCACTAATTGTGGGGAAGGGAAAAGAGATGAGGAGGAAGACCCTGGGAACTGAGAGAATCAATATAACCTTTGAACTAAGCCTTGACAGAAACTAGGGATTCTAAGAAGAGCAGCCCAGAAGAAAGGGTATTGCAGGCATGAACAACCTATGTAGGGCAGAAACCAGGCAGTCCTTTAACCAGACACTTAGGACAGTAGCATAAGTGGCTATGGGACAATAGATCATAGCAATAATTTAAGACCTGTCAATAATGTGCTTTAAAGCAACAAACACCAGCCTAGGCCGAGGCAGTGAGGTTTCAAATGGTTCTTCTGATGATGAATTTTGTGAAATTTGTTCAACCAACCCTCAAATTAAAAATAAAGGACTTGAATAGGTAGGTGCCTGTTGGGCAGCACTCATGCTAAGCCCCTCTCCATCTCCAAGGAAACAAGTCTAGCTTCAGTCTCAACATAGTTCCTCTCAGTACAATTACAGTTGGACCATCTGATGTCTCCCAACACCCAAAAAAGCTCTAACTGCTAATGTGGCTCTCAGGCTGGAAAAGAGAGAAGGCTGGGAGAAAGGCATCAACAATTCTATTTATATTTAAGATGGTTATATGCCTCCAAAACCACATGCCACATGCAGCCTCAGAGAAAACAGGGCCCTCATTACTAAATAGAAAATGCTACAAGATCTACACTTCCTTATTGTCGGTCTGGAGTCAAAAAGTGAATAGCCTCAACCACAAAGTAATTATGTTAAGTGTAATGGGAAGAACTTATTGAAGACTCAGCATCTAATCCATTGTGTTGATTGGCACTTTAGCTGAGAGCTTGAATCCTCTTGGCTACCCTTCCTTGACTTGGCTGCTTCACATATGTGAAGGCTTGTAGACTCAACAAGACACATGGCTCATACACACCCAGGAAAACTCATCAACAAGATGTTCAATTCAGTGCCACCATCAGGGCCAATTTAGCACCATGGAGCAAGACAACCAACAGCACTGCACCTCCTTCTTTCTGCCTGACATCTGACCTGATTTCAACATAAATCAAAAAGAAGCCAGCAGAGTGTTTCTGTTTCTATTCTCGATCTTGTCAGAGTGAATTCCTTTGCATCCTCCTGAGCACATCTGCTCATGGCCTGCTGTTAGACTGCATGGAACAAAGTCTAGTTGTGTGAAGTCAAGCCATCATGGAGCTCAACACATGATGCTCCTTGAGGGGATTGGGAAAAATTGGGCTAGAGAAAGACAGAGGTGGGGAGAGAGAGGGAAGAAGAAGGTTATAGTTGTTCTAGTTACCAAAACTCCTAACTAGGAGACATGCAATAGGATCAACAAAATGTTCATATTCAACGTATGTATCACTTCAGACAGGCACACAGTGGCTACACAGGACTCAGTACTCCAGAGGCTGTTAGGCAAGGAACAATTTCTTGTTTACCCTTTGACTATGTATGGAGTGTTATTTTGAAGTCACACTGTAATAGGCAACAAGTAACTAGGAAATGTCATTTGTCTGAACAGAGAATTAAAGTTCTGAGGAAACCAAATCAATTCAAAACATAATTATCATGCTACTACGTGCCTAGGACTATGGTAGTTATTGAGAAGGATACAAAAGAAGGTAAAGATGGAGTACCTTTCCAGATGAAAATATAAGACATTTGCACATGAAGGAAAGAGAGTCAAGATAAGAGGTTAGAATATGTTTGAAACTACTCTTGGGAATTCCGTTGGATCTTATGATGCTTTTTTGAGAATATCATCAGTTCTGAGAAATTGTTACTACTTGAAGGTAGAGTTAATTGTTTGGAAACAGACAAAAGTAATTCATAGTAAAATGTGGGGAATGTGATGGTGTTTAAGCTATGTAGGATCAAAAATGACCAGTAACTGCAAAGTAGTAAAATCCTGCCTCTGTCATTATCTGCATGGTCTTGGCAAGTTACTTAACCTCTCTGGGCGTTTTTCCTCATCTGTAACCTGTGGTAATCATAGGATCATAGATCTAGAGCAGGAAGTGACCTCAAAGGCCCTTGAGCATAACTCCTTCATTTTATAAATAAAGAAACTGAGACCCAGTGGAGTTAAGAGATTTGCCCAAGATCACAGTTTTTCACATGATTTATTTTTAATACATTTTTTCATTAACTATTTCCCAATGATAAGTAAAAAAACCATTTCAACATTCATTTTTTTTAAATTTCTCTCCAAATTCTCTCCCTCCCTCCCATTCCTATCCCCTCCTTAAAAAGGCAAGCAATTTTATATCAATTATATATTTGAAGTCATGCAAAACATATTTCCATATTAGCCATGTTGCAAAAGAAAACAGTAAAAATAATAAAGTAAAAAGCATGTTGCAATCTGCATTCAGAGTTCATTAGTTCTCTCTCTGGAGGTAGATAGCATTTTTCATCATGGGTCCTTTGTCATTGTCTTGGATCATTGTCTAGATTAGAATAGCAAAATCTTTCACAGTTGATCATCCTTATGATATTTTTTTTACTGTGTACAATGTTCTCCTGGTTCTGCTCACATCATTCTGCATTAGTTTAGTTTATGCAAGTCTTTCCAGATTCTTCTACTCATCATTTCTTATAATGTAATAGTATTTTATCACAATCATATACCACAATTTGTTCAGACATTCCCCAATGACGGATATTCAATGTGACTTCTACAGGCCACTTCTTGACCCAGCCTAGGACATAAGACAAATTTCACCCCAAGGTACCCTCAGGCAAAATCTGCACCAACTTTTGATACCACATTATTTACAGGATCATAAGTCTCTGTCTCTCTGGGATTAAAAGGAAAAGGTCACAACTTCAGGGAGCTAAGATGGTAGACAAAGAGGAAAATATTCACTTTCAAACAAACCATAAAATAGCACCCCAAAAAAATCCTTGAGTAGCAGAACTGGCAAAACGACAGGATACAACAATCTTTGAGCTCAAGAAACTTGGAAGATCAACAGGAAAGGTCTGTCTTACTCAGGTAAAAGAGGAGCATAGTCCAGGACAGGAAGCATCCCAACAAGCCCCCGCCTCAGCAAACCAGCAGTAGATCCTGAGCCCCAGTGTGGTGGAACAGGCAAACACCAACACCAGGACCCTCCACATACCTCAGCATAGCCAGGAGAATTGACACACTCCAGCTCTGAGAACCTGACATGCTTCTGTGTAGCTCAGCAAACAAGCAGACTTCAGCAGCCAGACCTCCATGTGCTTCCATGTAGCCCAGGGCAAACAGGTAGACACCAACCCTAGGGGTGACTAGCAAACAGGCAGCTGCCAATGGTGAGACCACCATGTGGAAAACCTTAGATTACTATATAAATTCTAGCTAATATTATTAAGAAAAATTATTTTGTTTAAATAGCTAATAAAATCATACACTATTTGTTGTCTGATTGCTTTATAATCTCCTTGAGGACAGAGCCTGGGTTTTTTTGTCTTTTTATCCCAAGGGCTTACCACCATGTTTGCCATAGATCAGGTACTTAATAATGGCTTGTTGATAGATTGGCTCAAGAGAAATTCTCAAACTTCCTTGTATATCTGGACATACACGGATGCCAAGGCAATAGATTGAGGAGAGAAAGTGATCAGGGAACCACAGCTATAAAATATGACATCATCCTCTTTGAGCTAAGTTTTCCCAAAATACTCAATGCTGACCTCCCAAGCTTTCAGCCACTGCTATGAGTCTCTCCTGACTCTGGCCAGGCCTTTGGCTTGGTTTACCCTGTGAACTCTAGCTTGATGCAGGATTTCAATCTCTACTCTTCCAGGTGACAACTTGGCCTCTCTTTCCCTAGTTCAGTGATGGGGTGTCTCTCCCTCAGTGCCTGTTATTTGCCCTAAGAACAAGTAGAGAGGGAAGAGTCAGAAGAACATCAGAGCATTAATCCATAACTGGGGAAGCCCTCTTCACTATCATGAAAAGGATTGGACTAAGAGTCCAGAGATTTCAGTGTACAGCCTGAGCCCGAGATTAACAAAGTGAACCTAAGCAAGTACTGTGTCTTTCTGTTTATAAGATGGAAAAGATAATTCTCACACTTTTGTTGTGAGGAGTTGATGTGAGGAAAGTATTTTGTAAACCTTAAATTGTCTTGTAAATGTGTGTGATGTTCTTTTGAATGAATCACTTGACCTGACTGGTCGCCAAATCCATTTGGACTCCCTTATCAGAGCTAAGATACTAATTGGTGTATGTGAAGAATAACTTGAAGACTTAACCAGGCCAGGAAATAGATCTGGAAGCAAAATTACCTTTTCCATATACACCATATCAAATCCTGACATACTTTAACCTGGCCAGTTGATTTTTTTCCCCCACATGTGGTCTAGTGAGTTTTGGATCCAAATATCCATATTATTCCATACACTCAGATTTTGGACTGGAAAAAACAGAGTATGAACTTCTTAAACCTAAAAAAAATGCCACCCACCATTGTCCACGTATTTTTTTCAATTTATTTTCCTTTTTTTTTCATTTTTGATGGGGTCTTGTTGCCTATATACTCCCCAAACTAACCAAAGCCATTGAGATTTATGAGCCTTTCTCATCCCCTTTTTAGGGCACTGGGCCCATTTTCCCAAGCAACTTCCTCTTTTGGAACACAGAATAACCGTAAGCCATACATTTTGCCAGGATCGATCACTCTTTTTGGCATCAGTGGCTCTATATAAAGACATTGTGAAAGCTATGGAAAAGATTTGTGAAAACCTGATGGCATCCTGACTAGCTCAGCATACATCTGCTTGCCAAATTAAACCATATACCAATACCAACCTTTTATAATAAGGAAATTGACTCCATAATGCTAGGACCTTCATCAAGGCAAGACAGATCTGCAGTGCCCCTGGGATACTGATAATAAATGTTGCCTCAGCTATAGGGGGAAATGGAAGGTGCTTGAGAGCTCCATCTGTACTTCATTTATTCTGTTAATAATGAGCCTCGAAAAACCTGCAGGTGCTGGCTGCTGGGCCTGCTTGGAATGTTCCATTGCTTTTGCTATAAAAAGAATTCCAAAGGACTTATGTGGGGAAGAAAACTTGATACTCAGCCTGTCCCAGGAAGTAGAGCCACTCACATCTCCATTCATTTTCCAGTAATTATAAAACTTACAGCTCTGAGTCTCACTGAGACCCTGTCCCTGTAATCCATTCAATGAGACTGTGTTATAATGTGATGTTTGTACTTATGTGTAACTAACCTCCTTTGGATGAGCTACAAAGAGGACTTATGCTGAATTCTGCTCTCTAGCAAATAATGTTACGGTTAAGTCCTAGTATCTTACAAAAATAGACATTTGAAGGATCTAAACTGATTATACATAATATATATTACATATATGTGTATGTATATGTATGTATGTATCTATACATCTACATATCTATATATCTATATCCATCTATACATATATGTAAAATCTATATCTATCTACCTCTCTCTCTCTATATATATATATATAGTATCAATTTAGAACCATTTATATAGATCCAGTTAGATATAGATATATGATATGTCCTTTTATTTACATTGGAAATTACCAATAAGGAACTTCCTCTACCAATGATGACATGCACCTTACCCTCTCAGCAACTTATAATTAATTGATAGAGAGTTTCCTGAGGCACTTATATGTAAATGAATTGCCCTGAGTCACACAGCTTAAATGGGGCCCAGGCAGGTCTTAAAATTGAATCTTCCTGAATCCAAGGTCAATACTGTGCTTTTTCTCACTACATTGTTATGACTTTTTCTTAACACTTTCCTTTACATGTGTGTATGAGTCTACTAACTGGTTGTTGTGTTGGTTGATGTGTTCCCCCTAAAAGATCCAAGTAAAGCATGATTTGGGGGGATAGGTTTTTTGTTGTGTTTCTTTATACAAATGAAATCCTATTTTTCTGTTAATTTCAAATGAGAATTGCATAGACATGTTATATGAGGCCCTTTGAAGGACCTCTCACCACTGCTGCCTCACTCTATTGGCAGGGCAGGAAGCTAAACAGCACTAAATGAAATTGCTAACAATCTCCAAGTGCTGCTCTGGGATTAAAACAGCCTGGCAGATCCAGTATTGACAACCAGATAAAAGATAAAATATAAAACCTGAAGTGTAGAATTGTGACCCAGCAGTATTTTGTTGACAGAAGAAAATGAAGACCCATTCTCTCCCATTTCCAAAATTAGATTTTTTTTGTTTGTTTCATAGTTATAAAGAAACCACTATATACCATTCTCTAAAACCATTATATTCCAAAGTATTTTAAAATTTTTCGAAAAGGGGAGATGGGAATCATTAAATCTCCTTGAAAAAAGAAAACTTAGAAAAGTTTATGGAAGCTTTTTAATCAATGTGTAATAATAGGCAATTCAATGAAAAGTTAATTTTTCACTAAATCCTAGTTTCTAGGTTAAGGAAAGAGAAGAGAGTTCATATAGAATTGCAGGAAAATTGCAAGGGCAGTGTTTTCCTAATTTAAAAAAGGAAGTCACATGATAGATACATACCACATGTAAGAGTGGGGGGTCAATTGAGTCAATCTGTCAACACCCAGACCACTTAAAGTAACTGATAAGAAGTGAAGCTATGATATCTTTGTCAAGTGAGCATTCATTTCAATGTTCATTATGTATGAACAAGGCCTAGAGGTAAATCAATTAATCATAGGCTTTAGAATATGTCTGAAATGTACTTAATCAACTCTGGTGTCTTGAAAGCTATTGGCTGAACATTGCACACTGACATTGCACAAGCGTGCTCATATTCATTGAAGAAACTTAACAATGCCCTATAGATCATCTACAAAATAGCAGAGCAGTGCAGAACCCAGAGATTCAAAAATCTGGCAACAAAGAGAAGCCTTCAGTCTGCATCAAAAGCCAATGATAGAAGAGGATACAATGAGAAAAAAGCAGATTCAAGGCTCCACAAGGAGCCGAGCAGAAAAGCTACACTATGTTTATGAGGAACATCTGTAGGATTCCAGCAATAGGACTTCCTGGAGTTGTGTCTTACCCTTTTGCCATATGCTCTCCCTAAGCTTGAGCCAACTCTCTGTGCACTGGTAACAGAATGTGTCATAGACTTTTGAGGGGATATTTTGTACGAACTCTACTATCATGGTAAATATTCATTTCTAAAAGCTAAGGAAGTACAGCCAATGAATTGATATCAACTGATAATCCTGAAGGGAAGCACACTGGTAGGAGTTCATGGGTACAGAATTATATAATCACCCTCAACCCCACAGAGTAACCCCTAGGAACCTGAGGGGGAGAAGTAGCCACCTGAGCTCTGGCGATCTGGCCTACCTATGGAAGTGGGGATTGGAAAAGTAGGTCTGGAAGCTGTGCTAGACACTTCTGCCTCTGTGCTCTCATTCTCATTTGTTTCTTCTTTGCATTTTAGCTGAAAGAATAATCCCTCCATGAGAAAAAAGATGCAAAGGTGTCAGAATAAGAAGGGGACAACCTGAAAGAAAACTGCTGTGAGGGAAACATTTTAGTTCACCATCAGAATTAAAATTGTCCACGGATGGAGTAAGCTCAGTGGGGGATAAGCAATGGTGGTAATGAATTCTGTGCCACTGAAGGTCTTGAGAAAAGATTACATAGCTGTTTGTCAGAGGTGTTGGAGAAGGGCCTTATGCTTTGGATAGGGATTAGACTAAATGATCTCACAGGCACCTTCCAAGTCTGAGATAGAATGATTTAAGCATTCTTTGATATATCCCAGAAACCTCTAAAAGCTTTTTGATACATGAAGCATAATTGATAGAAATTGTAAAGGTTAGATCATAGCATATTAACATAGTTCCCATCTCTAGTCTTTTAAGAAAGGGGTAGTTTTAAGAGATTGTTGAGAGAGCTTGAGTACAATCCTGTATGGAATATGGGGGGATGACAACATTCTCAACCCCATCCAGAAGTGAGGCCAGGCTTCAGATCCAGTAGGGTCACTGTCTGTGAAGTTTCTGTAGTGTGAACAAAAACTTCCTTGAAATGGAGAGAGATTTCACCCAGAATACATGCCAGAATGGGCTATATAAAAGGCAAATATCAGGCCATAATCATAGGAACACTAGCAACTAGAGGTAAAGATTTTAGAACTGAAAGAGTCAAGTAGTGGGGAAGACCAGAGAGAAATTAGGAGTCAGGAGCAAGAATGGGCCAGATGCACAATGCGTTTCTGAAAAGGATACCTATTCATAACCAGGAGCTCAAGAAAGTGTAGGAAGGCTAGCAAGAGAGAAGATCCAAAATCCAAGAATCAGGTGTTGGAAAGCAGAGAAACATCCAGAACTAGGCTAAATAAGGAATGTTTCAATTTGTCACACTCCACATGCTGCCAGCCCACACACAGTTTTTAAGTCCAGCTGTGAGGGTCACAGCCCCACTTTGCAGCTTCCCCTGAATTCTCTTTAGGTTGACAGTTCCCAAAGTGGCCATGGCCATCATCCTCTTCTACAGCCACCAAAGTTTCTGCACAGGAATAGACTACAGACCTCGTAAAGTTATTCTGGACCCTCAGACTTGATGGCAGATAGACAACATTCAATTCTTGATCTTGGTAATTTTATAAGCTAGTTAGATGAAACCATTTTAGAATTAGGCCTCCTCTTCACTGCTTATATATAGTAGCATTTGAAATGTAACTGCCTCCCACTGTGGAGTAGAAATCTGAATGATTACCACCAATTTAGACTACAGATGGAAATCTCCATGCAGCTCACTTATTTTCTCTCAGACCAGAAGTAACTGGCTCAGATGCAAGCTGAAAATGACTATTAAGTATTGCTAGACAAGAAAATATAGGATCATAGCATTAATCAATCAACCAATAAACATTTATTAAGTGCCTACTATGTGTCAGGCAATGTGCTAAACCAAGGGATAAGTGACTATTAAGGGGAAAGGGGAAGGGCAGTGTCAAATAGTACAAAGAGGTCAAGGATTATGACTGCCAAAATGATATTGGATTTTAAAATTAGCAGGTGAGTGGTGACCTTGGAGAGAGTACTTTCAGTAAAGTGGTGAGTTTGGTAGCGAAATGGATGTTTCAGAGTGAGTGGATGGTGAAGAAGTGGAAAGGCTTAGTATTGAAACAATGGGAGGTAGGGAACAGACATAACTGGGTTTTTTTGCAGGGGAAGAGGTAAATAAATTGAGCATATTTGGAGGCAGATAAAAAAGATCCTGAGAAACTGAAATATTGAAGATGAAAGAGTAAGGAAAAACAGAAAATAAGCTTCTTAAAGACAGAGACCATCTCACTTTTATATTTATATCTAAAAGCACTTAAATTGTTGATTGAAAAAGAAAGAGAAAGAAAAGAAATGAGACAAATAGATCCTAGAGGGAAAGGAAGATACTGAGATAACAAGGGAACAAAAGACTAGCCCAAACTTTGAACTTGCAAACCAGTAGAGCTTCCCGTACACTCCTAATGATGAAGGCCCCAGGAAAAATAATCTGTATTTAGAATTATTGAATGCCAAACAAAGTCCATTCAAAAGACATTTAGTAATCATCTATTGTTTGCAGAGCATTGTTCTAAATTCTGGGAACGATATTACAGAGACTAGATAGAGTTCCTACATTGATTTGTGTGTGGCTTGGTAGGGAGATCTAACATAAACATGCAAATGCAAGGTATTTTTATTATCATCTGTCTATCCCCTTTTTCTAGAGTAAGAAGATTTAAATTTTCGTCTGTATTTTATCTAATTAATGGCTCCATAAATACACTGGTCAGGCCACTGAACATATATTCATATATATATATATATATACACACACACACACACACATATATACATATATATATAATATACACACACATACATATATGTACACACATATGTATTTATTTATACATATATATACATACATATATATTTTTAAATTCCTGGTTATATCTAGAACAATTACAGCTTTGCTTTCAAATAATTGTCATCAAAGCTAAATGTGACTAAAGAAGGGTTCAGAAAGCATAGCGAAGGATGCAACTGTCTATGTAGGGATACTGAGGTTTTTGTAGCCAAAATACAGTACCAGAGCAACCAGGCTTTGCTGTTGACACGTATGCATAAAAAGACAAGACTGTACACTACGGGGATGAGGAACAATGACCTTGTCTACTTAGCTTACTTTTTTGTTCTTACTCAAATACATTTGCCTGATAAACCAATAACTAGAACTGATATAGCTTAGATGGCCCAAATGAAAAGAGCACAGAAGCTGGTAGCAGGGATCAGTGGCCAGCAGAGTCAATGTACCCAGTAGCCGTGAAAGCAATACTAGGCTAAGACTACATGCCCTGCAGTTATCCCCAAACCATTAGGGACCAGGAGAGCAAGATACCCAGAAGAGAGGCAATATGATCCGTGGAAGGGCATGTCAGAAGACCAGCTGAACAATGCTCAGTTAAGATTACAGATCCATCAGTTGTAATAAGAACACTATAACTAACAGAGCCTGTGTGCCTATTAGTTACTCTAAGACCAGCAAAGCAACACAGAGGAGAAGCCCTAGCTTGCAGGGAGCAGGTAAGAGTAGTGTGATAATATCACCAGATGTCAGTGATCCTGTAGCATCAGAAGTGGGCACTCCTCCCCACATGTGTGGTCCTTTTGTGTAGTCCCTAAGCATGTTTACTGTCTTCCCTCTGGTACTGTATTTATGGGAAAAGATGTTCATTTATGAGAGTATATATCCTGGGCTTATGGAAGTGGGAGAAAGGGGGTATTCTCTATTGTGAATTTTCTTACTCTGCTATTTTCAAATGCCTTTCCTTGAGCTAATTACGCCCTTTAGTTGACTAGAGAAAAAGTAGATCTGGTGCTGGAAATTTGTGAATTATGGTTTTGAGTGGATAAAGGAGTGCATTGAACCTGGAGTAGTTATTCCAGAGGCCCCATATGTGAGAGGAGAGGTTGCCCAGGTGCTACAACTACAGTATATAATAATGTATAACTAGATTAGGGAGGCTTACAGCAAAGACTTCTGTGAGATTCTGCACTTTTACTAGACTGAGAATAAGTACTAATCAACAGGTATTTATCAAGCACTTAGGTTTTCAAAGTAGGTCACCTTGGGATGCATCTTGAGTTCTTTGCTCTTCAGAACAATAAATCTGTATTAAGCACTTACTCTGTGCCAGTCACTGTGCTAAATGCTAGGAATATTAAAGAGGCAAAAAGATAGTCCCTTCCCTCAAAAAGCATATAAACCCTCTAGATCTGTTGCACCCTAGCCTGCCCCTTCTGAATTCTTCTTTATTCTTATTTGGCTCTAACAACTGATTCATCTGATTGTTATATTGTTAGGGTTCTTGATGTCCTAGACAACGGAGAAAGGCAAAATTATTTTATCTCTTTTGCTGATTTCTATTTTCAATAAGTTTTAGAGGTAATGAAGATGTGAGAAAGTAAAAAGTATTCCATGTTATTGGTCATGTTACCCAGAAGTGTCACTAGGGTTTTCTAACTAGGGTTTTTGTGTCACCTGCAAATAAAGATAATCTTGTTTCCTCCTTTCAATGTGTACACATTAGTTTTGCTTTCCAGCCATATTGTCATAGAATTTCAAGAATTATGTCAAATAGCATAGAGGAGAGAACAGTCTTTCTTTTCTTCTGTACTTATTAAGAAAGTTTCTAATGTTTTACCATTGCAAATATGGTGAGTTTAAAATAATAGATAAATACTTTTGATGATATTAATAAGAATCTTTCACACCTGCTTACGGGGTTATTATTTTAACTGGGTGATATAATTTGTCAAAGGGTCTTTCAAGTCTATTGTTGTAACCATGTGGTTTTATTATATTTTTTTGTTTATATGCTAATGTTAATTACTGTCATAAGTGTGAACCATCCATGATTCCCTAGTATAAGTCCAACTTAGTCATAATGAATAATTTTGGGCTGCAATGATATAGCCTTTTTGCTGAGGCTTTGTTTGGATTATCTGTGTTGATTTTCATTAGTGTGATTGATCTAAAGTGCTCCTTTTCTGCTTTTTCCATCCCAAATTTGGGAAGTAGTACTTTATTTGGGAATCAAAAGGAGCTTGACTAAATGCCTTCTTTCTCATTTATCTTTGTGAAGGCTTTTGAAGAACTAGATTGGGTTAAGATCTGCAAATATTTTGGATTTTTATGAGTCATCCTTTTTTCATTTAGGTTTTCAATTTTACCAACATATAATTGCATAGACCAGTTTTTCATAAGTTTTCTTGGCTCTCTGTTTATTATGAATTCACATTGTTCATTTTTTTAAAAATTTTTCTTTCTCTTTTCAAATCAACTTAGTTAATGGCTGATTGATTTTCTTATACTTTCAAAAATCATAGCTCTTGGTTTCATTTATCACTTCTGTTGAGTTTTTTTGCTTTCAGTGTTATCTATCTTTCAAGTAATTTTCATGATATATTTTGTGCTTGTGGGGTTCTTAATATGTTGCTGTTCTAGGCTTTTTTTCAATTTACATGTTTACTTAACCCTCTTTTTCTATTTGTTAATTTAAATTCTCAAAGGCATAATTTTTTTTGCAGAGGACTGCTTTAGTAGAATCCCTGCAAATTTCATATGTTGTCATGTTGACCTCTTTTACACAGTTACTAATCAGTATATTATATGTCCTTTGACCTAGTCATTGATCAGGACATCATTACTTCATTTCCATTTAAACCTGCATTTTTTGTTTGCATTCCCTTTACTAAGTATTATTTTGTTGAGTTATGATCTATAATGGAGATGTTTAACATTTCTGTTTTCTTATATTTATGCATAATGCATTTGTGTTAAATAGCATCACAATAAATGAAATTGATTATATTTTAATATAAGAAATCGGTCAACACTAAATGTGAGCATCATTAATAAATCAGGAGTCACTGCACAGTTAGATCACAAACTTGTAAAAGCAAATATCTAAATTAATTCAAAGTAGAAGAAAAGAATGAAAAAATATAATATCATGTGATTAAAATTCCAATTTGATCTGTTTAACCAAGTGATTGGTAGTGTAGGGGGGTGGGCAGGGATATAAATAGACAAAAGGACATCAGCACAAATTACAACAATTTCATTCAGAATTTTATCTAAGGAACATCATTTACTTTAATAAGTATACCAAGAGAGCTTCAAAACTGTCTTAGCAAATGTTTGACTTACTCAGCAAACAGACAGACATAGCAGCTAAGGGTAACATCATTATAGAAAATAAATGTGTAAAATCTATCAGGGGAAGAATGCTGGAAGATTATGAGCAGTATTGCCTCATAAAATAGATAGAAGCAATAGAGATTAAGACCAAATAAAGAAAGTTTGGCAACAACAAAACAAAACTAACCAAAGTCATCCAATAATGATGAAATTGAAAGAACAACAAACACACAAAAGACGGAAAAGATCTGAAAATATTTTTATAACAAACTCAGACAGTGAAGAAATCACAATTGGACACTAATGTCACAGTCTTGGATGTACTTTCAGAGGAGGTATAAAGGGCATTGAGGAAAACAAACCTGGAAAAAAGCAGCTGGGCTATAGCTACTCAGAAGAGTTCTGTACAACAGTCAATACAATTACAATGACATTAAGATGTGGATTAGTAAAAACAAAAAAATATATGGATTAATAAAATATCTGAAAGAGAAGATAGCAAAGACTTGGAAATATCTGACTTATTAACGCTCAGAAAAGGTGAATGAGAATATTGCCAATTACTAACCTATAACATAACATTGTTATGAGAATAAGCTATACATGCATCAAAAAGATCCTTGTGGAAGGCATTGAAGAGAATACAGGCTTTCATAAACAGTATTTCACAGAATACCACATCAGTACCACCATATAACTGAAATATACAGAGAATACAGAAACCCATTGCATTTGATGTTTGTTGAATGTTTTTAAGAGTGTTTGATTTAGACATGTCAAACTTATATAAGATTCTTTAAATCTATAACAAGAAACTATTTTATTTGATATCTTCTCTTCATATTAGGTAAGACATAAAAGATACTTGCTTGCCAAAGGTGTTCACCATTATTATGGAGGAGACAAAGAGTAGATTCCAAGTTGAAGAGGGATCCCATGAAGATGAAGAAGTCTTCCAAATGTTCCTATATACAGATAGTATTGTGCTGATTACACAAAGCCCCAGAACATTGCAGAACCTCATGGATGAAATTTATAAATATGAAAAAGAGTTTGATCTAATGCTACATCAAGGAAAAACCAAGGGAATGATTAATCATTACTGTATAGACTGTCAAAGATTTTGCGTGTGTCTGTGTCTGTGTCTGTGTCTGTGTCTGTGTGTAGGTCTGTGTGTGCGGCTGTGTGTGTGTGATCTTTAATAGACACTGTCTATGGCTGGTGATTTACCTGCAAAATTGAATAGGAGGCAGAAAGTGTATACACACACACACAATAACAGATGTGGTCTTTAGGTGCGCTATCTAAATAAATATCAGTCTGTACAATAACTATTAGCCATTTCCTTGGCTTTTCCAGTTCACTTAGATGTTTCAGGAGGAAATAACTAAGTGGGGTTGTTAAAATTTTCAATTTCCCAAAGGCAATATAGCCTATTCATAGAATATATAGGTCTATAAATAGCACTATATGTTTTTATGTTTGTATATACACACATATGTGCGTGTGTATAGTCTGTGTATATACACATGTATGTATTATAATCTTTGGCAGACACTGCAAATGGATAGTGATTTAGATGCCAAATTGAATAAGAGACAGTGAGTAGGTTATATTTCCTTTTGGAAATTGCAAAGCATAGTGATCCCAAAATTCCCCATGAAATATCGGCACAATGTTTTAATAGCAAAAGTCTTCTACTCCTGTTCTATGGCTGCAAGAAAGAGAATACTGTAGTCTCTGAAGTATTAAAAATATGTCTCATCCACAGGCCAATGGAAAGGCACATGATAGATAAGATTAGACTCATATTACAAAAAAAGGAATTTTGAAAGGAGAAATCAAGTAAAAGACATCAATGAAATGTACGAGCAAAAAAGATGAGCTAGTTATGTGGTGAAAATGAGAAATAATTGTTGGACAGCCTGATGCTCCACTGGTTCTATGTTCACTATGTTGGGAGAAAGCAAAGAAATGCCCTAAATGTTCGATGAATTTCCTTTGGTGAATATATGGTAGAACATATAAAAGAGGTTAAAAAAAAGAGATGGTCCAATATAGATGGCCTATGTTCTGAATTGCTAGAGAAAATATGCACACTGGTGAAATCAGAGCTCCATTTGAGTATTCTTTATGTATTAGCACATAATCAATTTTTGTGAAGGTACTATAAAGTGTGGAAGATAGGGGTATTCTTTTATGTTTGTGTTCTGAAGATGTCTTTTGAATCTAATTTTTCATATAATCTATTCAATTCTGTACTTTCTCCTTTTAAAAAAAACTACCTAAGTCTGAAAAAGGGACTTTCGTCATCTATAATTATTATGTTACTGTCTTTTTGAAATTCAATTAATTGTCTTTTATAAATTAAGATACTATCTTGTTTGGTGCATTTAAAAGTATTATTTTGTTTGTGATATATTTAAATGTAATGTAATTTCACTATTTACTCCTTTTGACATTATAAATTCTTAATATTGCCTTGTCTGAAGTTATGACTATAACTCCTATCTTTTTGGAGTCACCTGGATCACAGTAAATTCTGTTTCAGACTCTCATTTCTCTCATTTTTAATCTGTGTCTTCAATTTTTAAAAATTTGTTCATAAAAATAAATTTATATTTTATTTCCTTATCCATTCTGCAATTCTATTTTGTTTTATTGGGAAATTGAATACATTTTCTTTTAAGGTTATATGTTTTAAGTTTGTATTTCCCTTCATTTATTTCTTTTGTCTCGATTCCCACCCCTCAAATTTAAGTTAGCACTTATTTCCAGCAATTTGTTTTGCTTACATAGATTTGCTATGAGTCTTCTTCCATGGTCTTTCTCCCTTGTGTCCCTTCCTTACCCCATTACTTGAATTTACTTAAATTATTAATATCTTTTTCCTTTTTTTTCTTTTTACTTTCCTCTCTCCTAATTCTGATGAAAATGTGGTTCAAAATATCCCATCCCTTTCTGACTTTGCCTTTCAATATTCTTATTTTAAGCAACTTTCATTTGTAATGCCCTTTCCCATGAAGTGTTCATGTACTTCTGATTTTTTTCTCTCTTCTAGTCTGTTCTGAAAATTAGTCTCCTGTTCATGTGCTATAAACTTACATGCTTGCTCTTTATTCTCTCTTTGTAGCTAATACAAGGTAAATGGGGGACAAAACTTTTGTCTTCCTCTTTTGTCCCATTCACCTTTCATCTGATTACAGATCTTGGTCATTTCATTTTTTTAAGGGACCTTTCTCTGAGTCTCATTCTCTGAATAAGAAATCAGTAAGACATGATGGGAGACATTATAGTTCTCAAATTATAGGAACCATTCCTACATTGTGGCTTTACATTCATCACTTGTACATCCCAAAGATAGTATATACTGCTGGAACAAATCTGCCCTAATGTTCTTCTTTTTGATGTTCCCCTATAGGAGGCTTCCTACTCTCCTATCACAGATCCCTTTCCTCTACTTTTCTGATCCAATTCTTCTAATTGTTTCAGGTGGGTCAAAGAACCAAAGAAATGTCTTTCTCTTATCCTTTCAAAGCCAGGCTGGGCAAGAATGCATCTCTCACACTTCCTCTTGGCTTCCTTCTCCCTACCTGAGGAAATTCCATTACCTCTCCAACTTCCACTCCCTCTCCAAATTATTTTTATAAGATAACATGGATTTAAGTCAATGAAATGTTAATTCAATTTTTTCTTCTTACCTTCTCCTCATTTGTCAATCTCTTTGGTCCTTAAATATTTCTTAAATCTTAGACCCTTTAGATGCTATTGTCACTAAACATAACTATTTCACTGCATATACAGCAATGTAGACAGTCATCTCAGTGATGTAATTCGAGGGACTCCAGAATGATCTCCAAACCCAAAATACATTCCACCTGCCTTGTCCATGATGACTGAAATGCCATTATCAGAGATTCATTCCTTTCTTTTTTATTTATTTTTTATTTTTAGTTTACAACACTCAGGTCCACCGGTTCTTGAGTTCCAAATTTTCTCCCCTTCTCTCTCCTCCCCACTGCCCCTCAAGATGGCATGCAATCTGATATAGGTTCTACATATACCTTCACATTAAACTTATTTTCACAACACTCAAGTTGTAAAGAAGAATTATAAACAATGGAATGAACCATGAGAACGAAGAAAGAGAGGGAGAGAGGAAGAATGAGAGAGCGAGCAAATAGTTTGCCTCAATCTGCATTCAGACTTCATAATTCTTTCTCTGGATGTGCATAGCTTTCTCCATCATGAGTCTTTTGGAGCTGTCTTAGAACCTTGCATTGCTGAAAAGAGCCAAGTCTATCAAAGTTAGTCATCCTTTCTTTTAAACATTTCCCTCTCCTCTTTTTAGTATGTCAGTGCCTTTGGGAGAAATAATATTAAATTTTTGGCCCCTTAGTTTCAGTCAGTTTTATCAGATCTCTTTCTTACCTAATGCTCTTGGAGAGCATTAGACCCTCTTAAGAGATAGAAATAAAATACTGAAATGGAGGGTAAAGAGACTAAAGGCAAACATGTACCAACTTCACAATTTTGCCATATTCCAAGAATTTAATACTAGAACTTGATTCCTACCCTACCAAAGAATTATTTTCCACATAAAGCTGTAATTCAGCTTGCAAATGTGTAATAGTGGCTATATAGCAGCAGATGATGAGGAAATCTTTTTTTCTCTAAGAGCTGAGTCCTTTCAATTCATCATAACGCTTAGATAGAGGGAAGATGGCACTCATTTATCTAGAGCTATTTAGACTGTCAGTGTCAAGGGTCAACAACCATGAATCAGAGGGTCTGGAACTGAGCAGTGAAGAACTCTAGCCGCTGGCTCTCTATCATGGGGTGTTCTATCAGTCTAAGACATTGTACTTCCAGTTAGATGAACAGTTATGTGAAGTGGGGAAAGGACTGGGAAGGAGGACAAAGAAGAACCTGGTGACAATTTAAAGTATAAGCATTAAAGCTCTTGTTTTTATCCACAGTAAAGTAATAAATAGTTAAGCACACTACTTTTCTCAAGTTTGTAGCACTAACCAAAGTGAAGTTTTTGGTTGTTTTTTTTTTTAATTTGGTGCTTTCATTCTTCATGACTCATGAATTTGCTAAATTATGTTATTCAAGTCTATGACAGATGACAATTTGGAAACAACTTTTGTTCAATAATCTGATAATTATCAACATTAGACAAATCATAAAATAAAGTGATAGGTGCTCACCTGAGTTATTTGCCAACACCATGGAAGATGTCACATATAGAGTTTAAACAAAAGAAAGACTCCTATCAATGGTAAGATACTTCCAATGCACATCTGGCACAAGAAAAAGCCTCAGTGAAACTGATAATGGGAAAGAGATTGGGGTCCAAAAGACTTTTTAAAATATATAATACCCAAAGGGAGAGCCATGATGTAATGGATTGGAAGTCAGCTGGTTCAAATCCCATATCTTACCACTTACTTATTTCCTTAGGTAGGTCCCTTCATCTATCTTAGGTTCCTCATCTATAAAATAATGGCGTTAGACTAGGTGATTTTCAAGGTCCCTTCAAACTCTAACCACATGATCCCATAGACTCTATCATGCAGATTGACAAGATGGACACTTTAATAATCTTTAATGATTTCACTCAGATGAAGAGTGAGCTGGGCCAAATTTCTTTTGGGAAATTGTTTAGTTTCTGTTCCTTGACCCCAAAGAAAATTTCTTCAATAGCAAGATACTGGTGATATTCTACATCTTTAAACCGTGTGCCAGGCTCTACGCTAAGTTCTGGAGATACAAAAAAAAATCATAAACAATCCCTGCCCTCAAAACAAGAATTTATTGCAACATGTTAACAATAATGCTGGAGAGAGAAAGAGAAAGATGAGACAGAGAGAAAGAGAGAGAGAGAGAGAGAGAGAGAGAGAGAGCGATCTAGTTATTTAAATGTTGTCTCCTCTATTAAAATGTGAGCTCCTTAAAGATAGAGATTATTTTTGCCTATTTTTACATTTCCAGTGCTTAACACAGTGCCTGAGACATAAACACTTAATAAATGTGTGTTGAGTAGCTCTCGTGTGGTTAATAGGGCCTCCTAGATCCATACAAGTACCCAAGGTAGCAAATGCAGTTATCTGTAGAATAACCTCTATTCCACCTCAAAGAAGATATAAAGGAGACAGGGACCTATATATAAGTTCATGAAATATATAAAAAAGATTCACAGTAGGCCATAAACAATCAAAATATTCTAAAACATCTCTGAGGTACCGTATCACATGTATCAGAATGACTAACATGACAAAACAGGAAAATAATAAATGTTGGAGAAGATGTGGGAAAATTGGAACACTAATACATTGCTGGTGGAGTTGTGAACTGATCCTACCATTCTAGAGAACAATGTGGAACTATGCCCAAAGGGCTATAAAACTGTGCATACTCTTTGATCCAGCAATACCACTCCTAAGTTTGTATCTCAAAGACATCATAAAAAAGTATAAAAGACTCACATGTACAAAAATATTTATAGCAGCTCTTTTTGTGGTGGCCAAGAATTGGAAATTGAGGGGATGCCTATCAACTGGGGAATGGCTAAACAAGTTTTAGTATATGAATATAATGGAATACTATTGTTTCATAAGAAATTATGAGCAGGCAGACTTCAGGAAAACCTGGAAAAGACTTACATGAACTAATGCTGAGTGAAGTGAGCAGAACTAGGAGAACATTATACACCGTAAGAGTGTGTGATGACCAACTTTGATAGGCTTAGCTCTTCTCAGCAATGCAATGATCTAAGACAATTCCAAAAGACTCATGATGGAAAGTTCTATCCACATACAGAGAAAGAACTATGGAGTATGAGGAAGATGGAAGCATACTATTTTCTCTTCTTTTGTGTTTTCTTTCTCATGGTTTTTCCTTTTTGTTCAGATTCTTCTTTCACAACATGACTAATGTGGAAATATGTTTAATATGATTGTACATGTACAGCCTATATCAAATTGCATGCTGTATTGGGGAGGAGAAATAGGAAGAGGAGGAAAAAATTTAGAATTCAAAATCTTATAAAAATGAATGTTGAAAATTAAAAATAAATAAATAAATTCAGTTTTTAAAAATCAAAATATTCTCTTACCTGTCCAGTGAGTCTGACTTTTCTACCTGGATCCAAATGTCCTTCTGACTTAGGACTACCCTGAGAAGGGAACTAAACTTTCAGTTTCCATACAAGCAATACCTTCACATTAACTCTGGTTGCCTCTCTGCCACAAGGTCCTACACAATTCATTCTTATTCTTACCGACACTCATAATGCCACCCTGTGGTTTGGACTTCACCAGAAGAGAAGCATACTTTGAGCTCTTTTCCCAATAGATCTACATTATCTGACCCCTTCCACTTGGACAAATCTTCACATGCTTGGGGTAGACATTATCCTAACTCACCAGTGGGTTTGAGACCTGTCTGTTACCCTTGACCTGGTTTTAATAGTTAGAGGAGCAAGAGCCTTACCCTGTGGTTCCCCCATATTATGGCATTAATTCCTTCCTGTGCTTCTACTATCATTGGTAAATTTAGTGCTTACCTTATTCCAGGCACATTGATAAGCAAGCTCCCAAAGTCCCATATAAGCAATTTCAATTTAAAAAGAAAAGAAAAGAAAATGAATATTCTCTAGATAAAAGGCCAAATGCCTGAACTCTCAAGCTGGTATTTACTCATGAAGTAACCCCCAATGCTGGATCCTCCCCAGAAATCCTCCTTCTAGAAAAAGAATTACCTATGTAACTTTATCTTAAAATCTAGCTTTCTAGTGAAAGAGTAAGATATCTTGTGCAGCACTAGCCTTAGGTGGGGATCCCTCAGAAGTGACCTCAAGTTTGAGATTTCAGGGTTCTGACCTTTTATGGAATGGGAATTCATGGAGCCACATTCCTTCTAAAGAGAGAATATTGCACATGTAACCCTGGGGCTGAGAACATTAGCAAAAGATTTTTTAAAATGCCAGGAGTGAGCAAAGGA
Source organism: Trichosurus vulpecula (assembly GCF_011100635.1). Taxonomy (NCBI): domain Eukaryota; kingdom Metazoa; phylum Chordata; class Mammalia; order Diprotodontia; family Phalangeridae; genus Trichosurus; species Trichosurus vulpecula. Next base: position 349,162,082 of record NC_050573.1, read on the forward strand.
TTAATTCATTAATACCAGTCCACTGGGGAAGCAAGTTGTTACCTACCAGATGGAAAGTGTGTTTCCCTATTCACTTCTCATGAGCTACTCCCTCTTTCCCTCCTCGGTGACAAATACCCTGGAAGTTGCCATCACCCACAAATATACCACCTCCATTTTCAAGAAGTCCCCTCATCCGACCACAGTCTATTGGTTTTTCACCTCTCCCTTTGTCTTCCCTTACAAAACCCTATACTTCATCCTTGCCATGGTCTCTAATACCTTAACTTCAATTCTCTCCCAAGCCATCACTCCTGCACTAGCCACTTTCTCCTCTTTTCCATATTGTCCCTTTGGGGAACCAATTCAACTTTACACTGTCCCCCTCTCTTGAATCCCTATCCCCTTTATCATTTTGCCAATTTCGCCCTGCCAAGCCTCAGCCTTAGATCGCTCCTACCATTCACTAGTACCTTTACTAATATGTGTGTGTGCTACTGAATAAGGGTGAAGAAAATCATGCAACTCTTCTGACTGGCTCTACTACAAATTTGTTATACAAGCTCAAATGGGCACTCAATTCTGCTAAGCAATCCTATATCTCCATTATCAATTCATTAGGGTATGTGGGGTGTCCAGGGAGGACTAACACCTCTGTGGTGAGGGCTTGCTGAACCCTTCTCATCTACCTTTAGTGTCTATCTTTTACCCAACTCTCATCTGTGGTTCCAAGAAGCTGTGGCATGCCCACAGGCAAAACCAGATTGAGGATAACACACAGGCCTCAGACCCACTGGTGAGTTAGGGGGATGTCTACCCCAGCATGCGAAAACTTCCTCTAGTAGAATGAATGGATGAGAACAATTTGTTCCAACAGCCATGAAGGTAGCTGAAGCAGGCACAGTGGAGAGCTTAGAACTTGGTCAACATCAAAGAACCAAGATCATCCACTGCATCCCGTCATTAACATCACCAGTCATCCTGAATTTTGTCTTGCCACTGGACTTCAATGACTCTGGAAGAGAAAGTGAGGTTGACAGCTTTGTACAACCCTGTTTCATTTAAATCCAATTCATGTGCCAGTCAAAACCTCACCCTTTGATGTCATTGGTCCTCTTCCAAGCAAAGGGTGAACAACAGCAATCAATCCACCATTGTCCTTTCTGCAGAGGCTCTTCCAAACCCTTTCATCCCCCTTCAAACTTCTGTGGTTCCTCCCAATCCTCACTGAGATCCCGCTTCATGTTTTATAGAAAAAAGTAAGGTCATTAGCTGGGAACTCCTTTTCTCCCCTCTTCCCTATCTTTTATCACTCAGATGCCTTCTGACATTATCTCTTCCTTCACCCCTGCTTCATATGATGAAGTTGCCTTACTCCTTACCAAAGCTAACCCTTGTACGTATTCAAGTGACCCCATCCCACCTATCTCTTCCAACAGATGATCCCTTTATTATCCCCATTTATCACTTATTTTCAATCTATTTGTGTGTACTGGCTCCTTCCCTACTGTCTACAAACATGCCCGTGTCTCCCCCACCCTGAAAAAAACCTCAATTGATCCTTCCATCCTATCATACTATATCTCTTCTGCCCTTTGTAGCTAAACTTCTTGAAATTTTCTCTCTTCTCACACTTTTCTTGACATCTGACCATCTGATTTCTGACTTTATCATTCTACTGAAACTGCTTTCTTCAAAGTTACCAATGATCTCTTAGCTGCCAAATCTAATAGCCTTTTTCTCAATGCTCATTCTCCTTGACTTCTCTGTAGTCTTTCACACTATTGACCCCGCTCTCCTGAATATTCTTTTCTTTCTGTTTTTGAAACACCACTCTCTTCTGGTTCTCTTCCTACCAATTCCAATTATACCTTCTCAGTGTCCATTGCTAGATCTTTGTGTATATTAAATGCACATTATGCGTTTAACTACAGGTGTCCCACAGGGTTCTTTCTAGGGCCCTCTCATCTTCTCCTTCTTTAATACTTAACTTGGTGATCTCATAAATTCCCGTGGATTTAATTACCATCTCTATGCTGATAATTCTCAAATCTACTCTTTCCTAAAACTCTCTCTTGACCTCTAACTTCATATCTCTAACTGCCTTTCAGATATCTCAAACTAGATTCCAGTAGACATTTTAAGCTCAATATTTCCAAAGCAGAACTCATTATCTTTCCCCATAAACCCTCCCCCACTTCCCTATTACTTAGAGGCAAACATTATTCTCTGAGTCCCTCAGACTTACAATCTAAGAATAATCTTCCAATTCTCATTATCTTTCACACACCCCCATACCCAGTATGTTGTCAAGGACTTGATTTCACATTTGCAACATCTCTCAGATATGCCCTCTTCTCTCCTCTGATACTGGATGACTGTAATGCAGGCCCTCATCACCTCACACCTGAACTGTTGCAATAGTCTGTGGGTAGGTCTGCATCCCTCAAGGCTGTTCCCACTCCAATCCATCTTCCAATTGGCTAATGAAGTGATTTTCCTAATGCATATATCCAACCATGTCACCCCTCTCCTCATTAAACTCCATTGACTCTCTATCACTTTCACAATCAAATACAAAATGCTCTGATGGGTATTCAAAGCCCTTTATAGCCTATACCCTTCCTACCTTTCCAATTTACCTTCCCCCTTGCCATGTACTCTTCCATCCAGTAATGTTGGCCTCCCTGCTGTTCCACAAACAAAACACTACATCTCTCAGCACCAGCATTTTCTCTGGCTCTCCTGGAATGTTCTCCCTCCACATCCTTGCCTACTGACTTCCCTGGCTTCCTTTGAATCCCAATGAAAATCTCATCTTTTATAGGAAGTCTTTCTCAACCCATCTTAATACCAGTACCTCTCTTCTCTTAATTATTTCCTATTTATGTTATATATAGCTTGCTTGTATATATTTGTTTGTGTGTTGTCTCTCCCATTAGATTGTGAGCTCCTTGTGGCAGAGACTGTCTTTTGCCTCTTTTTTGTATCACCAACACTTAGAACAGTTACTAGCACATAGTAGGCACTTAATAAATGTTGATTTGTTGAAGGAGAGTCCAAATTATGTGATACTACCACAAACATCAAAAGGACATTGTAAGGATACCAGAGGAGATATAGATTCACCAAAACATAGAGATATTATTCAGCTGGCAGCACCCACTTAGAATCCTTATGAAAAAAAAAGAATCCAGTGGAGGAGAGAAGTCCAGAGTGGCAGAACCCTAGGCAGAGTGAAACAATTTTCCAGGCCTAGACAGCTTAGAAGGTCAGCAAGAAAGGCTGTTACACCAGGGTGAGAGAGGAGCACAGACTACACGGGCACTGACTGGAATCCAACAAACCAGGAGCAAGCCTCGGGGTAACAGAACCAATGGCAGCAATGGGGATTTCCAGATGTCTCAGTTCACAGACCATAAGGGCATAAAACAATAGATCAGAAGGAGAGTTACAGGAGTCCCTTTGCTGGCATTAGACACTCTGTTGCATTACCTATACTTGGATCTGGTTCACAGTCCTGGATGAGGAGGAGCACTAGCACAACAGAGCTTGTGGCCACAGGGGAGTAGGGACCATCATCACAGTTCCAGGGTTGAAAAGAGTGCTTGTAGTCACTCACAAACCAGTGTGCAGTACAGGAGAGTAGTAGACACACCTCTCCCTAGATCATATCACTTTGGATCATACCACGCCATAATTACCTCTAAAAACAGCTGAACAAAAAACCTGATGATTAGGACAGTGACCCTCCACTTGGGAAGCAGAGCCCCACTTCAGCATAGAATTAAAAGTCAAGAAATGGGCTAGAAAATGAGGACAAAAAAACAGAAAAGAAAATTCTGACCACAGAAATTTAATATGGTAGCAGGGAAGATTAAAACACACAATCAGAAGAAAACAAAGTCAAATTTCCCACATCCAAAGCCTCAAAGAAAAATCTGAATTGGTCTCAGGCCACAGAAGAGGTCAAAAAGGATTTTAAAAATCAAATAAGAGAAGTATAAGAAAAATCAGGAAAAGAAATAAAAGTAATGCAAGAAAATCATGAAAAAAAAGAGTTAATAGTTTGGTAAAGGAGGCCCAAAAAATGCTGAAGAAAATAACACCTTACAAAACATAATAGGCCAAATGGTAAAAGAGGCACAAAAATCCAATAAAGAGAAGAATTCCTTGAAAAGCAGAGTTGGTCAAATGGAAAGGGATATGCAAAAGTTCACTGATTCTTTAAACTTACAAATTCTTTAAAAAGCAGAATTCACAAATTCTTTAAAAAGCAGAATTGGCCAAATGGAAAGGGAGGTAAAAACTTCACTGAAGAAAATAATTCCTTAAAAGTTGGAATTGGGCAAATGGACACTAACCACTTTATGAGACATCAAGAAAAAAAATCAAACAAAATCAAAAGAATGAAAAAATAAAAGAAAATGTGAAATATCTCATTGGAATAACAACTGAACTGGAAAATAGATCTAGGAAAGACAAATTAAGAATGATTGGACTACCTGAAAGTCATGATAAAAAAAGAGCCTAGACATCATCTTTCAAGAAATTATCAAAGAAAACTACCTAGATATTCTAGAACCAGAAGACAATATAGAAATTGAAAGAATCCACCAATCACTTCCTGAAAGAGATCCCAAAATGAAACCTCCCAGGAATATTATAGGCAAATTTCAGACCTCCCAGATCAAGGAAAAAATACTACAAGCAGCTGAAAAGAAACAATTCAAGTATAGTGCAGCCACAGTCAGGATAATACAAGATTTAGCAACTTCTATGTTAAAGGATCAGGGGGCTTGGAATATGATATTCTGGAGGGCTGAAGAGCTAGGATTATGATCAAGAATCACCTACCCAGCAAAACTGAGTATAATCCTTTAGAGGGGAAAATGGATATTCAATTAAATAGAGGACTTTCAAAAATTCCTGATGAAAAAACCAGAGCTGAATAGAAAATTTTACTTTCAAATACAAGATGCAAAAGAAGCATAAAAGGTAAACAGGAAAGAGAAATCATAAGGGATTTAATAAGGTTAAACTGTTTATATTCCTATAGGGGAAAATTATATTTATAACTCCTAAAACTTTCTCATTATTAGGGCAGTTAAGAGCATACACAGACAGAAAGCAGAGGTGTGAATTGAATGTGATATTATGATTATCTAAAAAACAAATTAAATTTAGGGATGAGAAAGAAGAATGCACTGGGATAAAAAGTAAAGGGAGAGGTAGAATGGGATAAATTATCTGACATAAAAGAGGCCTGAAAGAGATTTTACAGTGGAGGGGGAAAATGGGGGAAGTGGGTAGGGGAGCACATGAAGTTTACTCTCATTGGAATTGGCTCAAAGAGGGAATAATATACACACTCATTTAGGTGTAGAAATTTATCTTACCATACAGGAAAGTAGGAAGGAAAGGGGATAAGAGAAAGGGGAAAGAGCTGATAGAAAGGAGGGCAGTTTAAGGGAGGTAATAGTCAGAAGCAAAACACTTTGAGAATGGACAGGGTAAAAGGAGAGAGAAAGAGAGTAGGAGAAACCAGGGGGAATAGATGGAGGGAAATACATAGTTGGTAATCATTACTATTAAAAATTGCTTTTCTACACTGAGTTTCTCTGATAAAGACTTCATTTCTCAAACATACAGAAAACTGAATCAAATTTATAGAAACAAGAGCCATACCTCAATTGACAAATGGTCAAAGGATATAAACAATCAGTTTTCAAAGTAATCAAAGCTATCTATAATCATATGACAAAATGCTCTAAATCACTATTTATTAGAGAAATGCAAATTAAAATGACTCTGAGCTACTACCTCACACTTGTTAGATTGGCTAATATGACAGAAAAGGAAAATGACAAATGTTAGAGGGGATGTGGGAAAATTAAAATATTATTGTACTATTGGTGAAGTTGTATAATGATTCAACCATTCTGGAGAGCAATTTGGAACTATGCCCAAAGGGCTATAAAAACCATGCATACCCCTTGACCAAGTGATACCACTACTAGGTCTGTATCCCAAAGAGATAAAATAAACAAAAAAGGAAAAAGAAACATATGTGTACAAAAATATTTATAGCAGCTCTTTCAGTGGTAGCAAAGAATTGGACATTGAGGGGATGTCAACCAATTGAGGAATGACTGAACGAGTTGTTGTATATGATTGTGATGGAGTACTATTTTGCTTTAAGAAATGATGAGTAGGATACTCTCAGAAAAAACATGGAAAGACTTACGTGAACTGATGCAAAGTGAAATGAGCAGAATGAGAACATTGTACATAGTAATAGCAATATTGTATGACAATCAACTATAAATAACTTAGCTATTCTCAGCAATACAATGATCTAAGACAATTCTGTGGGAATTATGATGAAAGGTGTTGTCCATCTCCAAAGAAAGAACTGGTAGAGCCTCAGTGAATATCAGATACTTTTTCTTTACTTAATTTTTCTTGGAGGTTTTTTTTGTCTGTGTTTTCTCTGACAGAATGACTTACATGGAAATGTGTTTTGCATGACTGCACACATATAACCTATATTAAATTGCTTGCCTTCTCAATGAGGGGGGAGAGGAGGGGAGGGAGAGAATTTGGAAGTTAAAATGTGAAGAAAAAGGCTTAAATTGTTTTTACATGTAATTGGGAAAAAATAAAAGAATAAAGAAGAAAAAAAAAAGGAGTCCAAACTAAGGGGTGGTGCTAAGTCGGAAGAACTTCGACTTTGGTAGAAAAGTAAGGGCTCACTGTAGAGAGAAGAAAACTATACCAATTGTTTATAGACTGTTATGGGTTCTTTTATGTTTTCTGCATCTGTTCATGTGCTTATGTGAGACTTTTGTATCTCCTATATCTTTTGTGGAGTGAAATAAATCTACCCTAAATCTACTAGATACATTTCTTACTTGAATGTTTTGTACAGGAGCTGTGTAGCCTATTATATAAACATATATATATATATATATATATATATATATATATATATATGTGTGTGTGTGTGTGTGTGTGTGTGTGCGCGCGCGCGTATGTATATATATATATGGAAACAGCAAGCCATACACAAGCTGTATTAAAATTTACTCTAGAAAGTCTCTTGATTGGAGTCATAACAAATACAAGATACTGATCTTTGAGGACTGCCTTGAAGATGGAACCCTGTTGATGTGAGGACAGAGTTAACAAGGGATACATAATGTCAAAGATTATTTTTCTTCTCATTTCAATATATTGTTCCTGTAAAGTAATGCCATAAGGAAGAAGAAAGAAAGGAATGTTATGTTGTTAGCCTTCTTCAAAATGGACAGGGACAGAAAAGGTAAATGTCAATGTTAATTCCTTTTCCCCTGTATTTGGTTGTGATGTTCCCTTCTCTTGACCCTCCCCTTTTGAAGATGGCCAGCAATAGAACATTCCTTTCTTTTCTCTTTCATGATGTTTCTTATTAGGAATCATATACTGAAAGAAGAAGAAAAAAAAATCTTGGAAATTATGTAATCCATGACTCAAAGCCCTCAAAGCTTTGGTCTCTCATGGGCAGTGTTCCATCTCGGGGACAGAAAAATATTCACATGTGCTTTGTGTCTAGGTTCCACACATATGGGTAACAAGATCACCAGATTTTGTATAAGCTTTCAAGCTAACACTCATTTGAAAAGGCAGACTCAATTTCCTCTGTTCACCTGAAAATTCCAACTTTATTTTCTCCCTCAATCACTTCGTTTTCCCTAAATGACATTAGGTTTTACAAAAAGACAGGTCCTTTTGGCATCTGCCCAGTGTGCTAACCCTGGCAGAAAGAAACAGATTGAGATAAGGGAATACAAAAGCCCACTGATGAGTTTAATTCTTCATACCCCAATTTAGACCTAATCATTAGTCTGTGACATTGCTACAAAGGAAAATGATTTCCAGCTTGTATGCATAAGAATAACTTTTGCAAGCTGCTAGATTTTTGTCTTCTAATAAAAAAAATTCAAAGAATAGTCTAAATTATTATTTCCCATGAACACTTCAATGAAACACAGGGCACCTACTTCAGCTCAATGACTTGTCCTCAGCTATGGACCTTTCATTCTGAAGGATGTCCTGTGGAGAAGAATAAAGTCGGGGCCGGAAGCAATGGAGAGCTGTCTATCTCAGCACCAACTCAGCCACAGGCTGTATCTGTAAAACCTCTCTGATAGTGTTTATGGAAATAACTGAGCACAATCTGCCTTTAATCCAAATTTGGACAAATTTCCCATTTTGCTCATGTTACAGATCTACAAAAGGAGAAATTGCTTCTTGGTAAAAAATAGAAAAACTTAATAACCCAGTTCACTGGAAAAAAAAACAATGGATTTGGAAGAAGAGGACCTAGGTTTAAACTCCACCTCTGTCATTACCACCTTGGTGACCCTGGGCAAGATACTTAGCCTTTCTAGGTCTCAGTTTCCTCATTTGTAAAATGAGAGTGTTGGATTAAATGATCTCAGGTTCCTTACATCTCTAAATCTATGATCCTATGAATCCAGGGAACAGCCTCAAAGGGATTTATTTCCTCAGCCTTCTTTCTATCTTGGAGTGTTCCTGCACTCCCTCAACATCATTCTTGCCTCCTTTCCTTTTACTGTGTGAGAGGTAGGATGGTGTGGTGGGTATGGAGCTTGCCTAGAAGCCAAGAAGATCTGTCCTCTGACACATACTGGCTGTGAGATCCTGGACAAGTCATTGAATCTCTCAGTGCTGTAGGAAACGCTCTAAGACTATAAATTACAGAGAGCATGATGACCTGTATTGGCCAAGAGAGTTTTCTCACCTCCTGTTCCTTATAACAAAGAAGTTACAGATCTAGTTCCTACCCCTATTTAATGGAGCATAGGCTATCCCATGGAATAGACATAAGAAATGGCCTGTACCTCAACCCCTTTTGGTAGGCCACATGTGCCCTGACCCCTTGCTAAAGAACATACATGATTAATAATGTCTGGTTGGTCCCTTGGTCCCCAAGGTGGGGTAACTTTGCCAGAGGCCACCCTGAAAGATCAGATGCCATCTCTCCTAGTACCTCATAAACCATGCAGTAGGCAGTTCTTCCTGGCTTAGTCGCAAAGCCTGTTTTGCACAGCTCCTTCTCACCCTTTCATCCCTGCCCAGCAGCATCTGGAGAACCTTACAATCTGAAGGGAATTCTTCTTCCATTTGGACTCTGTTGAACTTTCTATATTACGGTGACAAATGCCTTTTGTGGGCATATACTTTCTTGTTCATGCCTTAATTGACACTATTAATCAGTGAGTCAAAGAACAAAGTTATCTCTGATGTCACATCTTTCAGGGAATTTTTAATTATAAGTATTCACATGGGAGATCAGCCTTGTTGGAAAAGAGCCTTTGAGGCAGTGGGCATTTTTTTTTCTACTGAATCAAAAGAAAATTTATCATCAGCTATAAACCAATAAGTTAACAAAAAAGTACATCTCAATCCCATATTATCTAAACCTTTAATAAACTATGTGACTGTAAAGATGTCATCTATAGTATATAACTTGTAAAACCTTTATTATCCTTCCCCCGTCCCTTCATCAAGGATGTCCTCAATGCTTTTGTAGATTCTCTTCATCTTTTTTTTTAATAAATTGGAAAAGTAGGTATTTAGTTCCCCAATAATATTCTTTTGTTCACCTTTTTTGACAATAATATCTTCAACTTCTTCCGTGCCTTTGATAGCCTCTCCTTTTTTAAATACTTGAGAAGTGATCCCTGAATGCCCTCAAAAATTGTGTTGACTCCAGCACAAATTTCTTTTTATACACTTGTACTAACACTGTTGTTCTTCCCTTCATTGCTTTCTTTAGTGCCATTTCTACTTCTTCTTGTAGCACATTGTGGACTGGGCTGTTAAAGTCCAAATGTCAGGATGTCATTGTTTTTGGATAGAGAAAAATGTTATAAAAAATTTTACAGACCTTTCCCATGTTTTCGTTCTGTTGTCTTTCTTCTAGTTTCATAATAGACAGGAAAAATAAGCTAAGATTCACTTTCTGAAACTTGAGATGAACTTGACTGATAATGTATACTTAAATTTTAAACCAGAGCAGCTTTTTTGAAGTCCTTAGTGTAACCACCTATGGATTAATACATTTTAAACTCTTAACACAATCTAACAGCTTTGCTCTGCAAAGTTCTTTTTGATGACATTTTCTTCATATTACCAGAATCAGAAAGGCAAATCACTTGAACTTTGGGGGCAAAAAGGCAGCAGAAGCTGCCAATATCCCTCTAGCCTCCCTCCTGCTCTATGATTGCCTCTAGGCTGGTGTCCATTATACTACAGTTGGCAAGATTCTTGTCTGGAAAGGAAATCAAGGGAAAGGAGATGGAGAGAGCACACAAATACCCAGTGGGACCTTTGCAAAACAGTGTGGCACTAGGCTTTTGCTGTTATTTGACGACTTTCCCTGTGGGTTTCTATCCTCTCCTGAGTGCTATATATGTATGTATCTACTGTGGGAGAATTTTGAGTGCCAAGTTATTCTACAAGCTGTTTGAGGTCTTGAGCACAGCAAAAACATGAAGAGTTTAGATAATGATCCCCAGTGCCAAACATGTAATAAGTGACTAATAAATGCTCTATCTATTCATGATACAAAGTTAATGATGTCATGGGAGTGTCATGGACAAAAGTGTTGTAGACTTTCCCTAGTTCACATCAGAGATGCCAGGACCCAAAGCTCTTGAGAATAAATACTTATTTCTAAAACTCTGGAAGAAAAATTACTTCACTTGTAGCTACTTCAGGAAAATCCGGTATTAGATGAACTATTGAGTTCATATTCTTTTTAAAAAAAAGTTTTCATGCCTAAAAATAGGTATATATGTATAAAAACTGAGTAGACAATTAAGGACTTGAATTCAAAACAAGCTTAAGAATCTTAGGTCAGCTGCATATAGGCTATTACAAAATACTAAGGAAAATTTTTAGAAAAGATAGCAGGAAATATTCAGAGAGTTTTCTGTCATTAAATAGGAAACTCTAGGTAACTTGAAGTTTCTGACTGGATAGGGCTCATCATTATTAGGACATAGCGGTCTCAGTCACTGTCATCACCATTGTTCTGCAAACAACCTAAAATCCTTCCCCATATAGTTTCTACTTGTTGAGCAGCGCTAGATCTAAGCCAGACAGGTCTAAGGAAAAATTATAAAGTGAGCAAAGCATATTCTCTCCTCCCAGGGCTCCCCTGTTAGACTCCAATGCCTTCCCTTCTTTACATTTTAGTGAGAATCCTGTCAATAACTGTGTTACTGCTTATAGCGAATATTTGCATTATAAACCTTTATTCTAATCATAAAAGGATTTATCCATTTGTAAAAGGGCATTGCCATAATTCTAAGACAAGACAAGAAGATTAAATGTCTTTGGTAATTCAAGTGTACTTGGTGTGAGGAGGTAAAACCCATTGTTTCTATTTGCCGTATAATATCTCCCCACCCCACCCCACCCCCATTCAAAGGATGAAGGAAGGACTAGCCCAGTGTAAAGACTGATGACAGCCCTGGGATATGATAATAAAAGGTCAGTGTAATCAGAACAAGCTGAGGATAGAGGCATTGGGAAAGAAAATGGCATGCAGTAGAAACGGGTCCTCAATTCTCATTTTCTGGAGTCCTATTCTAAAGGTTGAGAGGATGTTGGACTTTTGCTCAGGCAGAGGAGGGAGCAGAAGGGGAAAGAGGTTATGGTCAAGGTAAGAAAAGAGGAGTTGCATGGAAAAAGAAAAAGATATTGGGAGATGGAGAGCTAACCTGATCCCATTATCTTGAGAAGAAATGGAGCAGCACTCTGTCTTTCTTCCCATTCCAGCCTTGGACATTGACTCAGGGTCCAGAATTTCTATTACCTGCACCCAAAATACCCTGCACAACTCTAGGAATCCTCAAGTGGTAGCAGAGAGGCCAACATTGAGCCATAGGAGAAAACAGAAACGCTAATTACTAATTGTAAAGATGTTTTTATTGAATTTTTTTGATGAACAAGCCCCAGACTAGGTGCTAGAAAGGATACATTGCTTAATAAAACAAAGTTAATCCATGCATCTAGGCTGCTTGCTGTCTAGTAGGGGAGATTAATGTACATAAGTAACAAGGCCACACGTAAAAAATACCATCTGGGTTGTACACACATGATATTAGAGATATTTTTAAAAGAGCCTATCATTTCCAACTGAGATGAACAAGAGGGGTTTACTTTTTTAACTACTCCTCACAAAAGTCCAGCTTTGGAAAGGACCTCAGCCAAGTAGCCCATACCGAGCCTCCGTAGTATCTGCTTCTATAACAAATCCAACAAATAGCCAACCAGTCTCTACTTAAAGACCTCTTAGTGAGAGGAAATCCACTACCTTCTGATGCAATTCATTTGACTTTTGGAGTGTTCTAATTATTAGTAAGTATTTCCTCACATCCAGCTTTAAATCTGACTTTCTATGATTTCTACTCTTTTTGTTTGGAACTCTGAGGCCAAGCAGAAAAGCTTATTTCTCCTTTGACACGATGGCCATTCAATTTTAAAGCAGCTCTTATGACCTCTCTACTCTGCCTCCCTCAAGTCTTCTCTTCCAAATGATCATCCTATGGTATAGTCTGCATTCCTCTCACTTTCCCAGTAGCCCTTCCTCTGACACTCGCCAACTTTCGGTGTCCTTTCTAAAATGAAACACCCTGAAGTGGATATAATTCCCCATATGTGGCTCTGACCAAGGTAGAATACAATGGAACCATCACCTCCCTTGTTATAAGCAAATTTTTTTTTTATAAATGCAGCCAAAGATCTCACAGACTTTTTTAATTGTCATGTTACACTGTTGAGTCATACTGAACTTACTTATTATACTTACTTATTAAAACTCACAGAGTTAGGTGGCATAGTGGATAAAGGTCTGAGCCTGGAGTTAAGAAGACCTGAATTCAAACCTGACCTTACACATTATCTAGCTGTGTGACCCTGGGCAAGTCACTTTACCTCAGTTTCCTCACCTCTAATATGGGGATAATAATAGCATCTATCTTCCAGGGTTGTTATGAAGGTCAAATGAAATAATACTTACAAAGCAGTTAGCATAGTGCCTGGCACACAGTAGGCACATAATAAATGCTTCTTCACTTCTCCCTGCCCCACTCCTAAGAACTGTAGTCTAGTCAATGCTTCACCCATCTTGAACTTGTGCAGTTGATCTTTTAAAACCAAATGTAGTACTTTATGTTCTGTCCCTGAGAACAAGCCAAGTCTGTTTTCTGAGGACCAACCTGGCTAATCACAGAGAGATATGTCACCAACAGGATAACCAAATGGTGATGGGGCAGGGGGTAGGGGGGGGGGTCATGAAACAGGGAAAAATTAAAAATGGCCCATGGCTCCACACAACCTCTTCTGCTTCTGAAATAGCAATGACAGAGTAGTAGAAAGGAAGGTAGAGCGCACTAAGAATCACACAGATACTAGACCAACAAATTTTAATTTGACTTTTGGTACTCATAACCAATGAGTAGACCTACTGCTGGAGGGAACTAAATCATATTAATCTTCACATTCTTGTTATAAACAAAACCAAAGGAAGAAGAAAGGTGAAACTAAGTGGAAGGGGGGCGGAGCCAAGATGGCAGCTAGAAAGCAGGGACTTGCTGTAAGCTCCCCACCACGTCCCTCCAAAAACCTATAAAAAATGGCTCTGAACAAATTCTAGAACTGCAGAACCCACAATATAGCAGAGTGAAGCAGGGATCTAGCCCAGGACAGCCTGGATGGTTGCTGGATGAGGTCTACCACTCATGGAGCGGAGGGGAGCGGAGCTCAGCGTGGGCGGCAGCAGGACCAACCAGACAGGGAGCTGGGAGGAACAGGCCCTAGCACCCTGAATCTGTGAGCTGTGGCAGTTACCATACTTCTCAACCCACAAACACCAAAGACAACAGAGAAGGTTAGTGGGAAAAGCTGCTGGGGACAGAGTTCACAACTCAGCCACCGCCCCTGGGGCAGCAGAGGAGATGCAGCTACAGAACTACAGATGCAGTTACTTCCGGCCCCAGGCCCACTTGATGGGAGGAATTAAGTGGCAGATCAGAGCAGGAGTGCAGAGCCTGCTTAAGATCTGAGTCAGGTCTGGGTTGGTGGTTCTTGGAGAAGGAGGAGTGCTGGTGTGGCAGAGCTGGCTGTATAGAAATAGCTCTGAAATCAACAGCGCATCCCCTCAAGCTTGGAACAAAGTACTCTTTGCTCTACAAGCAGTCATACCTCGATGAAAAACTCAAGGGTCAAGTAAGTTGGCTGGGAACATGGCCAGGCAGCAAAAACGCACTCAGATTCAGTCTCAGACTTTGGAATCTTTCTTTGGTGACAAAGAAGACCAAAACATACAGCCTGAAGAAGTCAACAAAGTCAAAGAGCCTACACCAAAAACCTCCAAGAAAAACATGAATTGGTCTCAGGCCATGGAAGAGCTCAAAAAGGATTTGGAAAAGCAAGTTAGAGAAGTAGAGAAAAAATTGGGATGAGAAATGAGAATGAGGCAAGAAAACCACGAAAAACAACTCAATGACTTGCTAAAGGAGACCCAAAGAAATACTGAAAAAATTATTGAAGAAAACAACACTTTAAAAAATACACTAACTCAAATGGCAAAAGAGCTTCAAAAAGCCAATGAGGAGAAGAATGCCATGAAAGGCAGAATCAGCCAAACGGAAAAGGAGGTCCAAAAGACCACTGAAGAAAATACTACCTTAAAAATTAGATTGGAGCAAGTGGAAGCTAGTGACTTGATGAGAAATCAAGATATTATAAAACAGAACCAAAGGAATGAAAAAATGGAAGACAATGTGAAATATCTCATTGAAAAAACCATTGACCTAGAAAATAGATCCAGGAGAGATAATTTAAAAATTATTGGACTACCTAAAAGCCATGATCAAAAAAAGAGCCTAGATATCATCTTTCAAGAAATTATCAAGGAGAACTGCCCTGATATTCTAGAGCCAGAGGATAAAATAGAAATTAAAAGAATCCACAGATCGCTTCCTCAATAAGATCCCAAAAAGAAAACTCCTAGGAACATTGTCGCCAAATTCCAGAGCTCCCAGGTCAAGCAGAAAATACTGCAAGCAGCCAGAAAGAAACAATTTGAGTGTTGTGGAAAAACAATCAGGATAACACAGGATCTGGCAGCTTCCACAATAAGGGACCGAAGGGCTCAGAATACAATATTCCAGAGGTCAATGGAGCTAGGATTAAAACCAAGAATCACCTACCCAGCAAAACTGAGTATCATGCTCCAAAGCAAAATAGAGGACTTTCAAGCTTTCTCAGTGAAAAGACCAGAACTGAATAGAAAATTTGACTTTCAAACACAAGAATCAAGAGAAGCATGAAAAGGTAAACAAGAAAGAGAAATCATAAGGGACTTACTAAAGTTGAACTGTTTTGTTTACATTTCTACATGGAAAGATGATGTGTATGATTCATGAGACCTCAAAATCATAGTAGCTGAAAGGAATATGCATATATATGTGTGTGTGTGTGTGTGTGTGTGTGTGTGTGTGTGTATACATATACATACATATGTGTGTGTCTATGTATGTATATATGTAGGTATGTATATATATATATGTGTGTGTGTATATATACATATATATATATATATAAACAGAGGGCACAGGGTGAGTTGAATATGAAGGGATTATACCTAAAAAAATAAAATCAAATTAAGGGATGAGAGAGGAATATATTGAGAGAGGGAGAAAGGGAGAGATAGAATGGGGTAAATTATCTCGCATAAAAGTGGCAAGAAAAAGCAGTTCTCTAGGAAGGGAAGAGAGGGCAGGTGAGGAGGAATGCGTAAATCTTGCTCTCATTGCATTTGACCTGAGGAGGGAATACCATACACACTCAATTGGGTATCTTACCCCACAGGAAAGAAGGAGGAAGAAGATAAAAAAGGGGGGATGATAGAAGGGAGGGCAGACAGGGGGAGGAGGTAGTCAAAAACAAACACTTTCAAAAAGGGCAGGGTCAAGGGAGAAAATTCAATAAAGGGGGATAGGTTAGGAAGGAGCAAAACATAGTTAATCTTTCACAACATGAGTATTGTGGAAGGGTTTTACATAATGATAGGCATGTGGCCTAGGTTGAATTGCTTGCCTTCTTAGAGAGGGTGGGCGGGGAGGGAAAAGGGGAGAGTATTTGGAACTCAAAGTTTTAAAAATAGACGTTTAAAAACAACAACAAAAAAAGTTTTTGCATGCAACTAGGAAATAAGATACACAGGCAATGGGGCATAGAAATTTATCTTGCCCTACAAGAGAAGAAGGGAAAGGGGGATGAGAGAGGAGTGGGGTGACAGATGGGAGGGCTGACTGGGGAATGGGGCAACCGGAATATATGCCATCTTGGAGTGGGCAGGAGGGTAGACATGGGGAGAAAATTTGTAATTAAAACTCTTGTGAAAATCAATGCTGAAAACTAAATATATTAAATAAATTAAATTTAAAAAAAAACAAAAAAAGAGTAAGATTAAAAAAAAACTAAATGGAAGGATGGTTCAGAAGTACTTCTTGGGGAGTCAAAGAAAGAGTTGGAGGAGTGAGTCTTATTGTATACCCAAAAGATATGAGAAAATATTATTTCCCGAAACATTTGATCATCATGTATTACAATACTAATAACATGTATTTACAAAAAAACTACCATGATAGTTACATACCTAAATTACATACCTAAAACAGTTCCTTCTTTGGTAGGGAAATTCTTCAAAGAACTTGAAAAGATCCTCCAAATCAAAGCAACATACTTTTTGATTCTTGAAGACTTCAATGCAAAGGTGAAGATGGAGAAGAATATATGGGAAAGTATAGTTCCGGAGAAAGAAATGAAAGAGGCCAGAGATTTGTAGACCACAGGGAAGCCTCTGTGTCATAAACGCTTTCTCAAAAAATAGTAATTGGTAGGACCTGAATTTGATGAGCACCAAACACCCCAAATAATAAAACTATGCTTTTAACACATAGGAACAAACATTATCAATGCAGGAGTATCTCTTTGCCATCTGTGCACAATCTAACGATCAGCTCTTGGCACAGATACAATCACAATCTATAATAAACAAGAAAATGGATAGCAAAGAGAAAAACAAGGCATACAAGAAAATTTAACCCTGAATTATATAAACAAGCTATTGAAAATGCAAATGAGAAATGGGCAACAGAAATGCCATTGACCCCAATTATAACAATTTCATCCAGCAGTTAACCAATGTAAATTAATTGCTACAAGGAGATCTAAAAAACCCAGAAAGTGCCTTACTCAAGAAGCACTTTACTTACATGACAAAGGAAGAGAGACGGCTGCCAAAGGTAATATAATTTAAACTCATCTATAAAATCTTACAAAGAAGGATGATGGACAATCACAAGCAGTATCATCTGATAAAGCAAAAAGAAATGGTAGAGGGTAAACCTATTCTAATAAAGGCATTCAAGATATGCAATTAAGCAAAATCATCCCAAGGATATTCAGGGATGAAAATGGAAAGACTACCAACAAAAGAAAAATAGAAACAGAAACAGTTTTTCAATATTTAAAAACAAACCGTTTTTGTTATACCAAGAATAGTGGAACCACAGCTCTTGAAGCATAACATCACAGGTCCTACAGTGCTTACAGAGGAAGTGGAATTCCACTAAACACAAGGAAGAAAGATGGGGAAAGTGGCCAAAATGCATCAAGTACTTAAAAAGCAAATCTGTGCTAGAAGCAACATGAGGGCATTGAAGGACAGATTTACAAGGAGAGAAAGATAAAAAAGAGGACTAAAGAAACATAAGCAGCTACTGACTTATATGCTAACTCTCTCCATCTACAGAAAATTGTTATGAGTGTCATCTCTACATGTATTAAGGGAATCCTTAAAAAAGAATTTATTAGTAAACAATTGGGCTTTCACAAACCACATTGAATGAGGACCCAAATCCTTGCCATCTCATAATTGACTGAAAGATATAGATATTATAAGATGTAATTGTACTTACTGTTTATCGATTTAAAAACACATTTGAGTTGAGAGACGAAAATGCTACCTTATAGGCCCTTTTACCATAAGATATCTCACATCCATATATCGAGATCGTTCAAGATTCCTTGGAAGATGTTACAACAAAAATGTCTTCTTCAATGATTGTAATGGCAAGCAAAGTGGGCCTTTTTGCTGTTTTTTTCTTTTGGAGTGCTTCTCAGCACTAAGGCAACCAAGTGCCTTTGATTGAGTCTTGCCTTTGTTTGAATCAAGGGTCTTTGATGGCCTGCTTAAATCACAAGAAAGCCTAAGTCATGTGAGTTTGAATCACATGGTTGTGATGCCCTCTGACCCTGAAGAAGTATATATATACTCTGAGGTTAGCATTTTGCTTTGGGGGCTTACTCATTGGAAGAGTGTTCATGTGGAGACTCTGGGTAGCCCCCTGGCTTTGAAAACTCAGATGTGGGTGCTCTGGTGACTATGTATATATTGCTATGGACAGACAGTTAGAAGCCCTGTCCGCTGATTTGTGTTATTTGCTCTGTTTATATAAATTCTGCTTGTAATTTCTGTTTGTGTTTTCTCTGAAGTTCAGGGTGCTGACTTTTTCCCCTGAACTAAGTGAATGATATATGTATGTTTAATTAAAGTGAGATTGCAAACTCCTTAAAGTTGCTCTCCTTAGAAAAGCACATCAAAGAATCTGTGCTAGCAGCCCTCCTGTGTGCTGGTGTTATTGGCCTTATACCTCCACTGCAGCTGCTAGTAACATTGTTGTTATAGTGATCCAATGATAAACATCAGCTGAAGCATGAAAGAGAGTAATGTACGCCACTGTGATAAAGAAGTCCAAGTTGAAAAGCAATTATCTATGGAGAGTGAGGCACTCCAGGTGCTTCTGTTTGTGTATAATATTATATTGATTGAATTGAGCCCTAAGGCATTGCTGGACCTCCTAAAAGAGAATAATAATCACTCATAGGAGTTTGGTCTATCCCTCCACATAGAAAAGACCAAATGGATGAAGAATGTCTATTGTCCATATTTCAACATGCATCTGAATAGATCTTATCCAACACACGTATGTATATCTGAGACAGACAACATAAATGGAAAATGACCTGGGCCTGGACTTGAAATGGAGGAGAACAACATACTTTGTGGTTTCAGGAAACCACAAAACCACTTTGAGATTCCCTAAGCTTCCAGTAAAGGCAAGGGCCCATCTTTTCATTATAAATCTTTAGCAATGTTGCTGTATGGCACTGAAACTAAGAATATCACCACCTAGGAATTGAGAACTAATCCAACCATTGTGGAGAGCAATTTGGAACTATGCCCAAAGGGCTATAAAACTGTGCATACCCTTTGATCCAGCAATACCACTCCTAAGTTTGTATTCCAAAGAGATCATAAAAATGGAGAAAGGACTTATATGTACAAACATATTTATAACAGCTCTTTTCGTGGTGGCCAAGAATTGGAAATTGAGGGGATACCCATCAATTAGGGAATGCCTGAACAAGTTGTAGTATATGAATGTAATGGAATACTATTGTTCTATAAGAAAAGATGAGCAGGCAGATTTCAGAAAAACCTGGAAACACTTGCATGAACTTACATCAAAGACTTACTGATTCTGAGTGAAGTGAGCAGAACCAAGAGAACATTGTATACAGTAACAGTAACATTGTGTGATGACCAACTTTGATAGACTTAGCTCTTCTCAGCAATGCAAGGATCTAAGACAATTCCAAAGAACTTAGGATGGAAAATGCTATCTACATCCAGAGAAAGAACTATGGAGTCTGAATGCAGATTGAAGCATACTATTTTATCTTTTTTGTTTGTTTGTTTCTTCTTTCTCGTGGTTTTTCCCTTTGGTCTTAATTCTTCTTTGCAACATGACTAATGTGGAAATATGTTTAATATGATTGTACATGTATAGCCTATATCGGATTGCATGCCATCTTTGGGAGAGGAGAGGGGAAGGAGGGGGAGAAAATTTAGAACTGAAAATCTTATAGAAGTGAATGTTGAAAACTAAAAATAAATATATATTGTACATATTTTTTTTAAAAAAAGAATACCACCACCTAAAGACAAATATCAAACAATAGAGATAGCAAGGTGTATAAAGCGTGTGACAAGCAGAAGTATATGATAATAATATTTTGCTATTATTATTACTACTACTAACACTTACATAACACATTATGGTTTACAAAGTGCTTTACAAATATTACCTTATTTGAAACAACAGTCCTGAGAGGTAGGTGCTATTGTTATGGTTCCCTATATTACAGATGAGGAAACTGAGACAAACAGAGGTTAAGTGACTTGCTCAGGGTCACTAACTATTATATGTCTGCAGTAAAATTTGAACTTGGAACTTCCTGACTCCAGGCCCAGTGCTCCATCCACCCTCCCATAACCAATGAAGAACTTCAAACAATATGAGTAAAGGAAGAAAACAAAGATGTAATCAAAGTAAAGAAATAAGCACTTGATAAGCACCAGCTATGTGCCAGATGTTGTGCTAAGTAATTTACAAATATTATTTCATTTGATTTTCACAAAACCCTGGGAGGCAGGTGCTAATATGTATATACGTACATATATGTGTGTATATATATATATACACATATATATATACACATACATATAGGTGTATATATATGTATGTGTATATATACACATATATACACATACATATATGTGTGTATATGTATACACATATATATTCAAAATATCTCTTCCATTCCTCACACAGAGAAATGGAAGGGATATTGTAGTTTGGAATGTTACAGAGATGGAGAGTAGAACTAGAGGAGAATAACACTCTTTTTCTAAAGGCAATGACAGTTCATTATATTATTGTTCTAAAATTGGATGGAGGGGGAGGAGGTTAACTGGTAATTGGCAAAGACATGTCCCGCTTAAGATACAATGCAAAGACATCTCTGGGCAATCAATCAACAATCATTTATTAAGTGCTCACTATGTGACAGGAATTGCACTAAACACCAGGGGAAGAGAGAAAGGCAAAAACAAGACACTAAACTCTTCAAGGTAGATGATAAAGGAATGACAGAGAAAGAATCTCTGTTTCCATGCTTTGGCCTATCTCTGAAACTGCAGGAAACACTATACAATTCTACTTGCATCAGTAGGGCAAATGAAGTCATATCCAGCTGAACTAAAAGAAGGAAATGTTGAGAAGTTATAGAAAGGGAGCAAGTTTCCTCTCAGCATAAAAGCAAGGTGCCAAGAATTGTAAACCCAGGTCCAGGTTACATAGGCTCAATGAGTGACTGTTGCCTCCTGCCCCTGCCTAGTAGGAGTTGAGAAAATTGCTTATATACCTGAACTGTTTATTTCATCTTCAAATTGACATCCAGTACAAATGAAATTCTGCCCCCTGCGGAGGAATGAAGAAATCTGAGAAGGTTGTCCTTGCTGAAATCTATGTTTCCAGCTTATATTTTATCACCATTTTTGTTTTATCACCAAAATTGTTTTTTAATTTTTTTCTCTTCTCCTCCTTTGTCAGTTTAAAGCTTCTTCAATTAGATTTTCAAGTTTCAAGGTAAATATATTTCATCAGTCCTCCCTGCATTCTATTCCTGCCCAAAAAACCATCATTCTTATATTTTAAATGTGATCCAGAGAGGCATCCTGACACCATCTGTAGGTTTGGAAGTCTTCAATTTGTAGAAATAATAAAAAACACAGCCTGTTTTCCTAAGGTTTTTTTTTAATTTGTTTTGCTTACCCAGGATATCATAACATGTAGCAATTCTTTCCAGGTTCTGTTTGATGGTGTCATTTGTCTGTAAATCATGTGAATCACCAAAAATGGATAGTGCTTATTAGTTTTGATAAGTATTGTGATACTTCTCTGTCATCACAAATATCTTCCTTCATAAGAGATGATGATGTTGGTACCCTTTGGCGAGAAGTTGGCAACCATAACAACTTGCTGCTTTTACTTCTGACCAGTACACAATGATTTTTTTTCCTGGTGGCAGCTGTAGGTTGTTATTATCATTCCTTGGATTATGAAGCACTGCTTCTTTCTCAAAGGGTCCATCCCTACTGTCTCTGAAAAGAGCCTCATACTTACTACACAGTTCCAAAGGTAAATTGGCCTTTCTTTCCTTCCTTCTCTGTGCCATATTCTTCTATCCTCCAACCTTCTGACACAGGTATAAATTGTCCTCCACCTCTCCTGGTTCTGTTTCCTCTTCACTTTCCCTTTGAAGCATTTATCCAGTTGTTCCAAGGAGCCCTTCATTCTAGCAGTACTTTTACCTTCTCTAATAGAAATCAACTTGCCTTTTGTGCACATGCAATGTAGCTGGCAGAAACTGACCTCTTGCTCATCATGGGAAATTTCCCCTTGTCCTTCATGCTTGCTGAAACTGAGAACCTCTGTTCTCTGTTGGTCTTGCTGCTAACTCTCCCAGTGAACTGCCACAGCAAACTTCCTGTTTAGCACAGCTGTTCGCTGTATCATGAGTTCTGAGGTTAGTGGCTCCAAAGTGAAATTTTTTTTTCTAGAGTTAGTTTTCCTGCCTTTTTTCTGGAGCTTGTCATTGCTTTTGTTTGTAATGCTATAATGCTACTTGATCATTTGCTCAGATGCATTTGATTTACAGTTAGCAGCTTCTGTCATATCTTATTGCTAGAAAATTGCAGCTGCCCACAGCTGCCCTGCGAGATAATCTTACTATAAATTCAGCTTTCCATACCTTCTTCTTTCTTCTTTTCCCTCCTCTCCTCTCACTGCTGATAAGTAGTCAAACACTGTCTACTCACATCTAGTTCTTCAAGATCCCAGTGTCTCTTGTCTCTGTAAATTCCATGTCACCTGTCTAAATTCCTTAGTCTAGCATACAACAAGTTCTGCAATGTGACCTCTTCATATCCCACCATCTCTATCTTCAGGCTCCACTTCAGTCACACTAGCATATTTAAGACAGGACAAAATATATGTGCACCTAGGCCAAGTTTAAAAATTGTTTCTCTTACATAGTGCACCAACAGAGACTTTGAACTTTTCCTGTTAACACGCGTGTCAAAACAAATACCCATTGGCCAAAGAGAATAGAATATTCTGGCATATATGCCATTGTGCACCAAATCACTAATAATTAGAAAAATGCATATTAAAAAAGTCTAAGGTACTACTTCATACTCAAAATGTTATCAAACTGTACCATAACCTTTGACCTAGCAAAACCACTACTAGGCTTATAACCCAAAGAAATCATCTGCGAAAATATTTGTAGCAGTTCTTTTTGTGGTAACAAAGAACTGGACACTAAGTCGGTGCCTATCAGTTGGGGAATGGCTCAACAGTTATGGGATATGGACGTGATGGAATATTATTGTGCTGTAAGAGGTGATGAAAGAGATGATTTGAGAGAAACCTGGAAGACTTTCACAAAGTGACTAGAACCAGGAGAACAATTTATACAACAATAACACTGTATAGACAAAGAACTTTGAAAAACTTAAGAACTCTTATCAACACAATGACCAAAAACACCTCCAGAGGACTCATGACAAAATATGCTACCCACCGCATGACAGCAAGGTGATGGACTCAAGGTGCAGAATGAGACATATTTTTTTGGACATGGCCAAAACAGATATTTGTTTTGTTTGACTATGCATATTTGTTACAATATCTGTTCTTTTCTCTTCTTTTTTTCCTCTAGAGGATAGGGAGAGAGAGAAGAGGGAGTGAAAGAAATTTGATTCTTGTTTATCGGAAAATAAAATTTACTAAAAATGTATTTTTAAAAAGTAAAATTTTAAGTCCCCTTCATACATTGCACACTGGGTAGTTGCCAATCTTACCCACCTGGTGCCCCAACTCTGAATTGATTCACTGTCATATACAGATGCCTTGCATTTTCCTACCTCTACTTTGTAGCTTATTCCATCATCCTTTTCCAGAATGCTCTAGATCCATTATCCTGCCTGTCAGAATCTTAGCTGGCCTTCAGAGGCTCACTCTAGTCCTACTACCTCCCTGAATCTTTCCCTTCCCAATACTATTCCCTTCCCAATAACCTAAAGTGATCTCTGCCTCCCAGTATTTATTGTCTGTATCACATGCATATAGC